>NC_139709.1:11226712-11614212 GCF_964188405.1 Protomyctophum parallelum
AAATCTACTAAAGACATTCACAGTATACAGTACAGTACTTTGTTGTACAATGGTGGTGTGCAAAAATATAGACAAGTTCACATGCACAATCTACAAGCTCATGCCGTGTTGTGAGCTTGTAGATCTTTTTTTTAAGATATTTGTAAAATGTTTTAAATAATTGTGGTATTGTTTTGAAGTCATATCACATCACATATATGATTGTGGTAGAAGGGTGCTCAACAGTGACAACTTCAAGAGAGAATATAAAACCGTGGCTCCTCAGGGGAGACGACCCAAAGGAAATCCTGGAGCACTTGATGTGTCTGCATGTATTTATTATTTTGCAGGGGTGATTGACGTTTCGACTGTGGTGGAAAATAAACTAAGTACTTTTACTTAAGTACTGTACTTTTTAATTCTTTACTTCTACTCCACTATATCTCAGAGCCAAAAGTTTTACTTTTACTTCACTACAATTATTTGAAAACTTTAGTTACTAACTTACTAGTTACTTTGGCGATTGAAATTTTGATTAGAAAACCTTTTTTACCACTTCAACCCTATACATTTCGGCACATTTGAAAATAGCCGATCTACAAGCTTGTTTTGACATTTTCTGCAATATACTTTTACTTGTAGTACTTTAAGTACATTTTGATGCCGATACTTTTGTACTTTTACTCAAGTACATTTTCAATTCCGTACTTTTACTTGTAACGAAGTGGTTCTAAATTGCAGTATAGGTACTTTTACTTTAGTAAAACAATTGAGTACCTTTTCCACCACTGTGTTTCGACTCGCGTCATCCTCAGAGACAAACAGTTCAGGACTCTGAGGAAGTGCCCCAGGTATTATATTTTCTCCGTCTCTCAAACACCTCTGTCCCTGAATATCATGTAGGCTTATTGTGGCCTTGACCTTCACATTTTAGACCAAAACCTTAAGCATCTCCTCAGGGCAGCCGATCTGGCCATCAATTCTGGATCTTTGACCTTGACATTGTCTGTGACCTTTGACCTCTAGGGCTTGACTGAGACTATACTTCAGGCCATAGGAGTCATACACCCTCCCAGGCGCACACACACACACACACACACACACACACACACACACACACACACACACACACACACACACACACACACGACAGCCTTAGTCATGGACAGTGACTGTCAAACATTACCCTTTTGACAGACAGGCTGTGAAGAAACGTCTCGGCTTGCCCGAAGTTCATTCTGGGCCTGTTTTTGACCTTTTTCAGTGTCAACTAACAAAAAAGAAAAAAAAAATGAAACAGCCAATCAATCATTCTCACCATGATTTGTGTAAATAATTACAGTTATTTTGTTCACAGACAGACTGAAGTGATTACTGTACCCTGCCATGCGTTACTAATGAGAAAGATAGGGACTTGTAAAAGTGTCAAAAGTATGAAATATGCAATTGAAATAGGCTTGTTGATGGAGACGGACACATCAGTCTAACTCTGTGTTTTATCGACAGGGGGACGGAGGTCCTCCCGGAGCCGCCGGGGACAAAGGAGAACGAGGAGATGACGTGAGTGATTCCAGCGATCCGAAACCGTTGTTGTTACGACAGATAATAGACAAAGTCCCACGGAGACGTGGAGTCCATGACCTGGTGATGTACTCTGATATCCTATCTGTGTTTTCAATGTGTGTGTCTTTGTGTTTCAGGGCGCGTCAGGAGTGGATGGACCTCGTGGCGAGAGAGTAAATATGAATGATATCAATACTAGTAGTGTGTGCTGCTTCTATGCGAGTGTTTTATGTGTGTGTGTTTTAACATCCGTCTCAACTCACCTTTAGGGACTAGGAGGAGAGAAAGGTGAACAAGGTTCCCGTGGAAACAGAGGTCCAAGAGGAGAAATAGTAAGTCCCTAATCAGGGGCACTGCTGCGCAGTCGGTAGCGCTGTCGTTTCACAGCTAAGGAGGACTGGCTATTTCTGCTGAATGTTTGCCTATTGACTATTATCCACCAGCAATGCCACCAGCCTGGCACTAGTTCATTAACTTAACTGTTTAGATGCCACGCCCCAAGATAACGAGATGAATCTACCTTTGTCCAGGTCGCCACGCCCGAGAGAACGAGATTTGATTAATTGGCGTTAATCCATCGTTAAAAAAAACAAAAAAACGCTGTTCAGCATTTTTAGCTAGCCACTGCTAGCGTCCATGTAAAAACGGCCAAAATCCCCGCATGCACGCATGCATGCCGTCTTTATTGGCAAATAGGCATGCGTAAAAAACATGAATCCAGCCTCCCGCTAATGAAAACACTGATCGGAGCGCTAGTAGGCCTCGTTGGGCCTCCGCAGAGCCGGGGGCTCGATTAGTTCCACTTGCACAAAAACAACAAAGACCGCCCCTTCTTCGCTCATGTTGCAGATTCGGCTGGCACCTGCTACCTAAAGCATCTACCGCCCCCTGGTGTCCAAGGAGTTTATAGCAAAATGCCCACCGTGTGAATATGATCAATTGTCACTGAATGTTCAGCTATTTTGACAAGCCAGGAATGGGGCCAGGAATGGGGCGATAGAGAGTTTGTGTGGTTAAGCTCCACCCATAGACCGCTGTGGCAGTGATGCTAATTCAGTTTATGACAACAAAATAATGGCAATAAATAAAAAACACAGCCAAATAAATGTGTAGAAATAGAAAGCAAAAACTAAATTGGCATTCAGCTGAAACTGGTTTGAATGTGGACTCCCAAAACTATGACACACTTGAGGGTGTCTGTTGGAGCAAAGACAACAATGAATGCCGGTCCTCCTGACTGTGGAGCTGCTGTACAGTCACCATAATTAAGTTTGTTTCATTAAAAAACAAACAACATTCCTAATAAGCCTGCTGTGTAGGCACTCTCTACGAAACGATATCAAGTGAAAAGGAAATGTCGGGGAATCACCATTAACACCATTATCAAGCAGCGCAAACAAAATGCGAGTGGGGGAGAAAGGGGGACGGCGGTCGATTGTGCCGATTAGCCAGACTGAGTAAGAGATATATGCCTAAAATCATATTTACAAAACGTTTCAAATGGAAAAAAAACAGAGATGATTTCAATCGAATATTTAGACAAAGTCATGCAAGGGGAACTTTCTCTGGACTCCATGGGCTAAGAAAATAAACTTTTAAATCTCAAATCCGGTCAGAACGGCTGCTCCGACGTCGTAGTGTTAAAGGAAATGTATTCTTGAAGTAATGTGAAATTCAACGATTGAACCGTTGAACTAGAAAATGAAGTAGCAATTGGATTGACCTACTGTATGAATCCCTGAAAAAGAAAAGAATGTGCCGGTCTGTTTAGTTTAGTCAGCCTAATGTAATCTATTGTGCGCTTGAGGGCTTAGCGCTGTTTCAAACTTGGCTTTGTGTGCCTCGCTGCTTGTCTATTATTAGTGTTTTGTGGACTTCAGATGTTCGGTGTGAGTTGATGCACTGCATCTTGTTCCTTTACCAGGGGGATCCAGGACCACGCGGAGAGCAGGGGAGGGAGGGCTCAGCTGGCCCCAACGGAGATCCAGTAAGCCACAGCAACGCTCACATGAACACACGTGCACCCACATAAACATACACACAAACAAGTCATTTATATCAACATACAGTACATTGAGTTACTGTATATGGACACAGTGATGCGATGTGATGCGAGAGTGCGGTCTAGCCATGAACACCATCTCGGGATTCCTGAGTCGTTGGCCTCCACACTCTCCTATCCAACATCAGGGTCTTGAGCTCTACAGTTAACTAAAGGTGTTGCACTGCAGTGCGTCTACGTAGATGGTGCGCCTTCCCTGGCTTTGCCCTGCAGGGTTTGGCTCCCCAAAGTTAGTTTGACTCTAGTACCGGGTGCGTGACAGCCTCAACCTTCTCCATCATCCTACATTGTGTATATGGACACAAGACCGCGCAAGCACGCATGCGCGCACGCATGCGCGCACGCAACACACACAGTTCCCAGAGAGTCACGGGAGCGTCATCTACATACAGTGTTATTTTTGTAACCATATTGGGGCTTGCTAATGCGTGTGCGTGCGTGCGTGTGCCTCTGTTTGTGACTCAGAATAAAATGGGCTGCAGCCTAAGTAGGTGGAAGTCGGGACGTTGTCCAGAAGCAGCAGCTCATTTCACTACATTTGGAGTAGTTCTTAATTCTCTCCTTCTCCCGTCCCACCCCACTCCCCCCTCTCTCTCAGTCTCACTTGCTCTGCTCACCCTCCCACCCCTCTCTCTCAGTCTCACTTGCTCTGCTCACCCTCCCACCCCTCTCTCTCAGTCTCACTTGCTCTGCTCACCCTCCCACCCCTCTCTCTCAGTCTCACTTGCTCTGCTCACCCTCCCACCCCTTTCTCCATCCTCTCCTCTCCTCTCCTCTCCTCTCCTCTCCTCTCCTCTCCTCTCCTCTCCTCTCCTCTCCTCTCCTCTCCTCTCCTCTCCTCTCCTCTCCTCTCCTCTCCTCTCCTCTCCTCTCCTCTCCTCTCCTCTCCTCTCCTCTCCTCTCCTCTCCTCTCCTCTCCTCTCCTCTCCTCTCCTCTCCTCTCCTCTCCTCTCCTCTCCCCTCCCCTCCCCTCCCCTCCCCTCCTCTCCTCTCCTCTCCTCTCACCCTGCTTCCTCCTGGGAACATCCTTGCTCACTCTTTCCCCTCTGACTCAGTCCTCCCCCCCCTCTGTCCGCGCCAAAGCCTCAATATGGTTTTCTTAATAAGGCATAAAGGCAGTGTGTTAGAATAATAACCCACTACATGCATTAGTTTCTCTCTGTGATGTCAGCCGCTCTCAATGGTTCTTTTGTGCTATACCTTCTTTTTTCCCTTTTCTTTCTCCACATCTGAGTCAACCGTAGGGAAATGTTTCATAGAGAAAACACGGAATAAACGACGAGTAGCTCGCTGTGGCAGAGAAAAATACTTAACTGCAACCTCACACAGTTACTGCTGCTACTGCGTCGTCATTTCTTCTTCACTGGGTCTAATTGTGACTGAATAATAACTATGATTCATTGGAACAAATATAACGGTTTTGGGCATAAAAGTCGTCTGCCCCGCAGATATTCAGTCTCGTGGTGTTTCATTAGTATCTTTGATTGCGATATCTGTGGCAATCAGAATCTCTAAAAGCATCAAAGAAAATAGAAGTTGTGTAAGTTCATTGGTAAAAACAAAAAGTGAGTTTACTGACCGTATGAGGAGGAGAAACATACAATAAAGCACACACATCCTCTCACTAAAGTACCAGGTGACGTACCAGGTGACGTCCAGGCAGAGGGCAGAATAAAAAAATTAAACAATGAAGTCCACAGACTCCACACTGCATAGTCTCACTCCAAAGTTTATCCCATTTAGGCCTGACGTCGATATTTTGAAAAAAAGTATTCTAAATCCCGATCAGTGGTGCTCAATATTTCATGTCAAGGACCCCAAAGAATATATGTAATTGGCCGCCGACCCCCATCTGAATATATGTTGTTCCAGGGACCCACCCAGAAGCAAAGATTTGAGTTACAAACGTTCTGCTCTGAAAGAATATATATTCAAAGATTTGCACCACATTTTCACGACTTTAAAAAAATAGCAGACCTACAAGAGTGGCGCGCTATGAGCTTGTAGATCTGCTATTTTTCAATAGCTAAAGTATAACGTAACGCTTAAAACACCAAAATGGGTTCCCGCCCCAAAATGGGTTAAAATATATTTGGTTTCCACCGCTGGACGTGACGTTTCGAGCCTCACCGGATCTTCAACAGAGCATGATCCGACGTGCAGACTTTATTGGTTTTTAATGCACGAAGAGGAGACCTCACATGACTTCGGGCCAAATGTTGGACAATTGACTCCACACATATTCCTTACATTCCTGCTGTCTTGGTTGTCGCCAGTGTTGAACTATGATCTTGAGCTAAGCATAAAAGAATCTATATAAGCACAGAGAAACATTTCTTACGTCTGGCACTGGGGGTGAAACAGCTGTCGGCATACGGCAGGAAATGACAGTATCGTCGGTTTATTTTAATTGCAGGAACGAACGAAGACATGTTTGCTGACTGACGCCATTTTCTTTCCCGCGGGCCGTGCTGTATGATGGGGCTGTTGTTGGCATGGCGATGTGTTTTAATTAGTAGTGGTGTTAGTGGTTAACGGTGGTCTTGTTTGTCGCTGTTGTTTTCCAGGGCGATCTTGGCAAGGCTGGAGCTCCTGGCTACAGGGGAGACGAAGGCGCGCCTGGACCAGAGGTGAGTCCACAGCATACATATACACATACACACACACACACACTCATACACGCACGCACACACACACACACACACACACACACACACCCTCACAGAGAGAGACACACATGCAGTACACAGTGACAAACTTTAAGGTCAAATCAAAATTAGTCCAAACCTGAGGGGAACTGACAACAGCTACATCACTGAACCCATAAATGCTCATGGGAAACAGGCTGGTGCCTTGGCTTCAAACCTTCAACAACATTAAAGCTATCTTAAGTTACAGGCCATTGTAATTAGCCCCTTGGAAGTCTGAAAGCTTTGGTTTTAATGGTTTATCTATGGCAACATTTCTTCTATCAACTATAATCCAGTGGCAATAGATATTCTTTTACATGGACATAAAAACGACCAAGGCTACAAGCTTTCCAAACCATGATTAGATTATCTGACATTATAGGGGCACGGTGGCACAGTTGGTAGTGCTGTCGCCTCACAGCTAGAAGGTCCTGGGTTCGATTCCCGCTCGGGGCGCTGTGGGTGCTGGCGGCGTGTTTCCTCCTCCGCGTCATCAGTGCCCATACCCGAAGGCGGGGTTGGCGAAAGGGCCTTTCTGTATGGAGTTTGCATGTTCTCCCCGTGTCCCCTAGGGTAGGTACCCTCACAAAAACATGCAGTAATCCTGGTCTCTAAACTGCCTCCCACTGGCCAGCCGGGGCACCTGATGGAGGGGAAAGGAACTGGTTGGAATAACGTGTTCCTTCCACGCGCTACGTCCAAACAGGGAAACTCCCCCCTGTCAGGTGTAAAGGAGCAACCTGGACACTCAAGCATGAAGGAAGCATGAGTTAAGTCCGTTGCTCTCCCCAGGTTGGCGGAGGGTGTGTAGAGCCCAGGATCACATTAGATGATTGACACAGGGGTGAAAATGGGTTACAAAATCGTGGGATAAAAATATATATTAAAAAAAGATTATCTGACATTTTCGGGTTCTTTATCTTCTGAACATAAACATATTTAACCTCTTTAATCCTTTATTCTTATTAAAATGGAACAGTTTTTTTCGTCTCTTCACCAAAAATGTTTTGTTTTTTGAGCTTGTAGATGCTGCTATTTTGGGGCGAATGTTCCCCCAGAATAGGCATAGTGGGGTTCAAGTGGGTTACCTTCTTCATCACCCTGCTTTGACACCATTCATTGCCACTTGTGGCTACAGTATGTTTTAGTTTACTTTAAGCAAGTGTTGAGTGAGTCCAAATCCAGGTTTGTGTCCTGCCAAAGTATATGGTAAACGGTTTTGCATTTATGTTGCATCCACTCAAAGCCATTTACAATTAGGTTTTTAGGTTTATTTATTTAGCATGTGGTACAAAAAATAGACAATAACATATCAAAGAAACAAAAAATACAATGCAAGGAAAGGAAGAAGCCAGAAGGCTTATATGGAATCCTTTCCTGTAGGAAGAGGTCATTGGTTTAAAAGATTAAAAGTTCATAAAGAACAGTACATAAATTGGCAAAGGGGGGCAGCTGTGCAGTAAAGAAATAAAAACACAGACAGAGTTATAAGAAATAAACAATACAACAACAAACACACAAAAGAAAATATAACGCATCAAAGTAAAACATGTAATCTACAGAGAGGAAAAAATAAGATATTTCTTTAGATGTTTTTTGAATATTGACAAGGATAATGAGGATTTAAGTGAATCATCTAGGGAGTTCCATAGATGAGGGCCTCTAAATTTGATGAAAGATTGATGTTTGGACGTGCGACAATAGGGTAATTCAAAATGATCTCTTTGCCTTGTGGGGTAGGAGTGAATGTCAGAAGTAACACGGAAGAAATTGTGAAAAGAAGACGGAATGTCTTGTATGCATTTTTTGAATTTAAACATAAATAAACAGGTCTGAAATGAACAATGACAATGAACCCATCGACAGACAGCAGAAGGCAACTTGCAAACTAAGCACCAATCTGTTCGTTGGGAGCAGTTAAAGGTTCAGTGTCTTGTTTAAGGACACTAATTCCAGGAAGAGCCTAGAACCAAGAACCTTCTAGTCCTCAGCCAACCAATCCCGCACACACAAACACAGCTTGTTATACACCATTCCCTTTGAATTATGATGTCAACCCATTACATTTCAACAAAGACACGTCATATGTCATATTTCATATTTCAAATTTCATATTTGTGTCTGTTCTCTCGTCACCCAGGGACCCAAAGGACCAAGAGGGATCAAAGGAGCCCCAGGAGACAGAGGCCAGATGGGAGAGAGGGTGAGAGAGAGAGAGAGATGTGTGAGGTGTTACTGTTGATAATGTGTGTGAGTCTGCTACACATTAAATGCCCAGTCAGTGTTAATCTAACTCAGATGGGGTGTACAAATGGATTTGTACACTCGTCATCTGAGTTAAACGAACACCTCTTAAACCCCAGGGGGGGTCCAGGCAGGAGGGGAAATAAAAAATATCGGAGTTGGAACCTGAGACCCATTTACCTGCTGAGAGCTGTTCATGAGGTGGACACTAGCCGCTGCCCCTGCCGGCGGGGGATCGGGGCTTAAGATGTTTTAAAGGTTTTTACTGTGTCTAATTTTAATTCTATTCCTTTGTTTCAGGGAGAGGACGGTGCCCCGGGAAATGGAACAGAAGGTTGCCATGGATTCCAGGTACAGTATGTGATGAGGTTTCTCATCATTCCAGTCTGTATCATCACTATGCATGGACATGTGTGTACTGTACAGTATATGACCTTTGACCGTTCTGACCTTTCTTTAGGGGTACCCTGGCCCACGTGGAGATGCCGGAGAGGCGGTAAGTTCACGACCTTTCCCCTTTGACACCAACTTTGAACTTGACATTTAGCCCCTGGGCAGTATACACCCTTGGATGCATGAACAACACACATTCTTGGGGTCGTTACATAAAATTGTTAATTAGACGATGCCTGATGCTTTTATTCGCTGTAAAAATGTATCTTGTTTCAAAGAAGAAAGGCTTTATTGCCTGGAGTCTTTCTGTGTGGATGTCCTCATGCCACAAACAGCTGTTTTAATTCATGTAAATTAAGCACAAGAAATAAACGCTGTCAGTGTGTAGGGACCTTTAGTGTTGATTTAAGATAAGATAAGACCTTTATTGATCCTGTGAGGGAAATGCAGTTGCCAAAAGCAGCACAGCAGCTGAAGTTACTGTCTGTATAGATACAGCAGGGTAAAAGACATCAGAAACACCATCAATAACGGACAAAATATACACCCTCAACAGTGCATGCATTATGCAGAAGACGTAAACATGTCAGATACGGTAGTATCCTTACTGTAATCAACTGTTGTTACTTCTGACCCAGAGGTTCTGAGCTAATAGTCTATTGGACGATCAGAGCGGCCACCGTGTGCCTGTTCATCTTCATAGCTATAACGGCACAGAAGACAGTCTTATATATATAAAAATATAATATCACAGTATTCTGTCAAGCAGTATCACGATAAATGATATCATCAATATTTCTTCATTCAGTTTTTAGGGTTATTATTCAAGTTACTTAACAGTACAACCTCCTAGAAGGTAACAGAAACTAAAAGAAATAGGTGTAACAGAACATTTAGACTAATTCAATTTGGCTAACGAAGCCGTCGTTCTACAAAAATGCCTGACGTCAAAAAAATAAATAAAAAGTCTTCTGAAAGAATATATATTCAAAGATGTGTGTCGCATTTTCACGATTAAAAGAAAATAGCAGACCTACAAGCTCGTAGCGCGCCACTCGGTGGGGCGCTATGAGCTTGTAGATCTGCTATTTTTCAATAGCTAAAGTATAACATAATGCTTAGTTAAAACACCAAAAGGGGTTCCCACTTCCCACCCAGAATGGGTTAAGGTGTAGAACTGCAAATCATAGAATGTGCATTCACTGTATCAGGATATATATATATATATATATATATATACGATATCTGTGAATATCGTATCACGATACGATATTGTATCACGATGCGATATTTATCACCATATCGCCCACCCCTAGTGCCCCCTAGGGAAGGACGAGTTAGATTGTGTGTATGCTATAGTGTCTGTTTAAGACCCGCTGCCAACATTGTGTAGAGACGTGGACATGTACGCCGCCTGACCTTTCAACTTTACGCTCTGACATTCAAAGGGCGGCAAGGGAACTCCCGGACCTAAAGGGGACGACGGAGAGCCTGGAGAACCGGGAGCCGATGTGAGTCTCTTTCTATTCGTTCTGGAATGGTCTTCTCTCTTTCCTTTATCTCTCTGTGGTTTTATCCTCCCTTCAAATCCCTCCCTGGCAGAGACCACTGACAGGATGTGAGTCACACTTCAATCCTCATTTTGTTTTTCATGGACACACTTTAGACATCTCTCTCTTTCTCTCTCCCTTTTATCTTTTTTTATCTCTTCGTGTTGTTTCGTTCTTTTTGTGATGCCTTTTTAAGGTTCAAGGTTCAAGGTTCTTTATTATTTGTCTCCCGAGGAAGACATTCGTCTTAGACAAAGGGCCCGCATGCAAGCGTAGCCCTTATGTCCATGTCGCCCGTTATTGTACTACGTTGGATTTTCAGTTTGTTATCCTTCTATCTGCCTGTACAGTATCTGCCTCCCTCTCTCTTTCTTTTTTCTTGTTCTCTGTCGTGCAGCTGGAAGCACTTTATCACATCTAACGGGATGCATTTTGTGCGTTTGTGTGTGTGTGTGTGTGTGTGTGTGTGTGTGTGTGTGTGTGTCTGTATCTATGGGGAAAGGGGATTTGAGCTGAGACAGCTGTGTATATGTCGTTGTCAAGGATATCAGGAAATGAGGGTAGAATATGAAGGGACCGCATTTCTCCTTTTGAGGGTGTCTTGTGTGTGTATGTGTGTATGTGCGTGTGTGTGTGTGTGTGTGTGTGTGTGTGTGTGTGTGCATGGGTGCGTATCTACATGCGTCCGCCGTCCATGCATGCATGGACAGTCTACATTCGCTCATAAAACCCTTCGCCTTCCTCTTCAAACCCCCGGCTTAACCTCCGTGATGCTTACGCCGAAATCATGACATTAGCGAGCATCATGTTTCATGACCTAAACATTCCTGCACATGTTTGTACTTTTCTGTCATGCCTACATCCGTGTCCCCTGAACCCCCCCGTCCTTGACAGGACGTCACACAGCTTTAGATTCAGCCTTCAGATCAACTCTCTGTGAGCTCATTACTACACTGAGTCACAGCTCGTTAAAGCCCAATTTGCTCTGCAGAAGGACGGCGTTGCTTGCCAAAAACAACAGATCTACAAGCTAACAATGTGCCTATGGAGTGGACTAGTGATCCTATGGAGTATACATTACAATAGAGCTTGTTAAGACCACAGGTGGCAGAGTGAGTTAGAGCTCATTAAGGCAATTAAATACAGAGTCAGAGCTCGTTAAGACTGGGTTAATAGTGGGGCAGGCCAGGGTGAGTCACTGCTCTGCAAGAGTAAAGATGGGACTGTACAGCCTTTCTAGTGAGAGCATTTTAAATTATACTTTTGGAGCAACACCTTCGATTCTCAAACTTAGACATCCATCCATCCATCTTCAACCGCTTATCCGTAGTCGGGTCGCGGGGGCAACAGCTCCACCAGAGTGCTCCAGACTTACCTCTCCAGAACAACATCGGTAACTTTCTCCTGGGGGATTCCGAGGCGTGCCAGTGAGTCGATGTGATTCCTCCAACTGCGCCTTGGTCTGCCCCGGGGTCTCCTCCCAGTGGGACGTGCCTCGGGGACCTCCCTATAGGGTCGGGTCGTAAACCACACCAATGCAACTCATTGAGTTGCAAGGAGTTGCATTTGTGTGGTTTACCTTAAAAACCGTTCTGTCCCGACCCGACCCTTTGGTGTGGTTTGGGCTTTAGGGAGATGCCAGCCATCCGTCGAAGAAAACTCATTTCGGCCGCTTGTATTCGCAACCTTATTCTTTTTGGTCATGGTCCACACTTCATGACCATAGGCGAGAGTAGGAACACTTCATGACCATAGGTGAGAGTAGGAACACTTCATGACCATAGGTGAGAGTAGGAACACTTCATGACCATAGGTGAGAGTAGGAACACTTCATGACCATAGGTGAGAGTAGGAACACTTCATGACCATAGGTGAGAGTAGGAACACTTCATGACCATATAGGCGTGAGAGTAGGAACACTTCATGACCATAGGTGAGAGTAGGAACACTTCATGACCATATAGGTGAGAGTAGGAACACTTCATGACCATATAGGTGAGAGTAGGAACACTTCATGACCATAGGTGAGAGTAGGAACACTTCATGACCATAGGTGAGAGTAGGAACACTTCATGACCATATAGGTGAGAGTAGGAACACTTCATGACCATATAGGTGAGAGTAGGAACGAAGATTGCTCGGTAGACGGAGAGCTCTGCCTTCTGGCTCAGCTCTCTCTTCGTCATTCGTCATACATCTTAGACATTGTATTACAATTGTTTACGCCTGTTTTCATAAGAGTAATTAACACAATGAGATCTTGCATTAACAGTCAGTCTGGTTATTTATCACTAGCAATGATTTAGCTTTGATTGATTGATTGAATAGTTTATTAGACAGAACTATAAAACAGCAACAGAGTACAGTCAAACACTAGCACCAAAAGAAGTCCTTGCGGTCTTGTTTCCATTTAGGCCCTATGCAATCAATTCATAGACATGACATGAAGAATAACAACGGAAATCAATATCATCACAGGAAAAAACACTATGTACAGAGTCGTAAAAAGTAATGGAGGGGGTTGATCACCTGTAACCTCTTAAACCCCAGGAGGGAAAATAAAAAATATCTGAGTTGGAACCTGAGACCTTGACCAGCCCCATTTACGGCTGCCCCCGCCGGTGGGGGATTGGGGCTTAAGAGGTTTTAAGGCAGAAGTCATCATTTCCTCTCCCCTGGGCCTGCTGAAAGGTGGATTGTCAGGCCTGTTTTAAAAGATGTAAGTGGGCTGCATTTTTTGAGGGAGGGGATTCAGGGCATTCCACGCTTGGGTGGCAGTGCTGTAGAAAGAGAATTTACCCATTATTTGTTTTGAAAGCTACAGAGTAAAACGTTGGTGATTTTGATGTGATGTAAAACAGCAATGGCGTTGGGGCGGCTGTGGCTCAGGAGGTAGAGCAGGTCGTCCAATGATCCCTGGGTCGACGGTTCGAATCCCGGCTCCTCCTCCTGTCCACATGTCGAAGTGTCCTTGGGCAAGACACTGAACCCTACATTGCCTCTAATGAGTCGGTCGGTGTGAGCTTGCCACCATTGGTGTGTGAATGTGTGAAGTGAGGACGCTGGCGTCGACTGTTCGCCGCTTCAACTCCCAATGTATGAATTAATGAACCATTGTAAAGCGCTTTGAGCACTTGGCGCTATAAAAATGCAATTCATTCTTATTCTTATTATTACTATTGTACTTTGCGTGAGTCATTTCCGTAACAAACCTTGACTCTGGCTTGTGTAAAAAAATCTACGGAAGTAGCTGCTCTTCTCTTTCTGTCTCATAATGGTGGATATTTAGATACAAATGTCCTTTTTAGAAATAGATTCCATATTACAGATTCCAAGTTTCCATATTGAACGTATAATATATCACTGGCCAGATTTAATTCATGCCTTTCCGTTCTCGTCTCGTTCATCACCCTGTGTTTCAACAGACAAAAAGACTCTTCTCTCTTCAACAGTCACATACTTGTTTCCACAAGTTTTTGCCCCCAGCCAGTTTACTGGCATGTTTGAATGGACAATGACATTTACTGTACACAACAGGATCAAATGTGAAAATCAAATGAACCGTAATTAGACTCATGGGTGATTGAATGCGAGTTAAACAAAAAAAGCAGTGGGGAAAAAAAAGCAAACAACACTAAGAAAAAGCACAGTGTGCCTTTTGTGTTAAAACACAGTTGGTTCTGCTTTAGATTTGTATAAATTAATTGTTTTCACACGGTTCGGTGTGTTTGTGCTAAAACGCAGTTGGCCTACTTTGGGGTTTTTATAAACATATTGTTTTGACACTGTTCAGACATGTACTGAGTATAGCGACTAGCTTTACCTTGTTGCCAGGGGGGACTGGGTGTGTCAGAGAAGGTTAAGGTGCAGACCGCCCTCATAACCTTTAGTTTTAACACTTCACTGTGGTATGTCAACACTGACTGACTGTCTGGTAATAGGTGTCCTTATATATGACGCCATAGGAAGTTTATCTCTCCACGTGTGTGTGTGTGCGTGCGTGCGTGCGTGCGTGCGCGCATGCTTTTACGGGTGTTATGGAATATGGGCTATGTTTCATAGATCAGAAACTGTTTGAAGTTGGGAATGTGCAGTAATTGAATCCCTGTGTGTTGCGTGCGGGTGTGTGTGCGTGCATGCGTGTCTGTCTGTCTGTCTGCCTGTCTGTCTGTGTGAAGCATTTGTGCGTTTTCTGACTTATGTAATGAAGTAGAATCACGCATGCGCGTATCGTTAACAGGTGGTCAGCATTACTCTGTTAACCTGGGGAATGTCCGTGTGCAGCTAGTATCGTTTCTCTCAATCTCGCTCTATTTAGCTACAGTATCTATTTATCGACAACATCTATCTATCGACAGCATCTGTCTGTCTGTCTGTCTGTCTGTCTGTCTGTCTGTCTGTCTGTCTGTCTGTCTGTCTGTCTGTCTGTCTGTCTGTCTGTCTGTCTGTCATGCTGTGTAGAAGTATCGTCCAGCTGGTTTGAAATGACTCTGAATGGAGATCAAACGTCCCAAATTATCTAGTGTATCCTGATGATTGGTGGGTGCTGTCTGCCTGTTCCCCTACATCCACTGATGATTGGTGGGACTGTCTGCAGTGTCTGCCTGTCCCCCTGTCCCTGTCCCCCTATATCCACTGATGATTGGTGGGGCTGTTTGCAGTGTCTGCCTGTCCCTGTCTGTCTGTCTGTCCCTGTCCCTGTCTGCCTGTCCCCCGACATCGACCGCTCTTAGACATGTTGTGACGTTTAGCTATGCCGTTAAACATTTGATTAGCAAGGAGGAATTATTTGTAGCACAAAGGAAGCTCACCACATGAACTGGATTAATTGATGTTGTGTTCTGCAGTAGATGATTAATGAACTGGATTAATTGATGTTGTGTTCTACAGTAGATGTGTGAATGATTCAGGCAAGGTGGCGAAACAGATGTTCTGTGGATGTTTTTCTTAATGGATCGTAAAACCTTTTCTTTTACTTTAATCACTTTCACGACTGTAATGTAATACATCAGTTGTGGTGATAAATTAATAATACCATCCTTTAGTCCAAAATGCGGAAATGCCTATAGGTTACAATGCCTTTTAAGAAGCCATGCGTAACCACTTAAACCCAACGCCGCCGCAGCGCGAAGCTACTGACAGCGGCTAATGTTATGAGCTAACTGGACAGCAGAGCGGACGTAGAATACGCACATCGACAGGCTGGGTGCTGGGCTAAAGAAACTTTTGTATATAGTGGATGGAGCCCTGTTGCACACCACAGGTACAAGAAAGACGTTCTTTTTTGAGAATTCTGACAACGTTTCGATCTATTTGATCTTCATCAGGTCATGTGATGAACATACACAAAAGTTTGTACTTTTATAATAAGGGAGTGGCCCCCATTGTCCAATCAAAACACCACATTTTGGTGCCCCTCCCGTCACTGCAAGTGTGACTCGTCAGCCCTGAGTGAGACCCAGACATATTAATATACATATAATCTGTTCAGAAGTTTTAGTGCACCAATTAAAGCAGGACTGGACAGCAGGAAAGCCACAACAAAACACTGTGATTGAACCACGCAAACAACGGCCGCGAGGTAGTGACACAGAAACATACACGTTAAAAATAATAATAATATGGGAAAAATAAAATAAAAGGGGCACAGATGCACAACGGAGAGCGCTTGTTTCTCCTGGCACCTTAATGATACGCATGTCATTCTTGTTTATTTCTAGTAATTCTAGTCCCTGGTTACTAGTTACAGGATGCACTCCGCTGCTCTCTCTAAACTTGTCATTTTGTGGTAACATCCATTCTCCCAGTTAGTGAGTTTAGTGTCAGGGTTAGGTTCAGTCAAAGACATATCCACTCCCTCAGCCACGTTTAAGGAGTGCATGCCTTTTGTCCGACGGGGCATAGGTCCGATCCATTGGTCCCATCAACTACCTACCCCAAACCCTCACCCTATAACCATAACCGCGAGCACGGGGCAGCTCACCTAAACCTAACCCTGAGTCGGACCAATGCTCCGTCGAACCAATGGTCCATCGGACCAAAGTATGCCTCCCACGTTTAAGTATAGATCTAACTGTGGGAAAAAAACAAATCAAGGCTCGTAAAGTGGGGATAATTTGGACAAACATCTTAGAAAGATTATCCATGCTGTATCTACAGTATCTGGCCCATAATCTCCCTCTGATTACGTCACGGACACAGTAGAGCAGCTGCAGAGCTGGACTTCTCCTGCTCATTGCAGCTGGACGTTGTTGACAGAGAGTTGGTACTGTAGCGCTGATCTGACTCAGTGACTTTCTCACAATGATTTATTTTCTCCTTTTTGGGGGACGGGGGACGGGGGGGACGATAGTTATGGAATGGAAACCGTCAGAGAGAGGATTAATACAGTTGACATTTAGAGTAACTGAAGCGATGTTAATTTATAGATGTCCCTAATGAGACTCATATGTGCTGATTGGCAGGCAAATCACAAATCGAGGATACATTTCCACTTGATACCCCACTACCCACATAAACGCACGCACGCACGCATGCACATGCACACACACACACACACACACACACACACACACACACACATGCAAATTTGTCAGCGTCTATGCAGGCAGAGGTTGGCAGAAGTTAACAGCAGGACACATTTATCTCATCTGTCGTCCAGATCTTTCATTAGCCTGGCTAATAATTAAGCCAGACCGAATCAGCCGTTGGCCAAAAAAAAGTCTGGCTTATTAGCCAGGCTAATCTTTCACAGCTTCTGCCCAAGCCAGACAGACACCCTACTGAGATTACAGATTTCCTCATTTATTACCATTTCAATGAACCATTGATTATCTCCGCCAGGCCGAAGACAGGCTGGAGATGATTAGTTTGTCTCTGTCTGTCCGCAGCTATTCCCGCACACCACTGCTAATAGGCAAATAATTAAAAATATACATAGATCTCTATATACTGTAGGTGCATAATAAAAGTAACACAGACAGACACTTTGCATAACTGGGGGGGGGGGGGGGGGGGGGGATGCAATTTGCAATGTTCTCGCCTTGCATCGTTCCCAAGTAGATCGATGGCCTAGTATCGATAATACAATGCATGTACTGTATGAAGGACCCGATACAAGGGCAGGCAGAGATATGCCTGTATGAAGGACCCGATAACAAGGGCAGGCAGAGATATGCCTGTATGAAGGACCCGATAACAAGGGCAGGCAGAGATATGCGCTCCCCTGAGCACCCTTTTTGTGGAATTTGGCTCGGTGTGTGCACTGCTCGGAGTAGACAAAAATGATAAAATATACAAATATACCCATCATCATAAAAACATAATAATTACTATTCTAAAAATAGAACACTTGGGGAGTGCATGGGAGAGATGGGCAGTATTTGAAATACATGTATTTGAAATACGTATTTGAAATACTTTTTTGTATTTTGTAATTTGTATTTCGCTGGGATGGAAGAAATGAGATGTATTTTGTATCTAAATACTTTCAGATTGAGTATTTTCTGTATTTCAAATACATAAAATACTTTTTTTGTTTTAATGTAATTTTATTCTCAAATGGACACATGTTAAACATTTACACTGCCTCAGGTTAAAACTGTAGGGGCAAAACCAGGGGGGCAGTCAGACAGATATTTCGTGAAGCCACCAAGGAAATCGGGACTTCCTGAAAGTTCATATAATGGCCTGTTGTGGCGCTGTCATTGGGCCCAAAAAAACCCATAGCTCCATAGAGGCCCATGTATTTGGGCCCAACTTCACCTAGACTGTATTACCTTAATAAACATGGTCATGTCATATCATGTCCGTATCCGTAATGAGCACGAGTGGTGTGCGCATGCGTGAAATTGGAACGAGAGAAGTATGTAGGCAAACCATTGCCTACAACATGACGTAAGCATATCATCCGGCTCCAGCCCGGATCATATACCGAAATGAAATGGTGCCCTTTATGGTCATTTTTTAAATAAATGAGACCATGATTTTCCAAAAAGAATATTATGACATGAGAAATGAGACATTAAACTAGTGACTGGAAGCAGAAAGTATTCATGACCATGTTTATTAAGGTAATACAGTCTAGGATGAAGTTGGGCCCAAATACATGGGCCTCTCATGGTTTTTTTTGGGCCCAATGACAGCGCCACAACAGGCCATTATATGAACTTTCAGGAAGTCCCGATTTCCTTAGTGGCTTATACGCAATATCTGTCTGACTGCCCCCCTGACCCATACACACAACACAACACAATGTGTGATGTCACTTCTATTCCGCCTTACACACTCAAATTGAACCACAAATGAGAGGCAGAGTAGGGCGGGCCTTCAGTTGTTCAGAGTTACCATTCCTTTGTGGGTCCTGTTTTATTTGCTTAAAATATAAAGTGTATCATTCTTAATAATCTTCAATGTATTAGACATTCTGACAGGTCATTCATTTAATATTAATTATGAATTTACTTATCATTATACACATGTTCATGAAAATGTATTTTCATGTATTTTCAAAATACAAAATACGTATTTGTATCTCAAATACATTTCTCAGACCAGTATTTGTATTTTGTATTTAGATAAATTTTTCGACCCAGTATTTGTATTTTGTATCAAAATACATTTTCAATGTATTTTGCCCATCTCCCGGAGACACAGTTGAATTATGCTCATGACCTGATCTGCTGGTGAGGAGTTAGGGGCCGTCAATGCCTCAGGATATTATGTAAACATAACAGCAACATAGTTCTGCTCTTAATAAATCATAACCTGACCTTGATATACAAACTGTTTCTGATCCTCTCACACAGTGTATCTGATGTTTCTGATCGTCTCACACAGTGTTTCTGATGTTTCTTATCGTCTCACACAGTGTATCTGATGTTTCTGATCCTCTCACACAGTGTTTCTGATGTTTCTGATCCTCTCACACAGTGTATCTGATGTTTCTGATCCTCTCACACAGTGTTTCTGATGTTTCTGATCCTCTCTCACAGTGTATCTGATGTTTCTGATCCTCTCACACAGTGTATCTGATGTTTCTGATCCTCTCACACAGTGTTTCTGATGTTTCTGATCCTCTCTCACACAGTGTATCTGATGTTTCTGATCCTCTCACACAGTGTTTCTGATGTTTCTGATCCTCTCTCACAGTGTATCTGATGTTTCTGATCCTCTCACACAGTGTATCTGATGTTTCTGATCCTCTCACACAGTGTATCTGATGTTTCTGATCCTCTCACACAGTGTATCTGATGTTTCTGATCCTCTCACACAGTGTATCTGATGTTTCTGATCCTCTCTCACACAGTGTTTCTGATGTTTCTGATCCTCTCACACAGTGTATCTGATGTTTCTGATCCTCTCACACAGTGTATCTGATGTTTCTGATCCTCTCTCACACAGTGTTTCTGATGTTTCTGATCCTCTCACACAGTGTATCTGATGTTTCTGATCCTCTCACACAGTGTTTCTGATGTTTCTGATCCTCTCACACAGTGTATCTGATGTTTCTGATCCTCTCACACAGTGTATCTGATGTTTCTGATCCTCTCACACAGTGTATCTGATGTTTCTGATCCTCTCTCACACAGTGTTTCTGATGTTTCTGATCCTCTCACACAGTGTATCTGATGTTTCTGATCCTCTCACACAGTGTTTCTGATCCTCTCTCACACAGTGTTTCTGATGTTTCTGATCCTCTCACACAGTGTTTCTGATGTTTCTGATCCTCTCACACAGTGTATCTGATGTTTCTGATCGTCTCACACAGTGTATCTGATGTTTCTGATCCTCTCACACAGTGTTTCTGATGTTTCTGATCCTCTCACACAGTGTATCTGATGTTTCTGATCCTCTCACACAGTGTATCTGATGTTTCTGATCCTCTCTCACAGTGTATCTGATGTTTCTGATCCTCTCTCACACAGTGTTTCTGATGTTTCTGATCCTCTCACACAGTGTTTCTGATATTCTCTCACACAGTGTTTCTGATGTTTCTGATCCTCTCACACAGTGTATCTGATGTTTCTGATCCTCTCTCACACAGTGTTTCTGATGTTTCTGATCCTCTCTCACAGTGTTTCTGATATTCTCTCACACAGTGTTTCTCTTTCTGTCTACAGAACAACCTGTTTGGGGAATCAGGACCAAAAGGGGGCAAAGGTCACAGAGGAGGCGAGGGCAAGTCGGTAAGTATGCCAAAAAAAAACATCAAAGTAAAATCCTCAGTGTTCATTTACCTCCGTAATAGACCTGTAAATGTCAATTTGGTTACACTGACGATTTGTGTTTGCTTGCGTGCGTGCGTGCGTGCATGCGTGGATGCATGCGAGTGTGCGTGCGTTTGGGTGGGTGTGTGCATGCGTGCGTGCATGCACGCAAGCAAGCGTGTGTGCATACATACATGCATGTGTGTGTGCATAGGTGCATGTGCTTCAGAGTGCATGTACAAGTCCAGACATAGCATGGAGGGATTAATACTTCTGCCTCCAAAATAAATCCCTCCCCAATTCTAAACGTGCAACACATACCGCAGCATTTCCCCCAAAAAGTATGTCAACATAACATACTTCTTCCATTCCATGCTTTCACAAGAGCATCAGCTGGCAGTTGAAGTGACACAACACAACAAAAGGCTTGTCTCTTCCTGTAAGATGTACAATATGCATGGAGGCCTCATTCCATCATCCTTCAACTCTGACCTTTCCAATTATCACCACTCTCTCACTCTTACTCCAGTGGTTCTCCAAAGTGCGGTCCGGGGACTCCCCCAGGGTCCATGGAGGGATTCCAGGGGGTCCCCGGGAAAAAATTGTTAATATAGAATAAAGTTTTGATTTGACTATTTTAACCCTGCTACATACATTGGCTATTATTGCAAAATAGCAGATCTACAAGCTCACAACGCGTCACGAATCAATGTGTTGTTGTGAGGTTATAGATTTTTGAATTTGTTTTTGAAACGTTTTTTTAACAATGCAAATCTTGTCCGGCGGTTCCTGGCACCATATATTTTCAGATGGGGGGGTCTTTATTTATTTATTGATTGATTTATTTGACAGGGACAATGCTCATTAATCAACATTTCAGTTTTCACTTCAAATGTGCCAGAGTTAGCCATAAGCTAATGTACATCTGTAGTCCCTGAGCAGGCTCTTAAAATGGTAGTAAAACTAAACATACAATGACACATACAGTACAATACAATGCAATACAATACAGATAAAAGAAAGACGGAGTGTATCAACACCATGTGTTGATGCCATGCGGTCTGGGTCAAATACATATTAATTTAGTGCCGTTGACATGAAAAGGTTTGACAACCACTGATGTAGAATAAGCGTGAAGACCTGAACCCCATGGGCTCCATTCCATCAACCTTGAACTCCAACCTTTTCAATTTTCTTCCCTCACTTCCACTCACTGTGCTCCTCCCCCCCCCCCCCCCCCCCCCCCCCCCTCTCCTTGTGGCTCCGCTGCATATTTCTGCAGGAACACTTTGAGTTATGTCTGTGGGATGAATCTCCAGTCTACAATTAACTGCTGTTTCGCTTCTCTCTCTCTCTCTCTCTGTGTGTGTGTGTGTGTGTGTGTGTGTGTGTGTGTGTGTGTGTGTGTGTGGCGTGCGCCTGCCATCGTTGACACACACAAAATGAAAAAGAAAATAACTCTTAAAAGTGAAATTTGTGTCTGCTAAAACAAAACAGATGCGTTGCCCTTCAAGCAGCGCAAGAATGGTGTGTCAGGGAGACAGAATCACAGAACTGTGCAGTTTCTTGAGTTGTCGTTGTAGTTAGTTTGGGCTGAGTGTGTGGTGGGGGTGGGGGTGGGGGTGGATGTGGGTTAAAGCCTCGGATTCTGGTTTGCATCGAATTCAAAGGGAATAACGTTTTTTTCCTCTTAAAACATCATCACATTTAAGGCCCAGGGATTTATTTATTTTTCTTCTTTTTACTGTAAGTTAGACCCCAGTTCTAACCATGCAGTCGGTTTACGTGTCGGTCAAGAGGAGAAACAGTGGTCTGGATGATTTTTATACTGGTAAATACTGTAAGTTAGCCCCCAGTTTCTAACCATGCAGTCAGTTTATGTTCAGTCAAGAGGAGAGACAGTGGTCTGGGTGATTTTATACTGGTGAATACTCATTTACTGTAAGTTAGCCCAGTTCTAACCATGCAGTCAGTTTATGATCAGTCAGAGGAGAGACAGTGGTCTGGATGATTTTATACTGGTACACGATAGTGACTCACTCATCCTCCCCATTCTCCCTGCCTCGCTCTCTGCATCTCTCACTGTCTGTAATCTCTCGTTCTCCAGGACCTCCTGGGCCTCCAGGACCACCAGGAACCGATGTGAGTGTAAAATAAAAAGTTAAAAAACATGATTTAATCAGTCTTATACCTTTTGACCTTCCTTCACCCCTGAACTCGCCATAGCCACGGGGCTGGGCGGGCTAAGTACCCAAGACTTTAATTCCCCCTGTGGCCATATTGGTTTGCACTTGAAGTTGATACTGCAAGTCAAAAGCCACAGGGCCAATTTCCTGGACACAATAAGCGAGCAGCGTTTGACCGAGAGGCTGCCTCTGAAGTAGAAAGCTCAATTCAAGATGTGTGTTTTTTTTTTCTTTCTTTTTTGGGTTTTTTGGAAAGACCTCAAGTTGTGTCCGTGTGCTCTGTGAGTTATGTAATATTACACTGCACCACACCGCACCATAACCGTATCCTAACACACATTCCACCTCCTTTTTGTTCTTCCTCTTCTTCAGGAATGTGAGATTCTGGATATCATCATGAAGCTGTGCTGTGAGTCCTCCCTCGAACCGTGAACATGCAGTTGCACACATTATTCCAGACACACAAACTCAAATACACACGTACACTACAGTGTATCCACAAACACAGTACACACTCTTTACTTCAGCAGCCCACTGCAGAATCACATTCGGTGGAAACCCTGAGAATGTACAGATTGTTATGTTGGCTCTTGATTAATGATCTTATTTTTGTTTATCTTTTTTTTGCGTACTTCCTCCCTCATCTCACAGCGTGTTGTGGTAAGTTTGATCTCCACCTACCAGATCCTTTTTATATTATTTCCCCCCCCCCCCACCCAATTAGAAACATATGGCGCTGGCCAATCTTAAGTATTTCCCCTATACTTATCTCTAATCATTACAGTAGAGTCTACTGTACTGATTGTTTTGTGTGATTACTGACTGTAATTGTGCGTGTGTGTGTGTGTGTGTGTGTGTGTGTGTGTGTGTGTGTGTGTGTGTGTGTGTGTGTGTGTGTGTGTGTGCGTGTGTGTGTGTGTGTGTGTGTGTGTGTGTGTGTGCGTGCGTGCCTGTGTGTGCATGCATGTGTGCGTGTGTGTGCTTTAGAGTGTAAGTGCGGGCCTCTGGACCTGGCCTTTATCGTGGACAGCTCAGAGAGTATCGGTTCGTCCAACTTCGCCCTGGCCAAGACTTCATCGTCACCGTCATCGACCGCCTGATGAAGGACCAGGGAGTCAAAGTCAGTGAGGCTGATTTGTGTCTTATCTAATTCCTTATTTAATATTTATTTTGGCTTGAATGCCTCTTTAAAATGTTTTTGCTCCGCTAGAGCAGTCAACCCACAGAGCCTATAGTCCCTCCACATGCCAGAACTGTACCTCTCAGTAGTTCCGGAGTGGTCCCAACGGATTGTGTGGCCCTGGTCTATCCCTAGTGGGTCTGATCGAGGGTAGCTACTGGGACGTAAGTCGGGACTTGATCACCCCACCTGGGTCACCCGAGTGAGGGTATGATGTTGGAAGACCCGAAACCCTGATGATCTTGGGATACATCACTGAGGATACGTCCCAGGTGATGACCTTGGGATACATCACTGAGGATACATCCAGGTGATGACCTCTGCAGGATACATCACTGAGGATGCGTCCCAGGAGATGACCTTGGGATACATCACTGAGGATACGTCCCAGGTGATGACCTCTGCAGGATACATCACTGAGGATACGTCCCAGGTGATGACCTTGGGATACATCACTGAGGATACGTCCCAGGTGATGACCTTGGGATACATCACTGAGGATGCGTCCCAGAGTGATGACCTCTGCAGGATACATCACTGAGGATACGTCCCAGGTGATGACCTTGGATACATCACTGAGGATACGTCCCGGGTGATGACCTCTGCAGGATACATCACTGAGGATACGTCCCAGGTGATGACCTTGGGATACATCCTGAGGATACGTCCCAGGTGATGACCTTGGGATACATCACTGAGGATGCGTCCCAGGTGATGACCTTGGGATACCATCACTGAGGATACGTCCCAGGTGATGACCTTGGGATACATCTCTGAGGATACGTCCCAGGTGATGACCTTGGGATACATCACTGAGGATGCGTCCCAGGTGATGACCTTGGGATACATCACTGAGGATACGTCCCAGGTGCATCCAAGCGATGTAGTTTCGTAGTTTCTTTCTGAGGGCTCTAAAGATGGATATGTTGGTCACACACATAGTACGTTAATAATAATAATCTCAGCCATGACTTTCGACCTGGCTGAGAGTGTTGTGTTCACAGCACTTGGGAATCTGCAGCACCTGGTTAGCAGCTGCATGGAACCTGGAGTTGTTCGTTGAGGAAAGAAAATAGTTTTCTTTGTAATGAATAGAAACTCATCTATACCTGTTAGTTCGATTGATCCATGCCGGAACGCAGTTCATCGACTGATCATTAAGTAAACATGCTCTGAATATGCATGACCACTTAACGATGGGTCGGCCGCGACCGCGCTTTCGAGATTTTCAACTGATGCCCTGATGCAGAAAAGATCGACTGAACCACCATCGGCCGGCGTACGATGGTTGCCACGAGCCTAAAATGGCCAATCTGCGCAAGGTCTTCGGCTATTTTGGGGCGTGCAAAACACGCACGCGCAGCTGCATAAACCAGGCCTTTATAGTGACATGCCTTATATGCACTGTCTTGGTAGAGTGACCATTGTTTGACCCACGAGGGGTTGTTTAAGTTAACGTGATGATACAGTGTAAGCTCCAGAGTGTAGTAAAGGCGTAGAGGCTCCACAGTGTTGTAAAGCTGTAGAGGCTGCATGGGGAGTTGCTTTGCGGACAGAGAACTCAAAATAGAAATGTGTGAATGGAGAAAACATTTTTTCCTCATGGTTTGGACACTTACTTTTATATCACGCCAATGACGCTGTCATTCCAGTGTGGATATAATTACTCAAGGTGGGTGTGGCTCAGAAATGTTAACAGAGGAAAACATGTGCCTGCACGTGCACGCACGCACGCACGCACACACACACACACGCACGCACGCACGCACGCACGCACGCACGCACGCACACACACACACACACACACACACACACACACACACACACACACACACACACACACACACACACACACACACACACACACACACACACACACACACACACACACACACACACACAAACAAACATGCACATAAACACTCACTCATCCTTTCCTGTTTCTCTTTCCAGTTTGGGGCTAATGAGTCCCGGATAGGTGTGGTTCAGTACAGTGGAGAGAAGGCCCAAGAAGCTGTCCAGCTCGGAGACCCCAACATCAAGACCCTCACGGAGCTGAAACAGTGAGTTAGCGCACGCACACACACACGCACGCACGCACACACACACACACGCACACACACAGACAGACACAGACACACACACAATCCGGTTTACTGTAACCGTTACTAAAGACTAGGCCATCTCTCTTCCCGTGTGTGTGTGTGTGTGTGTGTGTGTGTGTGTGTGTGTGTGTGTGTGTGTGTGTGCGTGTGCGTGTGCGTGTGCGTGTGCGTGTGCGTGTGTGTGTGTGTGTGCGTGTGCGTGTGCGTGTGCGTGTGCGTGTGCGTGCGTACGTGTGCGTGCAGGGCTGTGAGGAACCTGCGTTGGCTGGCCGAGGCCACATACACGGGCGAGGCCCTGCAGTTCTCTCTGAACAACATGATCAACCGCCTGACCAAGGAGAACCGAGTGGTTCTGGTGCTGACCGACGGACGCTCCGACATCAGCAGAGACACGGTTCCCCTCAACACGCTCTGCGGGAAAGGCATCAGGGTGAGGCTCAATAACACTCCAATACTCAGTCCAGACCTGTAACCTGTAATCACTTAAACCCTCTACTCTTTAGTAAACTTGACCGGAGTTGGCTTTGGACTTGGAACACTTTTTTGAGGCTATGCCCAGCTTTTAGTAAGGGCATTTTATCAGGTAATTGACCAATCTGGGAACTAAATCGTTACCAAGAAATTTCTTCACCAATGTGTTTCTAAAGGTGTCTAATAACGTAATAATGTACTAAAAGTTTGAAATTCAACTCCTGGGGGAAGTCCAAATTTCATCATTCTTTAAGTAGCATGTGATATATGAAACTAGAGGGTTTTCATGATTCTGAATCCATTCCAAGCATTAGTTTTGCACAAAAAACACTCCTTGGGCTAAATTAGGCCATATCCACTTATCCACCAAATGACGGCTATGGCCGTTTTCCTCCCAAGGAGTGTTTTTTTGTGCAAAACTATGGCCCAAGAATGATACCCGTGATACCCATCATAGTATAGCCCATACTATGATGTATGATGATTAGAGCGCCCCCCTCAGGCCCTCACTTCACACACGCTCCCAATCTCTTCACCGAAAATAGCCGATCTACAAGCTCTCAACGCGTCACAACGTGGCGCGTTGTGAGCTTGTGGATTGACTATTTTCGTGAGAATGTTCACTCCAGAATAGGCATGTTTAGGACTCGAGAGGCTTTAGGGAAACCGAGAGTGTCAAAATTGACCCATAAATGATAATTGACCCTTTTTACACTGTTATTTAACTCCAGGGTCAAATGTTACTCAGAGTTTACTGTGTAAGCTTTTACCATGCTTTTACGATGCTTTTACGATGCTTGTCGGATAATGAATGCTTCTTACGGACCTGACTTGTAGGTGACTCTTGGAGTCGACCCATTTATATAAGAACAAATTTCAAGTTAATTCATGGTACTAAAGTCTTCTGTTACGGACAACTTTAATTCGAACTCCCGCCTGTGTCAGTTCCCAGTTCCCACCCCTCTGGCTCTTAAAACACGCTAAAACAAATGCTGTCCATTCTATTCAAATAGCTGATTATAGCTGATCTGGCCTGCATTTTTGTTCACTAAATTATAAATACACAAATACACAAATGTACCAACCTACAGTACACAGTAAAATTTCGCAGTGTTTACTGATCCATTTATAACACTGAGAATGGTCAAATATTGGTCCATTTGGAACCTGGAAGTATAAATAACCATACATTATTTGTACTGTATATACTGTAGCATCCCAACCAGGGGTCATCGCCATGTTTGCTTCTGGTGGATCTTTATCAAAATTAATTTTTTTCCACATACATACGAAATGTATACTATGTCATCGTATATTGTTGTAAATAAGTGTACATATTCTGAAGAAACCCTGGAGACTATTGGTCATTATGATCAAAATAATAATTAGAACATTATAACGGTGTGTAAAAAATAAAATAAAAACATCTTCTCCACAGACATTATATTGATGACCCCTGACCCCAACCATCCCTACAGTGCTGAAGAACAACCATTTTGTTTAACCCATTTAGAGGATGACCCTGAGGATGATTCTACAAATGTCTTCTAAATCCTGACAGTTTTCTGAAAAACCCTATGTTGTCAGTGATTTCTCAAACATATTCATGTCAAGGTCCCCAAATTTATGACATAGGCTGCCGACTCCCCAATCTGAAAATACAATATGTTGTTCGAGGAACCCCCTCCCCAGTAGTAAAGATTTTAGTTAAAAACTCGCTGTGAAAGAATATATGTAACCAAATTTGACTGAGAGACTGCCATTGGATTTTTTTTAATTTTTGTTTTTTCATGTCATAATATGAAAGCAGGGAAACATAGCTTCAAATTGACGTATTGGTTGTTCAGTTTGACCCACCAGTTCTGGAGATATGGCTTATAGAGTAATGTCTTGCAGAAAACAGCGAGTTGAGAAAACAGGCTTGAAAGGTTCACTTCTGTGGTCTCTAATAGGGGATTCACACTGAGACGGACTGAATCCGTTTCATTGGAACCGTTTTCGAATACGGTTGCCTGGTCCCCGATGGCCATGATTCACATTGCCCGAGATTCAACAACGCACCCGGGTACACTTGCATAATACACTTTAATCCTCCTGATGACGGTGTGCTTGATGGCTGGCGCGCACGGACACTGACCATCAACTGTGCGACATTGTCTCAAATGAATCCAGACACACTGAATTGCATTATTATTATTATTTAGTTTTACTTTGGAAACTGTGCCAAGCAAAGCCCAAGGTCCACGTGTAGTCCGCAGAATAAGATCAGCGCGGTGCTGCGCGTATAAGCAGATTCAACAGGAGAAGGGCGGCGTTGAGAAATGCGCTGGTGTTACGCATCGTGCAGAGGCTGTGTTTGTTTTTGTTGACGCTTGGCTCGTCGACTGCATGCATTCACATTGGAACGATCCGTATCTGAATACACTTCAACGGTCCAGAGACCCTCCCCCCATGCGGTCCCGGGGACGGTTGGGCGATCCGCTCCCGGGAACGGTACGCATCATTCACACTACCACAACATCTGCCAAGTGGTCCCGAGTGCGCACCCGGGACCATAGTGTGAATCCCCTATCACATTACACCTAGCTACATGTTTAAGCATTTATTTCATATTTACATGTCGATTTCAGCTCTGACACTTATTTCAGACATGCTCTAGTATGTGAAGAGTCTGCCTGTGCTATTAACTCATTTTGAAAATTAAAATAAAATAACATTTCTCCTCTGGTGAAAAGCTGGAATTTGCGCGATGGCAGTCTCTCAGTCAAATCTGGTCACATATAGTCAATGATTTCAGGCACACTTTTACGAGTTTTCTAAAATATTTTTCAATAGCTAAAAGTATGACATAATGCTTGAAACAAACAAAAAGGGGTTAAACACACCCGCGGCGTGCTGTTCCTCCAGGTGGGAGGTCTCGGGGTGAAGGATTACTCGGGCCGCCAGCCTAACAAAGAGCAGCTGGAGGACGTGGTGTGCCAGAGCGACGTGGACAAGCCCGGCTTCACCTTCGTCCTGGACAACTGGGCCGAGCTTCTGGACGACACCTTCCTGCAGAACCTCACCGCCAGCATCTGTCAAGGTACGACACAACACACACAGAACCTCACCGCCAGCATCTGTCAAGGTATGACACAAACACACAGAACCTCACCGCCAGCATCTGTCAAGGTATGACACAAACACACAGAACCTCACCGCCAGCATCTGTCAAGGTATGACACAAACACACAGAACCTCACCGCCAGCATCTGTCAAGGTATGACACAAACACACAGAACCTCACCGCCAGCATCTGTCAAGGTACAACACAAACACACAGAACCTCACCGCCAGCATCTGTCAAGGTACAGAACACATACACAAACACACAGTGCAGGACGGTGCTACATTTATCATTCCAAATAAATAAACTGACTTGATTCGTTTTTTTCCCTCTTGCTTCCAACACCAGATAAGAAGTGTCCGAACTACAAATGTCCCAGTAAGTCTGTTTTCTCTTGTACTACATACATATGAAATGAATAGTGGCGTCTAACCAGAGTGCAATACAGTAATACAGTATGGGAATAAATACACTTGTTTGTTGAATGTACAGAATGTACAGTAGTATATAATAAATAGAAAATAAATAGAAAAATAGGTAAGTATAAATAGAAATAAGGGGGATGCACATACATATATGATATATCCCACGTGCCACATTTTCATCGCCCTTGACTTAACTTTTCTCATTCTTCTCCTGAATGTCGACCAAACTCCTTTCCGATCGATCCCTGCTTTTCTTCTTTACATCTTTATCTAAGAATCCCCCTCAGTCTTCCTTGCTAAACATCTGCTGTCCTTGAAGTCATCACCACTGAGGCTGGCCAAGGTGTCTCGTTATTGACCCCCCTGTTGTGTTCCGTACGTTACAGTCTCCTTCGCAGAGGACACCGACGTCCTGCTGATGATGGACAGCTCGGCCAGCGTCGGCCAGAAGAACTTCGACACCAGCAAGGCGTTCGTCCGCCGCCTGGCCGAGCGCTTCCTGGGCGCCGACCGCAAGGGGCGCGCCGTGGCCCGGGTGGGCGTGGGCCAGTACAGCCGCACCGCCCGCATGGAGCAGGAGATGACCGCCAACCTCACGCAGCTGGCGTTCCACGTGGGCGAGGCCGCCTTCCAGAACGACGGCACCGACGTGGTCGGCGCCATGAACTTCGCCATGCAGCGCTTCCAGGGCCGCGGCGACTCGGCGGGCAGCCGCAAGAAGAAGCTGGTGCTGTTCTCGGACGGCCGCTCGCAGGGCGTCACGGAGGCCGTGCTGGAGAAGCGCGTGCGGCAGGTGGCGGACGCCGGCGTGGAGCTCTATGTGGTCAGCGTGGGCACGCAGGTCAACGAAGTCAACCTGCGCACGCTGGTGAGCCGCGGCCGGCGGGACGACGTGACCTTCGCCCAGCGACACCTGTTCCGCGTGCCCGACTACGCCTCTCTGCTGCGGGGCGTCTTCCACCAGACCGTGTCCCGCAGGGTCTCCCTGGCCTAACCTGCCTTCCGCACAATGTGGACAAACATGCTTTATAGGTTTTTTCTTTATAGGTCCATTACCAAAGTATTCGGTTTCACTCAATTTATAATACACTGTTCAGTGCTTTTTTTTTTTTTATGTCAGAATACGACTAACGATTGTGTGTTTGGCAGACGGTAACGTCTGTATAAGTAGAGGGGCAGCTCCCAGTCCTGGAGCGTTAGCAGTGGGCCGTGGTTCGCTATAAGCACCACACTTTACGCTAACCACGCTAACCCATGGCCCAGTACGCTAACCACGCTAACCCAAGCCTATTTTGGGCATGATGTCATAATAGTCGGAAGTCTTCGACAAAACAAATTCAAAAATAGATCTACAAGCTCCCAAAGTGTTGCCATGTGACGGGGAAACGCCGTCGTTGGAACGGCTATTTCTGCTATTAGGCTATCTAATAGGGCTTAAGTGGCAACTGTACACAATGTGTAGGTTGATTTACACACCTACGTTAGCTGCATCGCTGTGCCTTTTGGACCTGTTCACCTCCTCTTTGTTAGGGGCTGATTACGTCCATGGTCTCTCCAGGACTGGGGCCCTGCCACCCCCCCCACCTCCCCCCAGCATGAAGGATTGTGTTCAGGGTCTGTTAAATATTGTTCTTGTAGATCATCAAACCAAACCGACCGGGAATGCCGGACGTGACATCAGACTGGCTTTTCTACACACAAAAACACGCATGCACGCATGCACACACACACTAGCACACATGCGTGGCCGCGTGCGTACGCGCGCGCGCACACACACACACACACACACACACACACACACACACACACACACACACACACACACACACACACACACACACACACACACACACACACACAGCACGCACACACGCACGCACGCAGACACTAAAGAAACATTAATCTTCACCTGGTGCTCATGAAAAAAGACAGAACAGCTGGACGCAGCATGTGCAATCCATGCAAATATGTGTGTGTGTGTGTGTGTGTGTGTGCGTGCGCCTGTGTGTGTGCGTGCAATTGTAGCGTGTGTGTGTATGTGAAGTGCACGTACCTGTACATGCGTGCATGCATGTCTAAGGAGATGACTCTTTTAAAGACATGTAGCCATGGGGGGATTGTTCTGTGTAAACACTCCTTATGGGGTCACTGGTTCCAATGACGGTTCCAATGCTGTTTATCGTCATCTGTGTGGCAGCGTAGCCCTTGTTGAACATACACATGCTCTCACAGCGCGCACACACACACACACACACACACACACACACACACACACACACACACACATATGGACAGCATCAATCAGACAGGGAAACATCTGTTATTATGACTGATTGTCCAGAGATGAAAAACAACGTCAAAGACAAACGAGCTGTGACACGTCATACGTCAGCTAGCTCCCCTGTGATAATAGTTCATAAACCGAGCTATCGTCGGTGTACTGTAGTGAGCAGTGGTCCATCCGTAGCTGCTGTACTGTTATTATCTTTGGTGCTATACGTGTATCAGCCTCTACCCCCCCCCCCCCCCCTCCCATGTTGTCAATGAAGACCATGTTGTTACCTGAGGATACATGTTGAAAGAGCTCCTTAAATAAAGGTTGCTACTCCCAAATGTCTCGGCTCATTTTGTTTTTTCATTCACTCACAGCAGGCAAACCAACACATGTGTGCTGTTGGCTGCACGCATACAGATGCCTGTGGGCGCATGCATGTGTGTGTATGCACGCACACATCACATGCATGGACAGCACAAAATAAATACGCACCCAAAAACACATTGACATGTTCACTCCAAAGGACAAGCATGGTTCCTTAAGCTACTAGTCTCTCTCTTTCTCTCTGTCTCTGTCTCTGTCTCTGTCTCTCTCTCTCTCTCTCTCTCTCACACACACACACACACACGTACACCGCACACACACACAAACAAACACATTTATATTATTATGCTGGTGTGTGGACATTACATTGTCTTGCACTCATACTCTTAACATTTAGCAACATTTAGCATTAAGCCTAAACACACATGCATACTGTTGGTCAATGGGTTCAGGAGGTGCATCACTGTCCTCTGCATGCTCCAGTATCCTTGTTTTGGAGAATCACTGCCATACAGTAGGTGCCCAACTGGTATGCTTCATTAGCCCTTCACTAAATCCCACCCCAAAAAGCGATTGTCCAATGCGGCTGCCAATCCAAATAGTTTAGCGGTGCTGTGTCATTAGTCAGAAGGTTCATTGTTCCGAAATGACTATCCCTATCTCTAACCCTAACCTAAACCTAACCGCAAGCACGGGAGCAAACCTAAACCTAAGCGCAAGCACGGGAGCAGTGCATGTTCGGACTAACGGGACTTCGGATCTATGGGCAGTTTCCAGTTTAGCAACGGTTGCTATGCAGGTCAAGCTTTCTTCGCTGCTTCGAAATTCTGCAATATGGTAGAGGATCGTGGGGATCACTCAAGAACTGAAGCTCACAGTCATTCGTCTGTTCGTACCTACCTACCCCTAGGGTAGGTAAGTACCCTCACATGTTATCCCCGTGTCCCCTATAGGGAAAAAACATGCAGTCACAAAAAACATGCAGTAATCCTGGTCTCTAAACTACCTCCCCCTGGCCAGATGGGGCGCCTGAACTGGTCGGAATAGAGGGTATGCGTGTGACATCATCATCAAACCAGGAAGTTATGCGGGAACGTCTACTGAGTGCCAAAACACTACTTTATGGCCTTGACAGCCCATACATCCACACAGAAAAGTCCATTGTGATTACATTAAACGACGTTAAACTTGGCTTTATGCATGCGCATACCCACTATAACGTGTTCCTTCCACGTGCTACGTCCGGTCGGGGAAACTCCCTCCTGTCCGGTGAAAAGAAGCAGCTTGGACTTCTCATGCATAGAAGGAAGCATGAGGTCATTCCATCCAGCAGGGCGTTTAACTAGAATGGAGTGTATACCATCCTACTTAAACACCCCAGCCTGTAGAAGTTGCTAGCCTAGCGCAATGCCAATGACAAAGATCCCCCTCCCTAGTCTACACGCCTTCCCTCCCCCCAAAGACTCCATTACTTTACCCCTGTGCCACCTGAGTTGAGTGCCCTATTATAGCAGGAACCACTTTAGTTTCCACGGACGTGCTTTAGGGGCCAAACCGCCGCCAACGGCTCCCGTTGAGTAGCGCAATCATTGCACTCATTGTACAGTTGAATGAGCAGCTGTAGTAGATTCTCTCTATATTCTCCCCATGTTGGAGCAGGTCCATGTCACTGACTTCAGGGTCCATGATGATGAATGGTTTGTCAGGCGGGTCAGGGTATTGCCAGGACAGTCTCCAGTGAATGTTTCCTGCAGCTGTTGGAAGACAGTGTGGCACTCCTCCTCCTCCTCCTCCTCCTCCTCCTCCTCCCACTGGAATGTCCGTTCCGGCTGTTAGCGGGCTGGAAATCCTTTCAAAGTTCTGGACAGAATGCCGTTAGTGGAACGTCAGATCTATAGGAAACCCTGCAGGTCTCCTGGGTTCCACACCGTTCCAGGGTGTCAGCCAGTCCTTGATGGCGGGGCTTTGCGGTGACCCTTTCATCGCCGTCTTCGCCATTAACCACTCGAAAGTGGCAGGGGCATTGCAGAGGTCAAAGGGCATGACCTGAAACTGCCACAGTCCGATTAAGAAAGTCGTTTTAGGCAGAGCCTTGGGTTGTAGCTTAACTTGCCAGTATCCACTGCAGAGGTCCAATAGTCAGGGAATATTATCAGAATAATGTCAAACCTGGGAATACATTTCTTACCAAGAATTTTCTTCCCCAATTGTAAAGGTGTCTACTAACAAATCCCACATTGGTTTCTATTCAACCACCCTAGGATACTTTTTGACAGCTGCTGAAAGTTGGGGTACCATCAACAACCAATTTAAGGCAAAATGTTCTAAATTTCATTAGTAGCATGTGACATGTGACAAACTAGAGGGTTTTCATGATTCTGAATCCATTCCAAGCATTAGTTTTGCACGAAAAACACTCCTTGGGCTAAAAACGGCCAAATCTGGTATATTTACACTGCATTTCTAATGTAATGTTCATCAATATACACTGTCCCGACTAAATAAACGAATAAATATAAAAATTAAAATATTTTAGTAGACACCCTTACAATTCTTGGTAAGAAATGTATTCACACGTTTTATTAATACCCCCTGACTACAAGCAGCTGGAACCTGTGGAGTAGGAGTGGACCACATCATCACATTCTGGGAAGTTGGCTGGGTTTGTGTAACACTGTCCAATCTGGCTGCTGTACTGTATGTGCCTGAGGTGGAATTATTACATTATTGGCTGTCTTGCCACTGAAGGGACGTCTGATTGAGGGTCTTTCCTGGGGGTACTGCCTCGGGTCTGCAGGTTGGGGGACATCATAATGCTGTTGACTGGAGTCTGGATGTGAGTAAAGAAACATCCTCTTTATTTGAAGCAAATCAGTTCAGCTCCATTAATTTTGGGAAACAGCACCTCATCCTCCTTGTTAAAACTGGCACGGATGTCCTTGTCTTTGTTTTGTAATTCAATCATATTGAAGGAATGGATGAGTAACACCAACAAACTACAGTGTATAACAATACAGTATAAAATAATGTAATAATGCTCACAAATGTTTGTTTATTGGTGTGTGCCAATAAAGAACTGGAAACTTGAGTCCAATTGTTTGTGGATGTGCTGTTCCTTACCAATACAATACAATACAATACATGGTATGAATGTCAGTATCACCAACAGGTATATTTACAGGGAAAGGACGTGGGGTAGAGGATGCTACCACACACACACACACACACACACACACACACACACACACACACACACACACACACACACACACACACACACACACACACACACACACACACTCACACACACACCAAAAGCTGGATATAGGAGGGACAATATTCTACCACTGAACTGTTTTGAAACGATATTACCTGTAATGCGTTCCTCTCAATGTAGGTGTCAGTGGTGAGTAAATAGAGTGTTGCTAGAAATAGAAGAAGAAGAAGAAGAAGAAGAAAGAGGAAGTGAGGAACAACAAGTAGAAATTGGTCCATAGTATTTAAGTGCTAAACAAAAAATGCTTTTTAGTTAAAATATGGGGTACAGAAACTCATATCATCACGTCACCATTCAAAAAACTTCACTGCAGTAGTGAGTAGGCTGTAGGCTAACAGAAGTATAGGCACTATAGCAGAGCAGAGTGAAAAATGTTGTATAAATGCATTGTCCCTGCCCAGCCAGGGCATTTGTGACTGCAGTGCAGAGACCCCCAAAATAATCATATTTGAACAATGGGGTGTCTGGGGGACCCACCACCTGACAAGCAAACCCCTGACCCACAGGTTGAGAACCACTGTACTTCAGTAGTAGACTATACTACCATTCTGCTGGACTGGACCAGAGTGATGTGCATGGGCCCAGTTCACCCCCCCCGGGCCCCACCCTTTACACCTCTAGTAAGTAAGCACATTTTATTTATAAAGCACTTTTCAAAACAAAGTTACAATTCAGTGCTGTACAGTAAAAACAACAATATAAACAATCAAGTTAAAACAAGGAGCAAACACAACAAAGAATAAGAGTAGAAACATAAGTTGACAACAATGTTGGTCTAAATAAAAGTTTACAAGATAAGATGTAACCTAAATAAGTGAGTTTTTAACAAGACCTTGAAACCTTCGACAGACAGTACGTATGTATGTTGGCTGGTAGCCCTCCAAGAAGAACCCAATGGTACTGAAGTTTCTGACATTTTCGTGTGAGGGCTTCTGAATATGTGAAGTATAAGTACCTATATATGCCACTGCGAATATCTCCTGTGGCGCGGAAGCCGTTAAGTATTTTTAATTTAGTTATCTTTGTTTGACCGATTTGGTCGCTTTGATTCTTCTCTTCCTTCCTTGTTCATTGACACCTCATTGTACCGCCTATCTGGCTAGCTAGTGGCGCTATAGCTATGACAGAGCAGATCAGAGGCAGGGACGTAGCCACACAAGCCAACCGCACACCGGGAGGCGGTACAATAAACGGTAAACAAACAAGAAGAAATAAAGCGACCAAATCGGTCAAACAAAGATTAAAAATACTTAACGGCTTCCGCGCCACAGGAGATATTCGCAGCGGGATGTATAGGTACTTATAGTTCACGAATTCAGAATAACTTAAACTAAAAAAGGCCGTCAAACGCTGCAGATACGATGTTAGAGAGCATATTTATGTCCGCGTTCCAAAATTCACATACGAAAATATAGTTATGAACAGGGACCCTACAATAAAGCAACATCAACATTTCAGAAAAGCTTTATGGAGGGTTCCGAGAGGGGCTAGTTGGCTGGCTGCTTTACATCACACTGTTGTTTTATTAGACTGGCCAATTATTTTTTATTTTTCGTGAAATTTGTAAAATCACTGCAGTCAGTATTTTTACAGTCAATGTGCACTGTAGACGGTAAGATTTATTGATTTACCATAAATTAATACCTGATTCTTCCAAAAAAGGTCCTTAGCCATATTCACCCCTTTTGGTGTTTTAAGCATTACATACATATGTTATGCTTTATAGCTGTTGAAAAATAGCAGATCTACAAGCTCACGCTTGTAGGTCTGCTATTTTTGAATAATTGTGAAAATGTGGCGCAAATCATATTATTTCAGAGCAAATGTTTTTATCTCAAAGACCGAATAAGCCGTTGGCAAAAACAAAAGCCTGTGTGATTTGAGTCTGGGTTATTAGCCAGGCTAGTGGGGGGGGGGGGGGGGGGGGGGGTCTGGAACAACATATTTTCAGATGGGAGTCGGCGGCCAATTTCATATAATACTGGGGTCCTTGACATGAAATAGTTTGAGAACCACTTAGAAACATGAGTTTTTTCAGAAAACTGTCATGATTTAGAAGACATTTGTAGAATGGTCTTCAGGTCTAAATGGCTTATATAAAGAACAACAAGATGTCTGCCTCTGTAGTATAGCGCAGCCTGAAGCCAGAGCCCTGACATCTCCTCTAGGACGAGGGGATTCCCTCTAGGCCTGCTAGATATTTGGTTTGTTTCCCACACAGGAGACCTGAGTTAGAATCTTTGGGTGTTACACATCATGATGAATGATGTTTGTTTGTTTTTATTGCAACATATTGCAATAACCAAAACGGTCCAATATTCTAGGTTCAAGTCAGGTTAAAGTATATAAAGCACGCTCAAACACACAAACATACGCCACCAAAATGAAGCTGCCTTCTTTCCCCTCTAGTCTCCACCAAATCTCTGAAAGTAGACCATCTACAAATCGGCTATTTTCGGTGAATGTTTTGACTATTAAAACCTCTTGAGCGTCCATGTAGTAATTTACTGAGAACTTGGAGGTCAAGAATTGCAACAGAAAAAGGGAGTAACGGTGGCAATCTCAAGAGGGGGAGGAGCACTGGATTGTCTCATGGAATAAGGAAATTATTAGTATAGTGCACCAAGTAGGCTATACAGTTGCAACTACATTTCGCTAAGTATAGGCCTAGAGGATTTAAGTGATTATGAACCAATTGTCTACTGTGTGTACAGCAGAAAGGCTGGTCCTCTCAACTTATTATTCATTATAATAACGGAGATAATGACTGTAAGCGCCATTTGAGAGCTCAAGAACAAAAAGGAACAAAGCAGAAGACACCCGAGTTGTTTAAGCAAGTCTCTGACTCATTCACCCTATAAGTAGGCCAGTTTATGTTTGCAATCTTGAATATAGCCTGAGTTATGAATGCTTAAAAGGTTTTCAATTTTGGTTTTGGTTTTTAATGGCTCTTTGTATTTTTGTTTTTTTAATTGCTCTGTTTTCACACCAGTAGCAATTAGGGGGGTGGGTGTGTAAGCGCCATTTGAGCCTCCTAATTGTGTCCAATGATGTCCACTGAGGGGCGTGGTCAATGTGAAGGTTGGCAGGGTATTTAATCAGGTGTTGCTGACAAGAGGCAAACAGTTTTCAGACTGTGTTTACGAGTTTGTATCATTTACGTTTATTGCATTTATTTATATGTATGCTGCAGTGACTATAGGCCTTGTAATGGGAATTTTAGAATGCCAACTACAGTGCCAGATATATGCATTGTTGTGTATTTATCTTCCTTCCATTACGTCTAGTCTTTGCTCACCAATGTGCTCAGTCTAATCCATGCAGCTGTCAATCTAACAGCTGACTTTACTCCTTCACGCTGTCAGCAAAGGTATACTTATTTGTGTGTCGCCCTTATGTTTAGTGCGGATCCTTGTATGGACATTCAGTGTGGCATCTCTGTTAGGACAAGACTATAAGGACTAGGGGCACGGTGGCACAGTTGGTAGTGCTGTCGCCTCACAGCTAGAAGGTCCAGGGTTTGATTCCCGCTGGGGACACTGTGGGCACTGGCGGCGTGTTCCCTCCTCCACGTCATCAGTGTCCATACCCGAGGCGGGGGTTGGCGATAGGGCCTTTCTGTGTGGAGTTTGCATGTTCTCCCTGTGTCCCCTAGGGTAGATACCCTCACAAAAACATGCCGTAATCCTGGTCTCTAAAACTACCTCCCCCTGGCCAGCCGGGGCGCCTGATGGAGGGGAAAGGAACTGGTCGGAATAACGTGTCCCTTCCCCTCTGTCAGGTGAAAAGAAGCAGCTTGGACTCCTCATGCATAGAAGGAGGCATGAGGTCAGTCCGCTGCCCCCCCAGGTTGGCAGAGGAAGTGTAGCGCCCAGGATTACATTAGATAATTGGCACTGGGTGAAAAGAAAACTGGGTTACAAAATCGTGGGATAAAAATTTAAGAAAAAAAAACACTAAGGACTGTCTGAGAATGGGGTTGAGGGGGCTTGCGCCCGGAGGGGCTGCTGGAACAGGCAAGGAGGCCTGTTCCTCACTCTCTGTATGTTGTTACTCTGCTCAATCTCCCGAATAAAGTCTCAACACTTCATTTCACGTCATTCCTTCATTTTTGAGAGACAGATAATAAATTCTCATTATACCAACTCTACGCACATGTTTGGACATCAACATTATGGAGCACACGTCTTAACTACAACCCGACTGTCGGCAACCAGTAGTGCCACAAATTTAGGATTTGGGCGCTACACTGACCTTTTCTTTGATACTTGACTTGTGTCTGTTTTGAATTTCACCGTTGGTAATTCCACAGAACGGTCTCTGGGTTGTGATGCATGTTTCTGTCCAAAGTGAAGAGTTCAAGGCAACAAATGTAATCTATGCGGGTGCGCGTGCACAGTATGAGCTGGCCATGGTTGCAGTTGCACTGCCCGATAGATCTACAGTATCTCTTCCTGTGTGTCCTTTGTGTTTGAACTTGTGGAGCTGAAATTGTTCTTATCATAGCATTCCATAGAGAGGGGGGGTGTGTGTGTGTGTGTGTGTGTGCGTGTGCTTACGTGCGTGTGTGCGTGTGTGTGTGTGTAGCAGTGTGTTACTGTTCCTAGGAACTTTGTTTTGGCTGCTCCACCGTCTTTGCTGAGACTCAATTTCCTCTCTGGCGTCCGGTATATTGCGAGCACGAGCCGAGGACGAGCTGGACGTCAGGCCTCTGGACGGGACTTCACACACCACACCACCGACTCATACTCTGGAAAACGGCACCGCCTCCTTTCCGTTGAAATTCACGGGCAGTGACAGAACGTTCACACATGGAACCTAGCCTGGCTGCATGCGTGTGGGTGCGTGCGTGCGTGCGTGTGCGAGCGCCTGCCTGTGTGCGTGCGTGCGTGTACGCTTACCCGCGTGACGACGCTGTGTAACGAGTCCCAGCTGCCTGCATGTCTCAGTTAAGCTCACATCTGGAGAGAGGAAAGAAGGAAGAAAACGGTACCAAAGTGAAGAAAATGGAGGAATAGGCCTCCGTATAGCGCGTAGCTTATCGGAGGCTCTCTACAGTAACTTATGGGTTTGTTCTTATTATTAAGGACGGTTTAGTATGTTGAGGCCGTGGGCCGTGAGCCGTATATAATATGGTGTTGGGGGAAACATCTGGAAGCACTGCATCATTGGCGTACTTGTACATACATAGTTGACAGGCAGAGAAAGAGCGAAGGGGGGGGTCCATTCAACTTCTATAAATAAACTTCAGAACAGTCACATTATTATGCATGTATCCAGTCCATATGATTTATATGTGTGTACCATGTGCTATAGTTATAGTACAGCTATAGTGTGTGTGTGTGTGTGTGTGTGTGTGTGTGTGTGTGTGTGTGTGTGTGTGTGTGTGTGTGTGTCACTCTGCGTATCGTATGCGTGTCTCTATATATGGATGTAGATGAAGATGCGCATCATGCACGTGCACTTGCACATTCTCACGTGCGTATATGCACTCAAAGATGCGTGTTTGTCTCATTAACCTGTGTGTGTGTGCGTGCGTGTGCGTGTGCGTGTGCGTGTGTGTGTGTGTGTGTGTGAGAATTTCTTTTTTTGAAACCCGTGTTCTATGTTCTCTGTACAGTCGTTAGAATGAACTTGGCGTCTCTCCGGGTTGTTTGTGGTTCTGGAACTGATTATGCAGAAATCCCCCTCCGACTCAAACGCTTTTTTGTTCATGTGAAAGCGAGTAATGGAGGAAAAATTGAGTGTGTGACTGAAAGAAAGACAGAGAGAAGGAGAGAGAGAGAGAGAGAGAGAATGAGAGAGAGAGAGAGAGAGAGCATGGTTTTCTCTCATTTAGGAGGGAGGTGGTGAAGGGGGCCCATTCCTTCTGTGTGACTCACACTTTTAAGAGAGAGAACAGAACCCCTCCATCCCATCCCTAGCTCTCTCTCTCTCTCTCTCTCCCTCTCCCATACACGTGCACGTCCCATGCACGTGCACCCGCGCTGCCGCGCATCCATCCTCTGCTTCTCTCTTCTCTTTTTAAGGAAAAACCCGTCGCGAGCCAAGAGACGGCGTGAAAATGGCCCTGAGTTACACCGTAATAACTTACACTCCGGTCAGCAGTTGGCCCTCTCCTTTCACCGCCTCTCCTCTCCTCTCCTCTCCTCTCCTCTCCTCTCCTCTCCTCTCCTCTCCTCTCCTCTCCTCTCCTCTCCTCTCCTCTCCTCTCCTCTCCTCTCCTCTCCTCTCCTCTCCTCTCCTCTCCTCTCCTCTCCTCTCCTCTCCTCTCCTCTCCTCTCCTCTCCTCTCCTCTCCTCTCCTCTCCTCTCCTCTCATCATCCCATGCATCCTCCCCTCGCCTCCTCCTCGTCTCCTTTTCTGTCTCCTCCCTTTTCCTCACCTCCTCCTCACCTCCACCTCTCTCCTCTCCTCTCTACACACGCCTTATTCCTCCACCCTATACGTACCGTATCATGTACAGTAACAGACTGGGGGGGGGGGGGGGGGGGGGGGATTGAGAGATGTACAAGCTTGTAGTAGCTGTCATTTTGGCCTGTGTTTTATCCTGGATATTGCATTAGTGGGAACCGTTATTGGTTACTGGCTTGGCAGCCTCACACTCAGAATCCAGCTTAGTCAACAAACGTGAGACACACACACACACACACACACACACACACACACACACACACACACACACACACACACACACACACACACACACACACGTGAAACTTTAGTTGTTGGCAGAAGAGAGACTCTACTAGATAGAATACAACGTCACAGGGATGAAATATGTTTTACATGTATATACACGTGTGTGTGCGTGTGCGCGTGCGTGTGCATGCGTCTATGTCTGTGCATGGACCGGTGACTCTTTTACTGCCGAGACCACCCACCCACCGCGAAACAAGTGACACTCCGCACACATACAAACAACACAGACGGGCGTGCTCGCACAAACACGCGCACATAAACACGGAGAGCTGGCTCACGCGGAGGGCCATTTGCTGTTTACATCTGAGCGTAAACTACCTTTCACTCTGTCGGCAAATTGCAACCAGACACAAGCGAGCAAGGGTCCCCCATAGGCTGTCCACTCCCTGTGTGTGTTTGTGTGCACGTGCATGTGCTTGAGTGTGTGTGAATACTTCATTTGAGCATTCAGGGGGGGACGGGGGACGGATGCATAGGCCTACTAGCATGGTTTTTAAACAGACTTGTAGAAACATACTGTATATGCACTAGGCCTATTTTTCTTTCCGTTCTTCTCTTTTTTAAATTAACTATCACCACATGTGTTTCATTACCGACCATGAGACCATATGAGCGCCAGTTCATCGACATGAAAGCGCTCTCTGCTGCGTGCGTGCTCGACTTCACGCCACATGTTCCGCCAAAGGGCCACACATACATCCACGATAATGTCACTTTGGCAAATAAACGGACATTATTACAACCTGTCTGTTTGTTCATGACCCCTGCTGCACACACACACACACACACACACACACACACACACACACACACACACACACACACACTGAATTTACTCGTTACTGTAGGCCTACTTACTTCGAGCAGCTACATTGTTTTAGGTACTTTTACTTTACTGGAGTACTTCCATTTTTCAGTACTTCTGTCTGTCTGTCTGTCTGTCTGTAATCCACGTAACTCAAGAACCGTTCACCCCACTGACTTCAAATTAGACACACGCGTTCTACACCACCACAGGGGGTGCAGTGGCCGGTGTCGAGTCGGTCGAACCCACGGTTGTCCAGAACTGCCCCAAAAAGGCCTCTGCCCGGGTCTGGACAGCTATAGGGCCCCTGGGCCGGTCTCTGTGCTCACCAAGGTTTTAAAAAGGCTCAAGGGGACCAGTGCAGTCAATTTTAATGTTGTTTGCAGGTCATTCCATGTATTTGGGCCACAGAAGCTAAAGGCAGATCTACCAAAGTTCAGAGTTAACTTTTGGTACCAATTGAAAGATGAGATGTATTTAGGACAATCTCCAAGTATGGCTTTATACAAGAACAGGTGCCAATGCAGTTCTCGTCTCTCTGTCAGGGAGGTCCATCCAACCTTGTTATATAAGATACAATGGTGGTAAATCTAATCGAGTGATAAACAGAGTCTATAGGATTTAAGAGCGGATGCTGTAGCTGCATCCACTCTAATAGCGCTTATATAGCGCTTTTCTAAGTACTCAAAGATACCTCCTTTCTGGCCAAAAAGCACAGTTTATACAGTGGTGGGGGGCTCAGAATGCGTCCACTAAGGAAAGTAGGCATTCTAATGACACAACCCGCCTTTGTTTTGGTGAGTAGCAAAAACGTTCTTTCTATTTACGCTAAAGAGGAGCGGCTGGTCTGCATTCATGCGAGCGGTGGAAGTTGAGACTGAGAGTAACATAGCTCTAAATGAAACGCATTAGAGCTATGGACCAGAGCTACCTTATACCTCCTGCATTTTCAGGAGACTCCTTTTATTTGCACGACTCCTGCGTCAGCATTTCTCCTGCTTTTGGCGGATTTCCCCCTTTTTTGCGTGGTCAACCCGGGTCAAAGGTCAAATGCTTTTTTTTAAATATTTGTTTGGGCTTTTTGCCTTTTTTATTGATATATTTACAGTAGTTTGACAGGAAAGGGGGAGATAGATGGGGGTAGACACACAGCAAAGGTCGTCGGGCTTGGGACTCGAACCTGCGACACGCTGTCAGGCTGGATTACCAGTATAGGTGCCTGGACTGCTAGGCCAGCCCAGGCCGGTCAAAGGCTTTTTAATGGAATCTAAGCCTGATACACATATCAAACTCACAAAATTCACCTAAATCTCTTTCTCTCTCTCTCGCCCCCCCCCCCCCATCTCTCTCTCTCTCAGCATGCACGCGCACACGGACGCGCACATCGTCCTACGGATCCACGGCGCCTCCTAGCGGACAGGCCAGACACGGCAGGCGAGGCGAGCCCGGGGCGCGCGTGCATGGAGGAGGGAGAGGAGGGATCTCGCGCGCAGGTTCTTCGCAGCAGGGCTGGAACGGGACGGGACGGGAGAGGAGAAGCGGAGCGAACCGACTGTTCTTCTGCGGGAATTAGCAAGCATCCAGGACTTTTTAATTCCCTTTTCCAGCCAGCCCTGTTTTTCATTTCTCCCCCTTCCCTCGGAGATGAGGCAGTGAAGAAGATCCACGGACTATAGTAACTCGACAAACTGTTCTGAAGTCCTCAAAAAGAGTTCGGGTAAGACAAGCAACACTTTTTACGCACAGCAGCAGCAGCATAGTTCTTCTCATCTGTGTGCCATGCATGCGCGCGTGTCTCGCGCTCTCCAGCCAGGCGCGCACGCTATAGTCTGACTTCACTTTCACTGCAGTGTGAATTTCCACATAAAATTGGAATAACACTTGAGGTACAGCAGCCTTTGATAGTCCAGTGTTGTTCAGTTAGTGGCTTATTATGTCCGAAATGATGCATTCAACCTGCTATAGCTACATGAATTTTACTCAATATATTTAAGCATGTGATTGAGGAAAACTCCTGAAAATGTCCGTTTTGAGTTTTACTAGTATTCTGTCCTCGCTCAGCTGTCTGTCTGTTCGGACGGTTGATGAGTGTGTGTGAGTGAAGGTACCTCCGCAACCTAATGAGCCATTGCGCGGGCTGTCCACTAGAGGGAAGCATAGTAAAGTGCTAAAGATTGCAGTGGAGTATTGTAAAGTAGCCGCCTACATTTACTTATGTACTGTACTTAAGTACAATTTGGAGGTATTTCCAATTCCAATACCATTACTTCTACTCCACTACATCTCAGAGGCAACTATTGTACTTTTACTAACACGATTTTTTTATACATTTGAAAACCTGAAATGGGACATTGTGCACAATAAGTATAATAAAAAAGAAGTTTTACTTTTGATACTCTTAAGTACATTGTGATACCTTTGTACTTTTACTCAAGTACACTTTGAATTCCCGACTTTGACTTTGTAATGGAGTAGTTTGTATTGATGTATCTCAAGTTTTACTTAAGTATACCGGTAAAACATTTGAGTGCTTTATTCCACCACTACTGGGAGATTGTTGCCTGGTGGCCAGACATCTGTCTGGGCCGTATCTCGTTGTCCAAGAAGACATGGCCTGGCCTACCAATGATATGACAGGATAGATTAGGAGATGGCCTGGCCTACCAATGATATGACAGGATAGATTAGGAGATGGCCTGGCCTACCAATGATATGACAGGATAGATTAGGAGATGGCCTGGCCTACCAATGATATGACAGGATAGATTAGGACATGGCCTGGCCTACCAATGATATGACAGGATAGATTAGGAGATGGCCTGGCCTACCAATGATATGACAGGATAGATTAGGACATGGCCTCATGGCCTACCAATGATATGACGGGATAGATTAGGAGATGGCCTGGCCTACCAATGATATGACAGGATAGATTAGGAGATGGCCTGGCCTACCAATGATATGACAGGATAGATTAGGACATGGCCTGGCCTACCAATGATATGACAGGATAGATTAGGACATGGCCTGGCCTACCAATGATATGACGGGATAGATTAGGAGATGGCCTGGCCTACCAATGATATGACAGGATAGATTAGGACATGGCCTGGCCTACCAATGATATGACAGGATAGATTAGGACATGGCCTGGCCTACCAATGATATGACAGGATAGATTAGGAGATGGCCTGGCCTACCAATGATATGACAGGATAGATTAGGACATGGCCTGGCCTACCAATGATATGACGGGATAGATTAGGAGATGGCCTGGCCTACCAATGATATGACAGGATAGATTAGGAGATGGCCTGGCCTACCAATGATATGACGGGATAGATTAGGAGATGGCCTGGCCTACCAATGATATGACAGGATAGATTAGGAGATGGCCTGGCCTACCAATGATATGACGGGATAGATTAGGACATGGCCTGGCCTACCAATGATATGACAGGATAGATTAGGAGATGGCCTGGCCTACCAATGATATGACGGGATAGATTAGGAGATGGCCTGGCCTACCAATGATATGACAGGATAGATTAGGACATGGCCTGGCCTACCAATGATATGACAGGATAGATTAGGCCAGTGGTTCCAAAACGTCTTCATGTCAAGGACCCCCAAAACGATACTCATTAGCCCGCGGACCCCCATTTGAAAATATATGCCAAGGACCCCCATAAGAGAAGATTTATACGGCTCTAGCAGTGATTCTCAACCCATTTAATTTCAAGGACCCCCAGTTTGACATGCATTAGCCCATTCTGACCGGGCACCCATTTTGGTGTTAGCATCATGTTATGCTTTATCTATTGAAAAATAGCAGATCTACAAGCTCATATCGCGCCACCGAGTGGCGCGATACGAGCTTGTAGGTCTGCTATTTTTGAAAAATCGAAGAGCGACTGACATTTTTAGAATCTGATCTCAGGTCAGAATGGGTTCATCAGACCAGTGTGTGTCCGGCGGAAACCTCGTATGAATCTGATCTCAGGTCAGAATGGGTTAGTCTACGGGCCCCCATTTAATGGCATTTCTATCTCTGCGGGACCCCCAATTTATAATTGTAAAATCAATGTTAATTTAACTCTGAGAGTGTACAAATGGAACCAAATGGACCCGTTAGCCGGTCCATTTGGTTCCATTTGGCAGGTAGATGAAGAACATTGTCTGTGTGGGAAGTGCAGTCGGTAGGATAAAAGCCAGTCGCAGCCCAGCCACCACCACATCAGAGAACTGCAGCATGCTGAGGCTCTTTGAAGTGGTTTGAAACAAATCTCAAAAGTATAGACTAATTGAAATGACCTCAACATTAGCTTGGTCATGTATCATGTATCCCTACGCCTACATGACTTTAGCTTGGTCATGTATCATGTATCCCTACGCCTACATGACTTTAGCTTGGTCATGTATCATGTATCCCTACGCCTACATAGCTTGGTCATGTATCATGTATCCCTACGCTACGCCTACATGACTTTTCCATCTTGATTGGAAAAGTGTGCTTTCAGCCAATTGGCTTTGGCCTTGACATCGCAAACTAACATTAAGGTTCAGCAGTGGAACTGTTTTTTCATTCATTAATCTCTAGGCCTACATATAGCCATAGTGTGGGTCTCATCTGCTTGTTTTATTGTGTGATAGTTTTGAAAATGGTCTTCAACAAATGTGTTTGAGTGATGTAGTCCTATCGACTATTTCTTTGTGCCCATCTTTGCAGCACAGAGTAAGAAAAGGCTTAATTCAGTGTTAATTTAGCTACTACGAGACTGTAAAAAAAGAAAAAGAGTTTTGATGCTTTCTTATACATTACATAACTCTGGCAGGCAGCCATGTTTGCTCCCACTTGACAAAATGGCCTTTGGTTGTACTGCTTAGTTTAGCCCAAACTGATGCCAGGTGTGGACGGCCAACTCAGCTAGACATGACTCATACTGAAGAGGTGAATTCATGAACTTTACCAGATCAGCACATTTGTTCTTTTTTTTTTACCATTTATTGTGCATAGTTTTGTCAGGCAACTATCAGACATGATGGTGAGATGACATTACATACACAATGCTCATTATAATATGGTACAAATGTTGTCTACTCACTCTGTGTCTCAGAGGAGGGCTGTGGACAGTTCAGAAACCTGTCTACTTACTCTGTGTCTCAGAGGTGGGCTGTGGACAGTTCAGAAACCTGTCTACTCACTCTGTGTCTCAGAGGAGGGCTGTGGACAGTTCAGAAACCTGTCTACTTACTCTGTGTCTCAGAGGTGGGCTGTGGACAGTTCAGAAACCTGTCTACTCACTCTGTCTCAGAGGTGGGCTGTGGACAGTTCAGAAACCTGTCTACTCACTCTGTCTCAGAGGAGGCCTGTGGACAGTTCAGAAACCTGTCTACTCACTCTGTGTCTCAGAGGAGGGCTGTGGACAGTTCAGAAACCTGTCTACTCACTCTGTGTCTCAGAGGAGGGCTGTGGACAGTTCAGAAACCTGTCTACTCACTCTGTGTCTCAGAGGAGGGCTGTGGACAGTTCAGAAACCTGTCTACTCACTCTGTGTCTCAGAGGAGGGCTGTGGACGGTTCAGAAACCTGTCTACTCACTCTGTCTCAGAGGTGGGCTGTGGACAGTTCAGAAACCTGTCTACTCACTCTGTGTCTCAGAGGAGGGCTGTGGACAGTTCAGAAACCTGTCTACTCACTCTGTCTCAGAGGTGGGCTGTGGACAGTTCAGAAACCTGTCTACTCACTCTGTCTCAGAGGAGGGCTGTGGACAGTTCAGAAACCTGTCTACTCACTCTGTGTCTCAGAGGAGGGCTGTGGACAGTTCAGAAACCTGTCTACTCACTCTGTCTCAGAGGAGGGCTGCGAATAGTTCCGAAATGTTCCTACCAGTGGGTGTGAGTGTGACATCATCGATGGGGAATCCCCCCAACTAATAGAAACTGCAGGCTTTCTATTCCTTAAGTTAAAGCATGCTATATGGAAGACATTGTTCTTGCATCAATAAAAACCGATTGAAATCAATCTAGTTTGAATTAATTAATTAATGAAGCCTAATGTTGATGTCACTGGAGTGTTCACAGCCATCCTATGAGACACAGACCAAGTAGATCAGGGGTGCCCAAAAGGTAGATCACAAAAGCTGTGTAGGTAGATCACAGCATGGCATGGTCGTAAACATATATTTAATTTAAATATAAAAAAATATTTTGGAATCTGACAATGGTTGCCAGTAGCATTACAAAGTTATAGCCTATACAAAAAACACCCTATACCAATTCCATTTTCCCTCTATTTCCCCATTCCAAGTGTCTTTGTCTTACGTCTTGTAACGCCAGCGACGCTATTCCAAAGCCCCCTTAGGTACACTTTTAAACACATTTCAGCAATGGGATCATTATCTTTAAACACATTTCAGCAATGGGATCATATTTTTTCTGGTGGGTAGATCTTATTGAGCTGGTCATTTTGATAGTGAGTATTAGTGAGAACCAATTAATTATATGAAGTTAGTTTGAAAACGCGGTCGTACTTTAATTTGCATTGTATCATGTCCTTTTTTTGAGAAAAGCTGAAATGGTAAATGAAGCAACAGGTGGATAGATAGATGAATGTCATGTAATGCATCCTTCCTGACAGAAGAGTGTGCCGTTGTACCCCTATGTGTCACTCAGGCAGGAGAAGAGGAAGATGCTGGGGTTCGAGGTCGTGGCGCTGTGCCTCCTGTTTGGAACCCTGACGCACGGCCAGGCCACCGACTGTGCCAGTGAGTCATCCGGCTGGACACAGCAGCATGTTTATGTCCCTCTCATTATGGGATTTTGTTGAATTAATCCATTTTAGACCTGAGACCAGATTCTACAAATGTATTCTAAATCATGTTTTTTTTCTGAAAAAAAGGACCTATTTCAAACTATTTCATGTCAAGGACCCCAAAAATCATTTTATGTAATTGCCGGCCGACCCCCATCTGAAAATATGTTGTTCCAGGGACCCCCCCAGAAGCAAAGATTTTAGTTAAAAACGTTCACTCTGATATGATATAATAATAATATATATTCAAAGATTTGTGCCACATTTTCAAGATTTTTCAAAAATAGCAGATTTACAAGCTCGCTGAGCTTGTAGATCTGCTAAAGCTAAAGTATAACATAATGCTTAAAACACCAAAAGGGGTTCCCGTCCTGAATCGGTTTATAAGGACCTGTGGTCTGCAGTTTATCAGCAATAAGACACTGAACATTTCATTTAAGTGGATTATCAGTGTGAATCTCTTGCAGTGTTGCATTGATGTGTGTGTACTGTGTGTGTGTGTGTGTGTGTGTGTGTGTGTGTGTGTGTGTGTGTGTGTGTGTGTGTGTGTGTGTGTGTGTGTGTGTGTGTGTGTGTGTGTGTGTGTGTGTGTGTGTGTGTGTGTGTGTGTGTGTGTGTGTGTGTGTGTGTGTGTGTGTGTGTGTGTGTGCACTTCCCTGTCTCCCTTCCAGAAAAGCATGAGTGTCCCATAGATATTTACTTCACCATCGATACGTCCGAGACCATTGCTCTCCAAGAGTCACCCCCTGGAGCACTGGTGGAGAGCATCAAGGTACCTCATTTAAAGATGGAGTAGCCTACCGTGATTTTTGTACTTTTTCAAAATGTTCATGTGTTTAACCCATTTTGACAGTTTTCTGAAAAAGCTATGTTTCTATGTCAGTCGTTCTTCGATTTTTCAAAAGTAGCAGACCTACAAGCTCGTATGAGCTTGTAGATCTGCTATTTTTCAATAGCTAAAGCATAGCATAATGCTAACACCAAAAGGGGTTCCTGCCTAAAATGGGTTAAGAGGTGACAGTACTTCATTAGACCCCTTGGTGTGGTTGTTATGTGCAATGATGTCTTCCCTTTGTATTCAGGGTTTCTTCCTGGAGGCTGAAACCTTGACACTCAAACGTGCCAATGAAAAAAACAGTAATATAGTGACATCACACTATCAGCCCCTCCCCTAACCCCTCCCCCTTTATCATACAACTACAGCTGTGGCTGTCAGGCTTCAGTTCAGGTGGATCACCACCCATCAGCGGTTTATTTAACTGAACTCAGCACAGAACAGTGTTTATTATTGAGATTAACGTCAATTAATGTGAGACAGCGCTAAAATACTGTCAGCTGACCCATTTATTAATTATGTATGTATGTGTGTGTTTGTTATGTTGTAGGACTTCACAGTGCAGTTTGCACAGGGCCTAGAAGATGCTGACTACAAAGGTTTGGTTAATATCCGTTGGTCCATCGGTGGTCTGCACTTCTCCCAGAAACAGCAAGTGTTCGCCCGCCTAGGAGCCAAGGATGCCTTCATTCAGGTGACTACCGTGACTGACAGAGGCACGCACACACACACACGATCCCAGCACAAAATATTTTCAGATGAGGGTCCGCTGATAAATACATATTAATTAATGGGGGAACCACTGATTTAAACATACTTTGCTCACATCCCATGGCTTTACATTTCTGGTTGCAGTGGAATGCAACCTTTTGCAACCTAGAGGCGTGTATATAATAGTTGAGCTCCTTACATACACAAATCCTTCAATTGGAATTATTTCTAAAACTACGATGAATTCTTCTGAAGTTTTGATTGTTAATCAATAACTGACCCACTTGACCTTGACTGTTGACCACGAAATTGCACCATATGTCACTTATTGAGTTGAGTTCTAATACTGAGTAGTATACTGTATGTTTCTGCCTCGTGTTGTGATTTGATGATGATGTGCAGTAGTGTATTGTCCTTGCAGACAGTTACACAGTACACACAGTACATGCAGTGCCTAGTACTGCTCACAGCCTTATAGGCGCCGATTATAATACAAGTATATTTCCATTGGAATTCAGCACATTATTCAGCACAATAGGATACTAAAACATCATCATTTTAAATATTGTTTGATTAGATTTTTGCTTCAACCCACGCTACCTGCCTATTCCCAGGGCGTTAGGGGAATCCGCTACCTGGGCAAGGGTACATACATCGACTGCGCCATCACCAACATGACCCAGGAGATGCACCGCATTCCCCACGACCCCCAAGCGCTGCGATTTGCCGTGGTCATCACCGACGGCCACGTGACGGGCAACCCGTGCGGGGGCATCAAGGTGGCGGCGGAGAGGGCTCGCGACGAGGGCATCAGGATGTTCGTGGTGGCGGCGTCCAGGAACGTTGACGAGACGGGCCTGAGGGAGATCGCCAACTCGCCCGCCATGGTCTACAGGAGCGAGTTCATGGCCGTGGACCTGAGCTCGGGCAGAGCCGTCATCCACAAGGATACCATCGACCGCATCATCCAGACCATGGTAACGCACACGCCGTCACCCATTATGGGGAACTAAAACTAGCGAAATTATTGAAACTAGAATAAAAAAAATAAAAAAGTTAACTGAAATAAAAACATGGTTTTGTGGCGGTGTGGCTATTTTGTTTGAAAAATATATAAAAATAAATTGTGCCTATTTACTCATTGACCCCCATCTGGTGTCTGAAAAAGGTACTCCAGGCCCGCTGCCCAGTCTATTAACATGGCGAGACTCTTTGCTTGTGTGCTTCGATTGTTATTTAATTCACCCAAAACATTACATTTTGTAACCGGGAATCATATCGAGAAATGAGCCACAAATCTAGCTTGTCTTGAGCGTGTACAGGACACAGGTATGAAACCTAATCAATGGACATTGAAATAGGCGTCCAAAGGCGATCTCGGCGCCAGTGTTGTTTTTGGCAGCAAATTTAGTAGTCTCTTGAATAGTTTTCATTTAGTTTTAGGGTACGTTTAGAGAGTAGACTCTCTTTTGTTTATAACTTTTTCTGTATCTGACATTAAATCTTTTCTTTTCTTTTCTTCGGACAGCAACATATGGCTTACACAGAGGTAAGATGGAACATCATCTGTTCTTGTTTTCATCATGTTTACTTTCTATATTTCGTCATGCATATTTTGGTTATGTATCGTTATTATTATTTCTTCTACAGTGTTACAAGGTGTCCTGCTTGGAGACAATAGGGCCTGATGGTCCGAAAGGCCACAGGGGACAGAAAGTGAGTCGCATGCACACACACACACACACACACACACACACACACACACACAAACACGCACACACACACACACGCACAAACACACACACACACACACACACACACACACACACACACACACACACACACACACACACACACACACACACACACACACACCATTTTTCACCACCACTTCAGCCTTTGCACAAAATGCCACAAATCATGAACAATTCAGTGTAGTGTGAAACATTGCACACACTCCAAGGAAGAACCGCCAGCCCACATGTTTCAAGTCTCATGGTGGCGCTTCACATTTTGGCCTATAACTCTTGAACCTTTTCGTTGTTGGCTACAATCAAAGTATTCTTTTCCCTGGATTCCTTATCCTTGGATCATGGCGCAACTCCACACATTGGCCTGGCCCATTTATTTGACTACATAATATAAAACTATATTACTACTAGATACGTATTCTGCCATTTTGCGTTTTCTTTAAAACCCACTTTTGTCCAAAACTCACACACATTATGGCTGGAGCCATGTGATCAAGATGTAGCCAATGTTCCAATGTTTGTGAGCCCTCAGAGCATCAAGCCTCTCTTGTGGATTGGACCCAGTGTTGTTTTTGGTAGCAAAATTTGATCTGCTATTTTCAGCATGCAACCAAGTGTAAAATGACTTATACTGGATCTCTTGTCAGTCCCTTCCTAACATTCTAGTCTAGTTTTTATTTATTGACGAAATTTTCGATATATTTAGTCTTAGTTTTAGTCATCATAACTTAGTTTTCATTTAGTTTCCATTTAGTTTATGTCAGTGAAAAAAGGTAGTCGACGAACATTGTTAGTTTAGTTTTAGTCGACGACATCAACACTGATCGGACCATTCCGTAACTTCACATCCACATCACAGTGGATGTTTCTATTCACATTGTGGAAAGAATCTTCTGCAGTGGCAAATCCAGGGTCTGCCGTCAATGTACACAACAGAATATCAAACTTGAATCATTCACAGCAGGAACCCTGAAACTGAACAGAATTCTCAACCCACTGTTGTTTAAGTCTATCTGCATTCCTTTACAACAGAAAAAGAAAAGTAAGCACCAAGTAAATATCTTGTAGAGACCCGGCCGGAGCCTTGACAGAATCCCAGATATGTTACGATTGGAAGACTTATGGCTGCAACATTGCCAAGCAACATCAACACGTTCAATTACGTGCTGCTGTATTTCGATCAAACAGCAGATGTCATTTCTGGCCCAAAGCATATGGACCACAGCCTCGTTAAGCCCTGAGCACTCCATCCCTAGTTCCTACCACCGGTATTTGGTCTCATCTCAATTCTGTAGGGAAACAAAGAACACATTCAGTCACCACCGCTGTTGGGTTCGTCACACAGAAAATGGTATATATAATAAAATATACAATAAAATTAATTTGGTGACAAGAATAGTAATTAATAACATATTTTCGTCACACACTCATCTCTATAATCTCTCCATTCCCCAAGTCTAATGAATGTGTCATGCTGATATATTGTCATTTGACAATTGATATTCATGCGTACTACATTTTCATAACTTAACACTTTCTCATTGACTGAGTCTACAGCTGGCTGCCTGATATTGGGCTGGCTGCCTGCCTGCTTCATGTTGTTACCATGTTGTTGCAAGAGGACACAATCCCTTTTATATTAAGGGATGGTTGTGATGATGCGATGATTGTGATGATGGTTACTGATGATTGGTTTGACCGTGTACACATTTTGTACAAGGTCAAACCAATCATCAGTAACGGTTTGTCATTTTTGTTAAAAGGCAGGGAAATTGTCTGCCTTATACGTACTTCTTATGATCTAAATGTGGAATCAGTTTCCATAAAACCAACATAATATAGGAGTAATGTTATACAGTTGTCGTATTGAACTGTTGTATTAATTGATAGTTAGAGGCATTTAATTATGATGAATGATATTATACTCTATATCTGATTGACATTTATACCGCTTAAATGGTGTAAATTTGTAAAACGTCACTTTCTCCAGAAAGTTGCTGATCACAGATAGGGTAAATGCTGATTACCGATCAGAGTGAATTTCGGCCAATAATGGCCGATCACCGATCACTGGCCGATTATCGGAGCATCTCTAATTCAAAGGTGTGACAACGTATAGGTTACACCAGGTCTAAATGGGGTTAAATACTTTGATAGAAAGTTGTGTCAACATCAACTAATTGTTTGATGTTCTGTGATTTTTATTTATTATATCCAAGCAATTAAAAAAATGGTTTTGAAGGTCTTGAAAAATTTACCTCAAGTGATTGTGAAAAACTGTAACACACACACACACACACACACACACACACACACACACACACACACACACACACACACACACACACACACACACACACACACACACACACACACACACACACACAAGTCAAGTCATGCAATAGTAGAACACACAGACACACACAGATATACACACCAAAGTAAACGCACACGAAGCCTCACCTTCCTCTGTCGCTGATCGACATGCTGCTAACTGCTTGTTCTGATTCTGTTCAGGGAGCTAAAGGAGACAACGGTGATCCAGGTCTGAAAGGAGATAGAGGTCGCCCAGGAGACCCCGGTATCGAGGGTCCTATCGGTCAGCCTGGTGTCAAAGTAAAACCCCACTCATTAATCATCTCCTCCTTCATTCATTCGTTTTATTACAGTACTGACCCATAATAATCCATATATTGTGCTTCTCCATTTGTTCCTTTGCATAGGGAGAGCCAGGTTTTAAGGGTGAGAAGGTAAGCTAGCGACTTCCATCTTTCTTTTGACTCATTCATTGTCCGTCTCATTATGTTGTAGCTTTCGGGTCAATCAAATGGAAATTGATTTGCCAACGATTGATTGTGGAACATTGATAACGGTAATATAACCTTTGACCTTGTATCTGCCCACAGGGAGAGATCGGACACGAGGGGAAGAAGGTAAGAATTCCTCCGATCACGAATGACTAAATAAATACGACTACTCTGTCTGTAGAGAGAGCCATCATCAGTCTGTGTGAATTCTGATTGGTCCATCTCCTTCTCCTAACCAGGGTGTGGGCGGCCTCGGAGGGCGCAACGGAACGGACGGGCAGAAGGTAAGAACGTTTGCGCTGGGATTGACAGAGGAAGTAGACTACCCTAGTTATAGAGGTGTATAAGTCAGGAAGTAGACTACCCTAGTTATAGAGTTATAGAGGTGTATGAGTCAGGAAGTAGACTACCCTAGTTATAGAGGTGTATAAGTCAGGAAGTAGACTACCCTAGTTATAGAGTTATAGAGGTGTATATGTCAGGAAGTAGACTACCCTAGTTATAGAGGTGTATAAGTCAGGAAGTAGACTACCCTAGTTATAGAGGTGTATAAGTCAGGAAGTAGACTACCCTAGTTATAGAGGTGTATAAGTCAGGAAGTAGACTACCCTAGTTATAGAGTTATAGAGGTGTATAAGTCAGGAAGTAGACTACTCTAGTTATAGAGGTGTATAAGTCAGGAAGTAGACTACCCTAGTTATAGAGGTGTATAAGTCAGGAAGTAGACTACCCTAGTTATAGAGGTGTATAAGTCAGGAAGTAGACTACCCTAGTTATAGAGGTGTATAAGTCAGGAAGTAGACTACCCTAGTTATAGAGGTGTATAAGTCAGGAAGTAGACTACCCTAGTTATAGAGGTGTATAAGTCAGGAAGTAGACTACCCTAGTTATAGAGGTGTATAAGTCAGGAAGTAGACTACCCTAGTTATAGAGGTGTATAAGTCAGGAAGTAGACTACCCTAGTTATAGAGGTGTATAAGTCAGGAAGTAGACCACCCTAGTTATAGAGGTGTATAAGTCAGGAAGTAGACCACCCTAGTTATAGAGGTGTATAAGTCAGGAAGTAGACTACCCTAGTTATAGAGGTGTATAAGTCAGGAAGTAGACTACCCTAGTTATAGAGTTTGGAGTTCATTCTAATAATCATTCACGTCATCACTGGTGTTTAAAACCTCCCCCTCAACCCCATCCCTCCCCTTCCCCTCTGTCCTCATCTCAGGGTAAAATCGGACGGATTGGCGCCCCGGGGTGCAAAGGTGACCCAGGCGACAGGGTATGTAATGGTCTGACACATATTGACATCATGGCCATAATACTACTGTACATGAGGTCACACTGTGGCACATTAGGAATTATTATGGTATTATTTACGATGCCCGTGTGACGTGTTACAGGGTCCTGACGGTCACCCTGGAGATGTCGGAGGTAGTGGTCTCGCTGGCTCTGATGGCGAGAAGGTACGAGAATCGCAAACATCCATGCATCGCACCCCCGCATGAACCCTTATTGTCACTCAACTGTGATGTCTAAGTGTGTGTGTGTGTGTGTGTGTGTGTGTGTGTGTGTGTCTGTGTGTGTGTGTGCGTGTGTCCAGGGGGATCCCGGTCGCGCAGGAAGGCCAGGTCCACTCGGCCCGGTCGGAGATGCTGGGCCGAAGGTAAAACCAGGAAGTCACATGTGTAACCTTTCCAGCCCCAGAATGCTGAACACTGTCTATAGGGTCCATTATTAGTAAAAAAAAAAAGTTATCCTTGTATCGTTCCTCTCAGCCGGGAAGAACATTGTGTAACGCTACCCGATGCGAGGACAAAGGGTTAAAGGGCAGAGGTCAAAGTTCAGAGGTTAAACTCAGGTGTCTCTTCCACAGAGTGAGAGAGGAGCTTCTGGCTCGCCCGGCTTCCCTGGACAGAAAGGAAAACCAGTAAGCCTTACTTTGTTAACACAAAAACACCCAAAGATACTTTATGGAAATGAAGGTTAGGGCGCAGGTGATGTGATGCTAACCTGTGTGTTGTCTTTCCTTATAGGGTACCGCTGGAGGCCCTGGAGTCAAAGGAGAACTAGTAAGAGCAGATTTCACCCACCTAGTAAATGCAGTTTACAGAGGTTACCGTATACGCTATTATGTGCTAAAGTTGTGTTTGTTTCTTTTAGGGGAGACGAGGAGACTTTGGGCCAAAGGGCGCTCAAGGACCAGATGGAACCAAGGGAGTCAACGTATGTCCTGGTGTTTACGTGTTTACAATGCAACCCATCTCAATGAAATTGAATAATTTGTTTATATTAATCTCGGACCCAGTTTCCGCAATTACTTGTGACTGTAGGAGGGCTCAGGGGATGGATGCGATTGATTTTAGTTCGGTCTGTGATGCACTGCATGGGTGCATGCACTCATTATAACGCCTGTCTCGATGTTGTCTTTGTGTTTCAGGGAGAAATGGGGCCAGAGGGATTGAGAGGACTTCCAGGTGAAGTAGGCAACAAGGGAACCAAGGTAAGGAGACCTCAGACGCTAAACTCTTAGAGTCCTCAGTGAGGACCACTCCCATACAACATGTCCGTTGCTAAACGACCTGTCTTTGCCGTGCAGGGTGACTACGGTCTGCCAGGGCCCAGGGGACCTCCGGGATCTCCAGGAGAAGCAGGGAAAAACGTAGGTCAAAATAATATTCACCTGGTTCCTTTTTGATTGGCCTCTACTGGACATTATTTGCGGCACAATGGAAACATTTCCAGGACTCAGCTCTTGTCCTGACCCGGTCAAGACGTTGTTGAAATAGTCTTATCTATTTGATGTCATTAACAAAACATATGAGATAATGCTGGACTTCTTCTTAGGGCACCCGAGGTGACGGTGGGGATGCTGGACCACGAGGAGACCCTGGACAGGCTGGACCAAAGGTACGTTAGTTGACGTGTCTCTCACTCTCATGACTCAGTGTGCGCCGTGCGGTGAAGTGTTTGTTTTGACCGTTTATCTCTCTCTGTGATTCAGGGAGATCAAGGAAGACCTGGCTTCAGCTATCCTGGAACAAGAGGACCATCGGTAATATAAACACCAAGGTTTTCATTAGCAATCCCAAATGCCAAAGTTCTCCATCCAATCTTCCACGGTGGAACTCCAACAAACACACACATGTCCATGTTGGTATTTGGGAAGCTGGGTGGGGAGGGCCATCTCTGTCACTGCACTGTCACTGCACCGGGTGGGTAGGGCCATCTCTGTCACTGCACTGTCACTGCACCGGGTGGAGAGGGCCATCTCTGTCACTGCACTGTCACTGCACCGCGTGGAGAGGGCCATCTCTGTCACTGCACTGTCACTGCACCGGGTGGAGAGGGCCAAAAAGTTATATAACACAGTTAAATAACACAAACCTTCTTCATTATCACAACATTAAAGGGATATGTGAAATATCCCTTTAATTTGAGGGGTTTAAAAAAAAAAAAAGCTTTTGGTCATGTCATCGTCCACACAGCCTTATGTGAACACCCCAGACAGTTTTTAAGTTGCTTGATTCAGAATTTAGATATTTGATATTAATTAATTAACACACACACACACACACACACACACACACACACACACACACACACACACACACACACACACACACACACACACACACACACACACACACTGTCACAGTGGTGGGCCACTTTCCCACCATGCAAGGTACCAACCTGCTAATCGAGAGCAATTAGGGGGTAAGTCAGTGTCTTGTTCAAGGACACTTCTAAACCAAGAGGAGCCAGGGACTGTGGAGAGAGAGGACCCTCTGATTCTACCTCCCGTACCACTGCCAGTAGTAGTGTGTATTGTGCTTCATAGATCTCTCTCTCTCTCTCTCCCTCACTCTTCTTCACTCTTCCTCTCTCCTAAAGCAGTTTCTGTAGGAGCATGCTTGGCTAACCGACTTGTCTTGTGCTGTGTTGTATAGGGTGAGAGAGGAGACAAAGGTAATGCAGGACCCAGAGGTGGCAGAGGAGACTGTGGGCACAAGGGCATGCCAGGACTCAAAGGAACTGATGGAGACCCTGTGAGTATAATGGTCGTTTTATGCTGAAAAGTGAGAATACTTATTCCGTCGAGTTTATTGCGCCAACCAAATGATGTGCTTTGGCCGTGACCTCTGCTGTCGGTTCGCCAGCTCGCCGGCCGAACCACTCACACTAGGGAGTAAGTGGCCCTAATAAGACCCTAACCACTCACACTAGGGAGTAAGTGGCCCTAATAAGACCCTAACCACTCACACTAGGGGGTAAGTGGCCCTAATAAGACCTTAACCACTCACACTAGGGAGTAAGTGGCCCTAATAAGACCCTAACCACTCACACTAGGGAGTAAGTGGCCCTAATAAGACCCTAACGACTCACACTAGGGGGTAAGTGGCCCTAATAAGACCTTAACCACTCACACTAGGGAGTGAGTGGCCCTAATAAGACCTTAACCACTCACACTAGGGAGTAAGTGGCCCTAATAAGACCCTAACCGCTCACACTAGGGGGTAAGTGGCCCTAATAAGACCTTAACCACTCACACTAGGGAGTGAGTGGCCCTAATAAGACCTTAACCACTCACACTAGGGAGTAAGTGGCCCTAATAAGACCCTAACCGCTCACACTAGGGGGTAAGTGGCCCTAATAAGACCTTAACCACTCACACTAGGGAGTAAGTGGCCCTAATAAGACCCTAACCACTCACACTAGGGGGTAAGTGGCCCTAATAAGACCTTAACCACTCACACTAGGGAGAAGTGGCCATAATAAGACCTTATTATGCAATCTTATTAGGCATCATCATCATTTGTTTAAAGATCACTTAATAGGTACCACTGGGTTGGACTGGATTCTTTCCAGGTACCACTGGGTTGGACTGGATTCTTTCCAGGTACCACTGGGTTGGACTGGATTCTTTCCAGGTACCACTGGGTTGGACTGGATTCTTGCCAGGTACCACTGGGTTGGACTGGATTCTTGCCATGGCTTTCTTCCACCAGGAACCTCTAAACGTTGTGTGCCCGGCCAAGACCATGTCCATTGCAGGCACGCTCTACCAAATGGATTTGCCATAGCAGGTGGTTTTAGAATTCGCTAAGTGCTTTCCCAAACGTGTGTGGGCAAGATAACAATGTTAGGGATAGCGCCACAACACACACACACATGGCCACACCTTCCAAGCTCAAATAACGGAGCCGGCATAATGCATTGTGGGTAGTGCGGCTGTAATGCGTAATTAACAGATAGTGGGTAGTGCCAAGGGATAGCGTAGGTTGGAAGATAGGGCCCTGTGTGCCTTGCTTTGCAACAAGAAAACGTGCTGTTTAACTACGGTAACTAAATTAGAGATGATGGACACACCCCCAACCCATTATCACGTTTCACACACGTTTCAGCACCATAGTTTGTCTAAATTCCGCTAAACTGCTAAATTAAAAACATTGTACATGTCCAAGGTTATGCCGATGGGTGACAGCCTGTCACTGCATGCGTGTCAATGTGTGTATCTGTGGTGAAATATCAGACTATATGGAATTACAAAGATTTTAACTAGAAGCTGTATAAATGTGACTTTTATTGAGATTGAGAAACCTCAATATTATTGCCTAAAATGAACAGGCTGTTTACAAATATGCAACTAGAGCCAATCTACTTCTCAGTGGCCTTGTGGTTAGACTGTCCGCCCTGAAACTGGGAGGTCGGGGTTCAATCCCCGGCCGAGTCATACCAAAGACTGTAAAAAATGGGACCCGATGTCTCCCTGCTTGGCACTCAGCATCAAGGGTTGGGATTGGGGGGTCAGATCAACTACAAATGATTCCCGAGGGCAGCACGCCTGTGGCTCACCGCTCCAATAGAGATGGGTCAAGTGCGGAGAACAAATTGTAGGACTTTAACCTTTAACCTCCTGAGCAGCAGGCCTGAGCCACTTGTCTCTGCTCCCACAGTACTGGGGCTAGATTGCTTATGTACTGTCTAGCTGTGTTTATCTGCAACTGCTAGTTTCAAACGTTAATATTTACTCCTTTCAAGTGGAGTGTGTGACTAATTCACACCCAGCAAGAGCCCCAGTGGTCCGATGATGGATCAAAGCAAGCAGCTGCACCCAGCAGCAGACATACATCACACAGGCAGGCAGGAGAAGTGCACTCAATGCTCATCTCTGGCAGTGTCTTCAAAATCTAGTATTTATGCCTATTTCAGAACACAGCACTTTCTCCATATACAGTAGGCTTTGCATTGAAACTCACCACATGGGGGGCTGTAGATAGATCATTTAGATAGACATTTATTGATCCTGTGGGAGAAATTCTGTTGTCTATGGCAGTACAGCAGTAAAGGGTTAACACGTAGAAACACACGGGGACTAGGAAAGGAGCACCAGACACGTTCCCGTTCTTCCTACCCGATTTCTCCCCAGTGAGGGGTGGGAGGGGCTGGGGGCGGTCTGGAGGGCAGACGGCTGTGGAACCCCTCAGCCCTCACTGGTGCGAAATCGCGTAGGAAAAAGGGGGCCGCGCACCAGACAGACAGAAATGGGGCTCCATTTTCGTCACCGCTAAACCCCTAAAAGTTCAACTAGCCAATCTACATTGACACATTGTGAGCTTGTAGACTGGCCATTTTCAAAAATGTTTAGCAAAATAGTAAAAAAAAAAAAAGGCAAAGAAGTTTAGGGATAAGCGGTGACGAAAATGGAGCCCCAGGTATACTAAAGAAGAAAACAAAACCCCATCGTGCTGGTGTGAATTCAGTGCACGGTAGTACAGTAGTATTGTCTCTGCTGTCAGACAGACAGGTGGAGATGTACAGTATGTATGTACAGTACGTATGTTTGTGTGATACGTTTGTGATTTGTTTTACAGGGTGAGCCAGGACCTGGAGGAGAGCCTGGTCATAGAGGCCCAAGAGGAGAGGGCGGACGAGATGTGAGTCCAGAGACTTTTGCATCCCAAAACGCAGTTTAACCCATTTTGACCTGAGATGAGATTCTAAAAATGTCTTCTACATCCTGACAGTTTTTCTGAAAAAGCTATGTTTCTATGTAATCATTTCTTCTTCTGTTCTATACATGAATATAACCACATTATACCCATATAAAATTAAATGGGAGTTAAATGCTGCAATTTGTAAAAAATGTCAAAATATGACTCGTAACGTCGCTGAAGTGGGACTCATAAAATGTCCCTGGGACTCATCTAAAAGACCATCCCTCCATCCTGGGACTCATTACATTGAAAACCTATTTATTTACATCACTGTGAGTAACAGTCATACACGCAGGAAAATATACTGCTGTAAACACAGGATGCATATACTGGCACAAACACAACACTGCCCACTGACACGCACACACCTATACGGTGCAGACAGACTGTAATAACAATGATTCACCAGACTAAACACTAATGCTCTTTATTTGTACACAGGCCTGTGAGGTCTTTGATTGATTCAATGATTGGATACCTAATTAGACAGAAATGTAAACTCCTTTTTTCCATTGTGGTCCTACTTATTCAATTCATCAACACATAGCATACAAATAACACCAAAATAGAATTACATCAACAAATATAAAACACTATGTACAAAGCGGGAAAAGGGGAAAAGATGTAAAGAATAATGGCAGCAGTGAATGCCATCTCCTTTCTATGGGAAAACGTGAGTTCCGTTTACTTCCCCTGGTGGTCTCCTGAAAGATGGATTTCCAGGCCTGTTTGGAAGGTGGCCGAGGGATGGTGTCAGGGAGGGTATTCCACATGCTGGTCTGCTGACTGATCAGGAAAGCAGACATTGTAAACTTTGTCTTGAACCGTACAAAAACAGGAGGTGTTGTTGTGTCATCTGTTTGTCTACAGGGAGACCCTGGCCCTGAGGGAGATCCCGGCCTCACCGTAAGAGCACCGACATTTACCTTTTATCTTTATGCTGAGCATGCTGATTAAAATATATACATATAGTATAAACACAGAGTATACATCAGCCTTTTTTATATAAATATGTACAGTACTATATGTAAATACTTTATTGTTATTGACATTTCAACAACAAATAATAATATGGTGCCTTGTTATTTGTGAATGTAGGAGTGCGATGTCATGAACTACATCAGGGAGACGTGCGGCTGCTGTGGTGAGTTTACCCGGTGTGTTTATATGATGATCCTAACAGATGCCGCGCTGCACGCCCTGACATCTGTGTTCTGTGTTTGTGTCGGCATTCCCCAGACTGCGAGAAGAAGTGCGGAGCCCTGGACATCGTGTTTGTCATCGACAGCTCGGAGTCAGTGGGTCTCACTAACTTCACCCTGGAGAAGAACTTTGTCATCAGCACCATCAACAGGCTGGGGTCTATGGCCAAGGATCCCAACTCTGAGTCCGGTAGGCATGAAGAAGAAGGGATGCTTTAATTCCAGTGGGCAGATTATGTTTTCTCATCCTTTTTAGGCGTTACAGTTAGTGCACACAAGGATTTAGTTACAGAGCTGCATTATCGTATGTACTGCACATGGAGATAGTACTGAACCTTCAAATTGTTACCTCCTTGTTAGGCGCGATTCATACTCCTATTTTAGAGTCGAATAAAAGTCGGTTCGGCTCTGTAGAGCCTACAATGTGACGTCATTTGAGGTTTGGGGGGGTGGATACTGTCCTAAAGCTACTGAAAATTTCTGACGAGCCGAAATCATTTCGGCACTACAGCGGTAAAATAGGAGTATGAATCGGCCCTTAGTCTCTCGAGTCAGACAGACTGCTGACTCTGTCCAATTCAGACAGACTGCTGACTCTGTCCAATTCAAAGGAAAAGAGGGTGCTGTTTTTCCTTTATTTTTTGATGACGGCCCAGAATTACATTAGATGACCCTGGGTGAAAGAATAGGTTGCAAAATCGCATGGGCTAAAAATAAAAAACCAGGGCTGAGCCAACGTTAACAGAATGCTCCTGGTTTTCCCATGCAGGTACGAGGGTGGGTGTTGTCCAATACAGTCACAGCGGAACCTTCCAGGCCATCCGTCTCAACGACTCCAAGATCAACTCACTAACTGCTTTCAAGGTAAAAATCCCCATTTACTGTATACTTTGTCAAGTGCCGGTGTTTGCACGCTTGCTGAAAATATCAGATCTACAAGCTCACTCACTTCGATTGTGATATTTTTTTAGTTTGAGCAAATGCCTTTGTAGTTTTAGAGTTGGTTCCTTTTTGTTGTCCTGTACCACCCACCACCACCACCACTAGGTGGCAGTGTCACAACCCCTGGCAGGGTTATGATCGCTTTATCAAATTGTCCAGTCAAATCACAGAGGTTCTAATAACATACCGTAACATAATATTTGATATATTGTTGTCTCCACCAGGCCGAAGGCATGTGGGGAGAGTATGTTTTGCACTCCGTCCGTCCGTCCGTGTGTCCGTGTGTCCGTCCGTCCGTCCGTCCGTCCGTCCGTGAGCAGCTAATCTCGGCCACCGTTAACCCGATCGATGCCAAATTTTGCACACACACTCCCTGGATGCCAACGATGAACCTCTGCCCCAAACTTTCCACAACGGCCTGTTATAGCGCCACCAGGAGGCCGCTTTGTGCAAAACAAGTTTTTGCGCAGTACACCTACACATTTTGTCCAAACATCACGCAAATTGGTACACAGTCTCTCTAGACCCATTCAACGAAACCGGTCTTTCAGATTTCTCACACTCCATCCTGATTGGTTAAGATTGCCTTCCAAAATTCACAGGAGTGCTCAGTTTCAAACAAAATGCTGCAAATCATGAGCACATCGCGTGATTTCCGTGAAATTGTGCACCCACATTCCCACTAGGCCGAGGACGAAATGCCACATGAACAATTTCAACTCAGACTCAAGGTGGCGCTATAACTGGCCGAAAAGTGTTTTTACCTCTAACTGCACGGATCTGTGGATAACTTTGTATGCCAACTCCCTAGAGGCCAAGGAAAAACCTTTGCCTGGAATTTTTCACATCTGCTCTTTATAGCGCCACCAGGAGGCCGACATATTTAAAACACATTTTCTATTATTACTCCTTCAGATTTTATCCAAATTTCACGCAAATCGGCATACACTATCTCCATAGTCATGTGATCAACACGGAGCCGCACCATTTCCCATCTTCCATCCTGATTGGCTAAGATTGGCTTCCAAAGCTCACACGATTCGTCCATTTCGAAAAAAGGCCACAAATCACAAACACAGTGTGCAATTTCCGTTAAATTATACACGCACATTTTCACTAGGCCGAGGACGACATGCCACAATTTTTTCCTCAAAATCAGCCTCACGGTGGCGCTATAACAGGCCAATTCCTGTTTTTAGCTATAACTGCATCGATCTGTATACAACTTATGTATGCACACATGGAAAAACATTGTACCTGCATCCCTCCAACACGAACCTCCGGCCCAAATCTTCCTCAACAGCCTGTTATAGCGCCACCATGAGGCCACAACCTGACCTGCCCTGGTGGAGACCTGTTGGCAGTTTGTCTAGTTATGTTTTGTTTTTGTTTTTTAAAGATTTGTTTTTGGCTTTTCTGCCTTTATTGATAGTATCACGTGAAGATAGACAGGAAAGAGGGAGAGAGAGAGAGAAGGGGAGAGACGCACAGCAAATTAAGGTCGTCATGAACGGGACTCGAACACGCGACACGCTGTCAGGCCAAAGCCTATTTATGTGGCATGATGCGCCTGGACCGCTTGGCCAGCGGGGACCCCTATTGTTCCGTTTTCTATAAACCCTAAATCAAACTCTAACACAATAAAAAATATATATACACTCTGATAATTGAGCCATATTCCACAGCATCAGATAATTCACCCATGCTTTCTCGTCTAGGACGCAGTGAAGCGTCTGGAGTGGATCGCCGGCGGAACGTGGACGCCGTCGGCGCTCAAGTACGCCTACGACAACCTGATCAGGGACAGCCGCAGAGCCAACGCCAACGTCACCGTGGTGGTCATCACGGACGGACGCTTCGACCCCAGAGACGACGACAAGCTGCTCACCTACCTCTGCAGGTACGTGGGACGGGACTACTAGACGCGCGGGTTAAACACCCATTTAGGCCTGAGAACATATTCTACTAATGTCTTCTAAACCCTGACAGTTTTCTGAAAAACCATGTTTCTATGTCAGTCGTTCTCAAACTACTCCATGTCAAGGAGCCCTAGAATTATCTGTATTTGGCCGCCGACCCCCATCTGAAAATATGTTGTTCCAGGGAGCTTGTAGAGCGGCTATTTTCAAAAGATTTCTAATATACATTTGAAATGTAGTGCCACAATTGAGTGCCACAACTTTTGTATTTTTCCAGTTTTTCATGTGTCTATGAGGTGACAGTACTTCATTAGACACCCTGGAGTCGTTTTTATGTGCAATGGTGTATTAACTTTGTATTTAGGGTTTCTTCCTGGAGGCTGAACCCTTGACAGTCAAACGGGCCAATGAAATAAACAGTAATATAGTGACATCACACTATCAGCCCCTCCTCCTTTATCATACAACAACAGCTGTGGGTGCGGTTTCAGTTCAGGTGAATCACCACCCACCAGGCAAACCAGGCATACTTAATGAACTGGTGTAAAAGCATGATTTTCTTCATGTTCTTCATGAAGTTCTTCAAAATCGTGGTACTCCATCTTTAAACGTGTACTTTCTACTTTTGGTACTTTAAGTACTTTTTTATATCAAAACCTTTGTACTTTCACTCAAGTACATTTTGAATACCAGACTTTCACATTTTTTATATCAAAACTTTTGTACTTTCACTCAAGTACATTTTGAATACCAGACTTTCACTGGTAACAGAGTATTTCTGCATTGCAATATTAGGCACTTTTTACTTTAGTAAAACATTTTAGTCCTTTTTTCCAACACTGAAAGTCGGCATCATTTTAACGGACGTTATTTGTTTGTTTTTGTGCGTTTGCACTTTGCAGTGACCCCAGTGTGGACGTGAGCGCCATCGGCATCGGAGACATGTTTGACCAGATCGAGGAGAACGAGAGTCTGAAGAGCATCGCCTGTAATAAGGAGGGCCGGGTGCTGGGCATGAAGCGCTTCGCTGACCTGGTGGCCGAGGAGTTCATCGACAAGATCGAGACCGTGCTCTGCCCAGGTACACACGCACGCACAGCGCACACGCCATAGGGCACGCACGCACGCATTCAATCACTGAATTCCCATGTCATATGATACTAAAATAGCAGATCTACAGGCTCACATGCTTTTACATGGACATGCTCACACAAGCACATGTGCAATTTTTGTAATTATGTACATTTTTGAAAAAAGAAACTGAAACAGCATTTTTGAAAGATTTTGGAAATGTATATACCTGTGAAGACATGCTGAAATTCTAGGACGCTAGGATGTTGTACTAAACTAAATATGAATAACCTGAAAGCACATGAAAGATAACATTTTGTACCGATGTGCATTTTGTCTGAGGACAAGCCTATGCTTTCGGGCAGCTCCCGGCAGGATCCGCGGGAGAATCTAGACGCAGCTGCTCGACATGAGACTAATTAATTAGAGCGACAAAGAGAGAGAGAAACGAGTGTGTGTGTGTGTGTACGTCACATACTGTGTGTGTGCGTCAATTTTACAAAGGTGCAGACGATCAGAAATCAGCAGAGAGTGATCGACGTTTGCTCTACTGTATGTATGCCGTATTGAAGTGGACTCGGACCCAGACTTTCTTTTTCCTCCCTGGAATTAAAAACATCTGGGTTTCCGAGGCTAATGAGGACAAACAGTAATTTTGTCTCTCCTCCTGGCTCCTCTCTGTCTTCTGCTTCAGATCCCGTCATCGTGTGCCCCGACCTCCCTTGTAAATCAGGTAAGATTCTGAAGCACTACATGCATTACATGAGGTGACCTTTCACCTCCTAACAGTCCTGTCACAGAAATCAGACGTGGGCGATCTGCACTCATTCAGGGTTAGCCCGGCCCTAACCCGGCCATTATGGATTGTATTGTGGTTTGGCTTCTGCTGAGGTCCATTTCCCAGTACAGGCTTCATACTCCTACTCATCTGTGTTTTCCCATTCATGTGTTTGTATGAATGTTTTAATGCGTCGTGTTTGTGAGACCTTTTCATTCACCTAGTCATTCATTTTAAAGTACGATGTTCGTAGCTTGATAAAACATTAATTTGAGCTCCCGCCACAAACAAAACAATGGATTGCTTACTAGTATAGCTGTGTGACCCTTAGCAGAACATGGGTGATTAACACTTCTGGTTCAAACATAACAAGAGCACAAGAGATCTGCTCATGTCGCACATTTCACTGGCACTGGCCACCTGCCGCCCCCTATGGTAACCGGTGTTCAAGGTGTCAAAAAGAATAGAGGAGCATTCAGGTAGGTGGGCACATAGACATAGAAAGGTAGACGTCTCATTCTCCGCTGCAATTCATTGGAGCGACGTGTATCGCACGGAAGTGCAGAAGTGTGGCGTTATATGGCGCATCCCCGGCCTCCAGTCACGTAACTCACGTCCCTTTCCTTTCCTTGGCACCAACGCGGAAACGTACCCACAACTTGAGAACAAACTCGCCAGAGCCGAAGGAGGCGTTTATACCTTTCTATGTCTATGGGTGGGCACGGGAAATCTGCTGTAACAACAAGCGGGCGCGATCCTGTGAAATTGTCACCATTTGTGCTCGTCTTACGCACGTGCCATCCTGCGTCAAGAGAGCGATTGCATTTTAACCTCTTGTTAACACGAGGAGTGCAGTGCGAGCCAACGGATCCGAGCACACAGACGCGGTGTCACGTGACGTACTCCCCTTTATTCCACCCACTCATTGCAGGAGGGGGAGGCGACACGCACGCAGCCGCCCCTCCCCCCTGGAAGCCATTGGCCGAGGAAGGCAGCCCCTCAAACGTCCCCACCTCTGTGGAGGGCGTGGCCATCCTGCTGAACGGTCTGAGCGAGCAGCAGTACGGCGTCGGCGTGGCGACCATGGCGTACACAGCCCAGAGAGCCAAGCACGCCGTGGGGGACGACAGGCAGCAATGGACCATGCTGTTCATCGACTCCTTCAAACACGTCTATGGGGACATTATGGGCGACCCCGCGAAGGCCATGGGACTCTGCTAGTGCTAATTATAATAAGCTATCCACGTTACCTCGCCGTTATGGCACTTTTCCACTTCATGTTACCGGCTCAACTTGACTCGACTCGACTCGACTCGACCCGCTTTACTTCATTTTCACCAGAAAAGACCCCCCCCCCCCCAATGTGTACCAAATGCGTATATTACTAAACAAAGTTTGCGACATACTAGCGTCATGTCCAGGGGGTGTACTTGTACATCAAGCTGCCTCACGCTACATAAACAGGAGATAGGCTCCTGCCCTATGGGCCTCATGGCTCGGCAAGGCTACTTACTTACTTACTAAACAAAGTATTTATGTATTTCTATGGACCTGAGTTCGCTAATAAAGATTTTAATTGAATCTCTAGTTTACCTGTACAGTCCCACAAAAACTGTTTCTGACACAAATAGGCTCAATATTGATTAATTTCCCACTTGCGTTGTCCTGGCGTAGTGTTTTCACCTCACCTCACCTGTTCGTACCACCTATACTTTTGCCCAATGGTCAACCAAAAAAAGGCGAGTAGAGTCGAGTTGTGTCAAGCAAGCCGATACCATGCAGTGGAGAAGTGGCAGAATGGATTCTGTAAGGGGTGCCAACCGCTAATAAGCTTATACTGCTGGACGTAGAATTGATTCATTAAAAACTGAGCACTTTGTTATTGCTGAGCGCATAGTTTAGCTGGGTTGCTGCAATAGGATAGCATTAAATAGAAAATATTAAGAAATTGCTTTACATGTACTTAGATTGCGAGCCAACGCTTAGACATAAGTAGCCTACTTCTACTGCCTCAGTTATGCTCCATTGCACGAATGCGCCTCACGCCGAAAAGATCTGACCTACAAGCTCACAACACGCCACATCGGCAACACGTTGTGAGCATGTAGGAAATATCTGACCTACAAGCTCACAACACGCCACATCGGCAACACGTTGTGAGCATGTAGGAAATATCTGACCTACAAGCTCACAACACGCCACATCGGCAACACGTTGTGAGCATGTAGGTTTGATCTTTGCGGCACGCAACGAGATCTTGCGATGACTCATGAATCAGCCCAACAAGCTGAAATGTCTCCCAGAAAACTGCGGCTGTTACTGAACCAAAAATATGATGAATATCGTCCCCTCTGCCCTGCGGGGACGAAGGTTTTCCATTTGAATGGAACGTTGATGTCATTCAGCCTTTTGGCCTTTAAGTCCTATATAGAGCCATTCACTGAGCTCTGTGTACTGTGTCTCCATACTTCCACTGTGAACCACTAACTGATTCACTCTCACCATTATTTTGCACATATCCATGGTTACCACCGCAATCATCACGTCCTTTATTCTGTGAATGACTCATTTTGCCATGATTTTGGCCTTTTTTTGTGGTGAATATTTTTAGTTTTATGAATGTTACTGTATGCTGTTCACGAGTTGGTCAGCGTAACTGGCACTGACAAATGGAACATTTGTATAATAATATCACTATTTAAAAAATGCTGACTTTTATAAGATTTTTGAGTTTCATGTGATGTTGTTATATGGAGCTAGGCTTGTGTAACATGACATGGAAATAAGTGCCAGAGAGTGGACTTCCAGTGAAACTCTTATTGTACTATGTGACTGCAACTTGCCAATGTGAAGTAGTTTTCTTTTGAAGTCCATCAAATGTTTTTCACCTTGTCATCTCAAGATAATAAAGTGTCATCTCATCTCATATCATCTCTATATTTTTGTTAGAATATATGTTAAATACTGTAACTATGTTCTTATAGCAATCACTACAGACTATTTGTACATCAACTACTGTACTGTACTGTACTGTACTGTACTGTACTGTACTGTACTGTACTGTACTGTACTGTACTGTACTGTACTGTACTGTACTGTACTGTACTGTACTGTACTGTACTGTACAAGCCCACCTCCCTGGCCTTGTGTGTCTGTGTCTGTGTTAGGCTGTGCAACAGTGACACTTGGTGGTGAACAAACGCTATTTGCGTGCTCGGACACAAGGACCCAGGGCCACAGCCACACACATAGCTGTCTATAGGAGTGGTTGCACTACTCAAAAACAGATCACTTACACCCCCTTTAAAGGACCAAGGCTGTCATTGTTTACACAATCCTCATTATACACAAATAATTAAACTAGTCCGAACGTCAGGTTTATTTGGTGGGTTTTCTCTGATTAGACGTGGATGTGTACAAGCTGCAGCTCGCTGACTGCCATGTGTGATTTACAATGCTGCTGTGCTCACGAGGATGTGTGTGTGTGTGTGTGTGTGTGTGTGTGTGTGTGTGTGTGTGTGTGTGTGTCTTGCGGCCGTGTCCCCGTGGGTTCCAGAACCCGCTGTGGGCGCCTGCGTGGAGCGTCCAGTGGACGTGGTCTTCATGCTGGACGGCTCAGAGAGGATGGGCCTGGAGAACCACCGCCGCGCCAAGGAGTTCATCGACCAGGTGTCCCACCGCCTCACCCTGGCCACCGGCCAGTCGGACGACAGGAACGCCCGCATCGCCCTGGTGCAGTACGGCAGCCCGTCGGAGCAGAAGGTGGAGTTCCCGCTCTCGCACAACCTGACGCTGATCTCCGACTCCCTCGGGCACATGACATACATGGACTCCTCTTCCTCCCTGGGCAGCGCCATCATCCACGCCGTCAACAACCTGGTGATGTCGCAGGTACGCACACAACGCACAACACACAACGCACATGCACACGCACGCAGGCAGTAATAACACTAGTGTTATACTGTAATACAGACTTATCAGAGATAGTAAATATAGTTATGGTGTCTTATAATTGATTGACAGATTGCACGTAGCTACGTGATATGTTGTATCACTTGTCTGTCATTTAGCGTGACTTGATCCTTACTGAGCTGCTATGCATTACAGCAACTTTTTGAAGGACACTTCTTTGACACGACTCGTTGTGGACATCAGAAGTGATTAAAGTGATTATGATTAAAGTTAGGATAAGGGGGACATGGAATGAATCCAAGTCAGTGAAATCACCCAAACGAATGTGTCTGTTGTGGTTACAGGGTAGCCGCTTGGCCCGCCGCAACGCCGAGCTGTCGTTTGTGTTCATCACCGACGGCATCACGTCCAGCGAGAGCCTGGAGGAGGGCGTGTCCGCCATGAGGCGGGCGGAGGGCGTGCCCACGGTGATCGCCATGGGCAGCGACGTGGACCAGGAGGTGCTGCACAAGGTGGCGCTAGGGGACACGTCGGCCATCTTCAGAGGAAACGACTACACCTTGCTGAACAAGCCCTCGTTCTTTGAGCGCTTCATCCGCTGGATATGCTAGTGAGGGACGGTTACGTTTTACACGCCATAGATTTAGAATCCCTAAAACTGTTTAATGGCTAATTTATACTTCGTCACACGACTGCCGTGCTGGCCGGCAAAAGTAGGCTACACCATGCGGTCGTTCGACAAAGTATAAATCAGGCCTAAAGATGGACATGTTTTATGTCCTACTGTAGATGTGCGCACATCAAAACATAGTGACACCAAAACGGAATTTACTACCGTTACCCCCAGTGGCGACCAGAGGGGTTCACATCCTGTTGTCATGGATGAAACTTCAATGGGCTTTATGCACACTTCCTACAACTTCTGGGGCCCCTTCCTTACGGGGAGCATACTTAGTTTAGAGACTAGTCATTGGTTAGACATGGGTTAAGGTTAGGTTTAGGTGTGCTGCCCCGTGGGAAGTTAGCTTTAGGGTGAGGGTTTGAGATAGGTTGTAGTTGTAGGACTAATGACTGGTCTAACCAATGACAATGTCTAAACCAAATACTGTCTAAACTAAGTACTGCACCCTTCCTTACTTTCTTCACAGGTTAGATACTAATAAAGGCTCTGTTCCATTTTTTAGACCCGACACTTTGAGACCCATGACTGGTGTAGCAGAGTTTGGTGTTTTGACCCGAGTTCTGGTGTTTGACCAGAATGGAACATGAGCCTTCATTATAGTATCATTAACACTGACTGACTCTGTTTGACCATGAATGGAACTGAGCCTTCATTGGTATATCATCGGAAGTAGAGAAGGGGCCCAAGTCGTTTCCAAAATGGCGTGTGTGCATAGAGCCAATTAGCTTTACACAAAACATTGCATATAGGGCCGGGAGAAGCAAGATACACAAAACCGTGGAATGTTGATTTTGTTTTCCCACTTTTTTTTTTACGAAAGGTTGTATTTGTTCAAAAGATCTATGATAAATGCTTCCAACCAAAGACACTCGTGAGTGTACTGATATTGAATGTGTAGGAGTCTCAACTGTAGGCCTTATTTCGTTTTTGTTACATTTTCTTTTTTCTTTTTTTTTGTGCACAGATGTGTGCATTCTGTGTCTGTCACAATCAGTATTTACAATAAAGGTGCTAATGTAGAAAATTTTAAACCAAGCCAGAACAAAACATTTTTACAACAGGTAACAGTACTTTGTGCTGTAGTTTGTCCATGGGAACACCAGACTTGTAGGCCTAATACTAGCTTTGGTTTTGTTTTTTGGTTTCAATTGTTTGTTGGGGGATTTTCCAGAGAAAGACATGCATTACACACACACACATATGCCCCTACATTAACCACTCAAAAATCTCTGTGCAAAGCACGAACGCACGCATACATGCAAGCACACACACACACACACACACATTGGAAATCAATTTGTAAACATGAAGTTCAATAAAGCCAAAGTGATGAACCCGAACATCTATTTTATTTTGTGTGTACCTGAGTTGAGTAACAACGTGTTCTTCACTATGTCTAGGTTCAGTTCTTACACTAAATCTATGTATTTTAATTTTTAATCAGTAGACAATAATAAACTCTACCCATAAAGATTGTTTCACCCCTCAATCTCTTCATTAATTATAGCCATACAGTGAGATTTAGATTTATTTTTTGGTTCTTGAACTTCTTGCATAAGTTCACTAAACCAGACATGTCTATATATAAACTAGTTGTCATTACATTTAAATGCAAATCACGTAACATATGAACATGATTAGAATCAGAATTGTTTTTATTGACACTGGTATCGTGTTTTCATATACAAGGAACTTTTCTCTGCAATGTTGGTGTATTATATTGAATAAGTTCTTACCTTTTTTTGCATTTGGCAAGGGAACAACTTAGGCTACTTGTGCACAAATATCAGATGATCAGGAAATAATATGGTCTCTCTGAACACTCAACAGTGAGTGGCGATTCCGGCGAAGCACAGTCAGTGTACAGTAGGTCAGTGGTTCCCCAACTTCTTCATGTCAAGGACCCCCAGATTTACACTAATTAGCTCACGGACCCCCATTAGAAAAGCTATGCATGCAGGGACCCCCATAAGAGAAGATTTTTACGGCTCTAGCAGTGATTCTCAACCCGTTTAATTTCAAGGACCCCCAGTTTGATATGCATTAGTCTACGGACCCCCATTTAATGGCATTTCTCTCAGACCCCAAATTGTATTGTAAAATCAATGTTAATTTAACTCTGAGAGTGTACAAATGGACCCGTTGGGGTCCATTTGGTTCCATTTGTGCACTCTCAGAGTTACAGACCCATAAGGGCCCATTTGGTTCCAAACTATCATTTAGCTGGGGAACCCCTGGAACTCCCTCAAGGACCCCTAGGGGTCCCCGGACCCCACTTTGGGAACCACTGCAGTAGGTAGCTAGAATTAGGATTCCACTGCCCTCTAGTGGGCAATCTAATAATAACTATATTAATATTTGATTGATTGATTGAAATATTTATTAACAGTTTGCAGAATTTACAGTACATTTCAAGCACAAACTCAATACAAAGACTGTTAACTGTGAGTGGACGACCCAATTAAGCATTACACTTGTTTACAACAGGGTCCACATTGTTCAATAAGTTAACGCGGTTATTATTTCAGAATCTACCGCCTCGCTCATCCCTTATTTGTTTTGCCAACAATGGGTTCTCACAGTCACAGATATAAGTTTATAACCTCGTGTCACTCACCACTCACCAGGCTTTCCATCTCGGAGGAAAACAACATGATAGGGAAACTGTTTGACCCAACAAGGACACCGTAGAGAAAATGCATTGGCTGCAGAATAAACCATTATTGTGAACTGGTGGTCATGGTGGTCGAACTTTAGCCAGTTCAAAGGTCTGTGGCAGAAGAGCAAGCAGGCAGCACTGCTAAACTACTGTGCTACTAATACTACTACTACTACTACTATAAACCTAGGCGTTGCCTCCACAGCAGTGAGTAAACCTCTACTTTGCACATATTTTGGATACTTTGTCAGTTTTTCCACTATAGCTGTGATCCACTTTCTGAGCTGAGAAGACCAGTCATGTGCAATAATTTAATTGGGGTGGGGGGGGATTCTTTTGTAGGTTTTGTCACTGTGTGTGTTCCCCAGGCCAGCAGCACCATCATCACAATGGAAGGAGACCCCATAATAACAGCCTTAGACTCTAAGATAACAGCCCTCTGTACCCCTGCCCTGGTGGTGGATGTCGACATTGTCCGCAGAAATGCACGGAGGATGCTGGAGCGCTGTCAGAGCCTGGGTGTGCAGCTCAGACCACACATGAAAACCCACAAAACCATGTTTGTACAGTATGAATGAAAATAAAGCATACATAGGTATTCATCTATGACTCAAAATGTGCATTAGATACTGATACTAAAGTGTGTGTGTGTGTGTGTGTGTGTGTGTGTGTGTGTGTGTGTGTGTGTGTGTGTGTGTGTGTGTGTGTGTGTGTGTGTGTGTGTGTGTGTGTGTGTGTGTGTGTGTGTGTGTGTGTGTGTGTGTGTGTGTGTGTGTGTGTGTGTGTGTGTGTGTGCGCGTGCAGTGAGTGTGCTGATATAATGACGGGTGGCTCACGGAGGTGTATTGTAGTTTCCACGGTGGCTGAAGCATCGTTCTACGCTGAGAATGGATTTGATGACATTCTCTATGCGTACTCTGTTCCCTTCGATAAGGTGAGGTTTGACAAGTAACGGTACTTTACTGCCTCCTGTCCTCATATTTAGAAATCGTTTTAGAGTTGTCTAACATACTATAATATAGTCCTAATGTTTCTTATATTCCAACTAAGAAACATTAGGACTGAGGCCGATTCAAAAAATGCCTTCTAAATCCTGACCTAAGTTTTTTTTTGGAAAAACTTCACATATACCATCTATTCAAAAGTTTCAAACCCATCCTGAATGGGTTACACATTTATTATGACGTGTGTGTGTGTGTGTGTGTGTGTGTGTGTGTGTGTGTGTGTGTGTGTGTGTGTGTGTGTGTGTGTGTGTGTGTGTGTGTGTGTGTGTGTGTGTGTGTGTGCATGCACAATTCCACACACCCAACATGCATGCACATGGCATGTGTGTGTGTGTGTGTGTGTGTAGGTGGAACGCTGTGCAGTCCTGTCCGAGACGTTGAGTCTGTTTCAGGTGTTGCTGGATCACTACGATGCTCTAGAGCAGCTCAAGAAGAGGCCGCTGAGAAACGGACACAAGTGGCAAGTGTGGCTCAAACTGGACTGTGATAACGGACGAGGTAGGTGAAAAATTGGTTCCATTTGTGTGTGTGTGTGTGTTACACACATCATGGAACCAAATGGACCCGTTGGGGTTCATTTGGTTTCATCTGTGTACTGTCTGTTCCATCTGTGTACAGACACTTTGAGAACCATCAAAGTTTTCATCGTTTATGGCAGGCTGAGGTAATTTTTTATATTCTATAGATACAATAGTATATAACGGGAGTGCAGCTCCCATCCATCACTCACCAGTGATGGATAAATAAAGTGTTCTATCCAAGTGCTTGAGTCAAAAGTATAGATGCTCCTTGTCAAATGTTACTCCACTCCACTACTAAGTGAATGTGTCTCTTTCACATCATGTGTAGTTGACTTAAAGTACAGGAGTTCTTGTAGTTGACTTAAAGTACAGGAGTTCTTGTAGTTGACTTAAAGTACAGGAGTTCTTGCTTTTAAAAAGACTAGAGTAGTCAAACGTTCATATACTCAAGGAAATGACTTAGGTACAGCACTGAATGAATGAGTTGGTGTATTTCAAACATTAATTAAAAAACTAAAAAAACTCAAACATAATACAAAACAAAACAAGCCTAGCAACAACAATGTTTGAAAAGGTGTAGGATGAAGTGCAACCTATTAACTGATAATTAAGAAACAAAACAATATTCTCAACCGAAACATTTGCACTGCATGTTCAAATAAAAATAAAATAACCGCAGTAATAACAAATAAATTAATAAAATCAACCGGTTGATACTCAACACTAACTTAAAAACTGCCGATCCATGACAGGCAGCACAGCGACTCGTTGTGAGCCTGCACTCTCAAGTAAGTGTGTATTTTGGTTACTGTCCACCACTGCCATCCACTGAGGTGCTTCTGTGTTGTGTTGTGGCCTATAGCGGGTGTGTTGCACTCAGAACCAGGGGCGCTGACGTTAGCTAAAGCCGTCTCTGAAGCCGAGGGAGTGGAGCTCACGGGCGTGTACGCCCACTGTGGGAACACGTACCACTGTAGAGGTGTGGAGCAAATACAGCAGGTTGCCCAGGAGACCACCACGTTGGTTCTGCAGTTCATGGGGAAGTAAGGCACACAAAAACATACACATACTGTACATTGACTAGAACAGATTTCTTTTACCATTCTTAATGAAAGTTGTGACAGAGCAGCCTCTGTCAGAGTAATATAAGCTGTTCAACAATACACATTCATTGTGTTGTTTCTGTATTGTATGTGTAACAGGTTGATTCTCAGTCCCACAGAAGGTGCACATTCTGCTGTCTGTGACATGTGAATTACACAGTACTTTGAAATGTGTTATTAAATGTCTTTATCCCTGACATGCAACCTAGCAATAAAGCATCTATTGGTGGAAATACAGTATGTTGAAATATCAATTTCATCCATAATAGAAGTTCATGTTGAAATGTATATTTCAACATTAGTCAACCATGAGCCATGCACAGCGTTCCACATAATTCCACAGTGAGATATCCATGGAAAGTCTGGATGTGTGTTATTGCAACACATTTTATTTGAATTGATTTATTAATGTTGTGTTTTGTTCCAGATTGAAGGCTCTTGGCATCAACTGTAAGTCAAGTATTGGCTCCACTCCCTCCTGTAGCCACCCAATCAAAGACATGGCCCAACTCAGTGAGGTGCATCCTGGGAACTACGCCTTCTATGGTGTGTGTGCGCGTGTGTGTGTGCGTATGCGCGTGCGTGTGTGTGAGTGCGACATCAGTGTTCATATTGAAACAAGTTGCAACACAGTCACATTTGCGTCATTTTGCGCGTGTCATCAGATGTGCAGCAGTCGGTGATCGGCTCGTGCAGTCTGGACGATGTGGCTGTGCGTGTTCTGACCAGGGTCATTGGCCACTGTCCACACAGGAACCAGCTGCTCATTGACTGTGGCTGGACTGGACTCAGGTACCACTACTGTGGGTTGTATTATTATCCCATTTAGGTCTGACGTTGAAATAAAAAAATAAATCTTCTAAATCCTGACAGTTTTCTGAAATACTGTTACTGTATTATTTTTGTAAATTGAACTCTGAGGCCTCATTCACAAACACCATAAATCAAATGTTTGGTCATTTTTTTTGTTTTCTTTGGCCACCACAATGCTTTTCCAATGGGAGTCACATGGTTTGACCAAACATTTGTGTTTGATTGCTGGTGGTGTTCTGCCCCTCCCTCCCCATCAAACAAAAATGTTTGGTCAAACCATGTGACTCCCATTGGAAAAGCCAGGGCCAAACCCCCCCCCCCCCCCCCCAAAAAAAAAACATAAATGTGTGAATGAGGCCTGAGAGAGTGTACAAATGTGTTGTTAGAGACCTCCAATCATCCATTGATGCTTTTAAAGTATACTACCGCTGTGTTGTTAACCTGACCCCGCCAGATGGAAGACGCTTGCTTCACATTTGTTTCACAACCAACTTCAATCTGGGATCAGTGGATCACTGTGTAGCCCAAACGCTGAATAAGGCTGTCACTTTTTCTCAAGCTACTTGGCAGGTGATTGGAAGATCCCGCCCGTAGCTGCCGCTGATGGAAGCTGTGTTGTGTTGTGAACTTGTGAATCAATACCGCCCCCATCTGGCGGAAGTCGGGTTACCGTTGTGTACCATTGATTGAAAATGTCCTGATGTTTGTGTATGATCATACATTTTTTTGTCCTGTATTTACCTCCACCTTAGTTTGGATGGAGCTGGAAAACTTCCCACAGGATATGCCATGATTGAAGGACACCCAGACCTCAAGTAATGTCAATAAATTTACATTAATCCTTATTGATTACAGAAAGTATAATCATGTGTATACCAGCTACGGCACTGTCCAGATTTACAATTTAGGAATTTTGTAGGTTGCAAGAACCAAACTTATAATCAAACTCCCTCCAGGCCTTGAATGACTCCCCTCACTCTATTTTCTAAATAAGCTATCAAATGAAAAAGATAGGATTGTTATACATTTTATTGATATGCAGCTTAAGTAAAACAGAAGAAAGAAAATAACAAACAAACATTGCCCAAGCAAAACAAGGCACATTGATAAAATAATTGTCAGAAAGTTTTAACTTCTGATAAAATCATGAAAACGATTACACGTTAAGAAAGCATTGTAAAAAAAAAAAGATGATAAGCAGCAGACATAAATGTAAGCTCGTTAATTCATATGCCGAATGTAGCCGATCTACAAGCCCACAACACATTGCATCGCAACATGATATGACGCATTGTACACTTGAACAGTGGCGTATATTATTATTATTCTATAGCGTATATATTGTAAATCAGGCTTACATTTCCTCCCTGTCTTCCCTGCAGGTTACTCTCCATGACTCAGGAGCATGGAAGAGTGGAGCCCATCTCAGGCACACTGGATTACAGCAAATACCCTCTGGGTTCTCTGCTCAGACTGATCCCCTACCATGTTAGTACTGTACTCTGTTCTGTTCTGTTCTGTTCTGTTCTGTTCTGTTCTGTTCTGTTCTGTTCTGTTCTGGGTTCTCTGCTCCGGCTGATCCCCTACCATGTTAGTACTGTACTCTGTTCTGTTCTGTTCTGTTCTGTTCTGTTCTGTTCTGTTCTGTTCTGTTCTGTTCTGTTCTGTTCTGTTCTGTTCTGTTCTGTTCTGTTCTGGGTTCTCTGCTCCGGCTGATCCCCTACCATGTTACTACTGTACTCACTGTTCTGTTCTGCACAGCTTTCTGGTTCCACTGAAAAATCTCCGGTTCATTTTTCCCCATATAGATTTATAAGATATCATCACACCTGTGTGATGTGAGGGGCGCTCTTATCATCATACCATCATCTCATTCTGGCCAATCACAATTTGCATCCTCACTTTTCCGTCTTCACTTTTATCTTCAATGTTTGTGTTTACACAAACCCAGGAAGCTGTGCATGGGAGGGGCTAGCGCCCTTTAAGCTGTGCATGGGAGGGGCTAGCGCCCTTTAAGCTGTGCATAGGAGGGGCTAGCGCCCTTTAAGCTGTGCATAGGAGGGGCTAGCGCCCTTTTAAGCCTAGAATGAAGCCGTCCAGGATCCTGGTGATTCATACTGTCCATGCCTAACAGAAACAAACTTTTCAGTATTACCCGTATTGCTTCCAGCAAGATCAACGGACTCCCTACAGCAGTGGTTCCCAAACCTTTCCACGTCAAGGACCCCCAAATTGACACTAATAGACCGCGGACCCCCATTTGAAAACATATGCCAGGGTCCCCCATGAGAGAAGATCTTTAAGGCTCTAGCAGTGATTCTCAACCCGTTTAATTTCAAGGACCCCCAGTTTGACATACATATTAGTCTATGGACCCCCATTTAATGGCATTTCTATCTCTGGAACCCAAATTTATAATTGTAAAATCAAAGTTAATTTAACTCTGAGTGTACAAATGGAACACTCAGAAACACTCAGAAACACCCCCAGCTATAACTTAGCTGGGGACCCCCTGGAACTCCCTCAAGGACCCCACTTTGGGGACCACTTTCTTAAATGAACAATTAGGCCGTCACACGGCTAGCACTTTCAATATCAAATGACACTGATCATCCTCTGTATCGCTTTTTTAACCTTATGACTCACCAGGATCCTGGATGGCTTGATTCTAGGCTTAAAATAATTGATATGAATGTTATTTCTGTAAATCTCTATGGGAAAGGACGATTTTTCAGTGGAGCCATAAAACCACGCCCACTGCTACGCCCTATTGTCTTCTTCAGTCCCTGACTGTAACTGTCTCTGTTAATAATAATAATAATATAATAATAATAAAACTGAGACTGTAACTGTCTCTGTTAATAATAATATAATAATAATAATAATAAAGCTGAGACTGTAACTGTCTCTGTTGATCTCTGCAGTCGTGTGCTACAGCGATGATGCATCCAGTGTACCACGTCCACTGCTCGGGACGCTTGATGGGGGAGTGGACGCCCACGCGTGGTTGGTGAAGGATGGGACGGACGGGACGCGTGATTGTGGAAACGTAACCCTCCGACAAGATCCACATGTTCGCGTTGCTATAAGTCGTCAACAGAAATGACACTTTTTTTTATTACACTTATTATAAAATCAATAAGAGAGTCTTCGTCTTCACTTATTTACACTGTGTGTGTGTGTGTGTGTGTACACACACACACCTCCTGAGGAGCACTCTTTGTGTGCAAACATTTTCGTACTGACTTAAAATTGTCATTGTGATGTTGTGGTCAATAGATCAAGTGAAACGACAGAGTTATCCCATTCTGGGCGGGAACACCTGTTGGTGTTTTAAGCATTTTGTTATGCTTTATCTATTGAAAAATAGCAGATCTACAAGCTCATAGTGTGGCACAGAGTGCCGTGCTACGAGCTTGTTGGTCTGCTATTTTTGAAAAATCGTGAAAATGTGAATTTTTTAACTCAAATCTTTGCTTCATGGGGTGGAACAACATATTTTCAGATGAGGGTCTGCGGGCCAATTACATATAATATTTGGGGTCCTTGACATGAAATATTGAGAACCACTGAGAAAACTTTTTTTTTTTTTAATTTTGACGTCAGGCCTAAATGGGTTGTAGAACCATCAGTTTATCTTCCTGTTCTGCCAGCCTATTGTAGCTTCTCTCTTCATCCTTGGCCCAAACAATGCAGATGGTTTATTTTAGACCAGTGGTTTTCAACCAGTGGTCTGTGGACCACCGTCCACCGGTGGTCCTTGAGGGGTTTCCAGGTGGTCCCCAGCTAAGTGATGGAGTTGGTAACCAAATGGACCCTTATTGATCTTTAACTCTTGAGAGTGTAAAATTTAACCGAATGGACTCTTACGGGTCGATTTTGTTTCATTTTACACACTCAAGAGTTACATTATTGTTAAACATCTGCATTACTTAATTTACAAGAAGTCTACACAATTACATAATGTAAAATCATAATTGTTATTTTGATCAACATTTGCTTGTTATCTCTCCTATGGTACCAACATCAATAGGCCTATAGGCCTGCTATAGGCCAGCTAAATGCCTAAATTGTAAATTGCCTACAGCATGGAATTGTGAACAAAATCAATCATATCCAATGACAGCAAAATATTCTGAGTTTTGGGTCTGAGAAATGTCATCAAATGGTGGTCTGTACGTGGCTCAAATGGCGAATAAATAATTGGCCTTGATATGAAAAGGGTTGAAAACCACTGTTTAAAACATCTGTTTGTATTTTTTAAGAAGATTTAATGGAAGGTTAGGTCACTGATGACTGATTTAGGCCATACAGTAGCTGGGACATGGAAGGTTTTCTCTGTTTAACCTTCCAACCGTCCAACCTACAATGAATCCAACATGGCACAAACAGTAGGTTCACGATGAAGATGCCACTACCAACACTGTATCACCAGCAATAGAAATACAGTTTTATACTATACGTTGCCTTGATGTAAATTCACTAATTCAGGCAATTTGACAGACGTTTTGCATGTATTCATTATATTTATTAATTAACCAAGTGTATATATTAGTAATAAAAGACTCTTCAAAAATATGCACTCGTGTCTAAATACTCATTATTGGCTTAATTAATTGTGAAAGTAATAAAACATTGCAAATTCTTTGAAAATAAGTCGGAACTCGGAACGTTTTGGCTGACTGGATAAGAAATTGTCGGACCACTTTGAATACTGAACCACACGATATGCATATTGGGAAATGACGTTTTACCCAATGCGATGTTTTCATTGGCTTAAATGTAACCTATGACTTGTCACGTGGTTTAAAAACTTCAGGGGATGGCGCGGAATCTGTCACATTACATATGTCATTAGTTTTCCATTTTTTAAAATAGTTTTGTTAACGTCCTTCTGTCGATATAAGGAACATTAAGTAAGTCGTTGTATATAGCTGGTGTTCTGTAACTTTTCCTCACGTTTAATGCAGTCATTTGTTAAGTATTGTACTCTCTGTGTCGGCGTGCATGCATTTATAGCTATTCTGTTTGGTAACGGTGTCCATAATAATGGCATAAAGGTTGTTGGTGTTGATGGAGATGGTAACGTTATTCTTTGTCCTGTTTCAGCTATGAGTGTTTTGGAGGTGAAGTTCGTGGGTGATGCGGACGTTTTTGAACACATCGTAGACAAACAGGATGGAGGTATGATGACGAATAGTGTTGTTATTCAATCATCACTGTCTCTCGATCGATCGATGCTGCTGAAAAATAAATCTACATATTCGGCAGTAGCCATGGTTCACATGACGTACTTATATTATGACAGTCGATCATGTTTCAGGGCTAATTCAGCAGTGATTCTCGACCTTTAATTTAACCCATAGTGTGTAGGCTACACTTTTTGAGTTGTAATGCAACCCATTAAAGAGTCTACACGACAATCTGTACATCTGTAGCCTATACATGTCTTTACATGTTTTGATGAATTGAAAATTGTGGACCCTTATATAAACAAGTCTTAGTGCTTTTTCTGGTTTTATCCACGATTTTGTATAGTTGACCTGTACTTTCCTTGAACTAAAAAACATTGCTAGGATGCAGCTGGGACGTATCAGAATCAGAATCAGAATCAATCTTTATTGTCACATCACATAAGGTGGGTGAAAAACTTGGTTGTGCAGGCTCAAATTGCAGTTAAAGGTAGAGAGAAAGAACATGCATAACATAACAGAGTGAGTGCAAAATAAATAGAGTTCATCATGGGTGCATGTATGTATACGACTAAGCAAAAAGTCTAAAACTTAGCTCTTGTTCAGCAATCTGATTGCTGACAAATAAAAGCTGTTCAAGAGTCTCATAGTACTGCTCCCGATGCTCCTGAAACGCTTGAACAGGCTGTGGCTGGGGTGGTGAATGTCCCTGATTATGCTTTCCGCTTTAGCCACGCAGTGATGTATCCCAAGGTCCTCAGGGTTTCGGGTCTTCCAACATCATACCCCTCACTGGCTGGCTGTAAACAAGTTCTTGAGCTTAGTCCAGTTACCCTGGGTAAACATAGTACCTTTCCTTTCCTTTCACTCCGGTGACCCAGCCGGGGGGATCAAGTCCCATCTTATGTCCCAGTAGATACCCTCGATCAGTCCCTTAGGGAAAAACCAGGGTCACACAATCCGCTGCTCCAGAACTACTCTGTTAGGCACTGTGGGTTGACTCCTGGCCGGGCACTTTCTACGTCTCACCAGGACCAGGTCCACTCCTGCTCTCACCAGGAGTACGACCAGGACCTGTGCGTTGCACCAGACACTTCCTTGAACTGTACAAAGTCGACAAACTGTAACCATGTTTCAATTAATCAATATTTAGTTGGGACCTCCCCAACTCAAGGACCGGGGTCATAATTTGCCCCACTTTTTTTCTTCTTCTCCATCTTAATGCCTGTCTGTCTGTCCTATTTTGTGTGTTTCCATGAAGGTGGGCGTCAACGTGGCAGCAGTGACTCCATTCAGAAGCTCGTGAAGTTAAAGATAAAGCTCCCTGCCAGCCGACAAGCCAGAGAGGATGACGACGAAGATGAGGCTGAAGTGCTCAGCGAAAAGAACTATGTCCAGGCATTGGGAACGGACAACACAGAAGGTTATTGGAAATGTTATTTATTCAGGTGTGTGTGTGACATGTGTGTAAAAATAAGATAATTGTAGATCGGCTATTTTCAGCATGCAACAAAGTGTGAAATCAGGCATTGTGATGCCATCAAGGCCCACTACTAAATCGACTGTAGATTTAGTTGACTAAAATCTTATGGTATTTAGTCGACATCTAAAACTAGACTAACACTAAAACATTTCAAATGACAAAAATATGACTAAAATTAAATGACTTTTTATTCAATTAAACAATTCTGTCAAAAATAATCAACTGATTCACTGTAGTGAATGAAGAGAAGTTGTCTGTGTGATACAGTTATAGGCCAATATTGGAATGTCAAGGACCCCCAAATTAATTGACACTAATTAGCCTGTGGACCCCCATTTGAAAAGATATGCCAGGGACCCCCCATAAGAGAAGATTTTTACAGCCCTAGCAGAGATTCTCAACCCGTTTAATTTCAAGGACCCCCAGTTTGACATGCATTAGTCTACGGACCCCCACTTAATGTCATTTCTATCTCAGGGACCCCCAATTCATATTGTGAAATCAATGTTTGTTTTTTTTTCTCCCACGATTTTGCAACCCAATTTTTCTCCCAGTGTCAATTATCTAATGTAATCCTGGGCGCTACACTTCCTCTGCCAACCTGGGGGGGGCAGCGGACTGACCTCATGCTTCCTTCTATGCATGAGGAGTCTGCTTCTTTTCACCTGACAAGTAAAATCAATGTTAAGTTAACGCTGAGAGTGTACAAATGGAACCAAATGGACCCGAAATGGATCCATTTGTACACTCTCAGAGTTACAGACCCATAAGGGTCCATTTGGTTCCAAACTATCATTTATCTGGGGACCCCCTGGAACTCCCTCACGGCCTGGGAGACGAACCACTGCTATACCAGGAATAATGCTTCTATTCCTGGCCTTGCAGAAGGTGATGATGCCTGGAGCGTGTCTGGGGGAGTGGCAGGAGCCTCCGTCTTCACCTTCCAGAAGATCAAGCGCTCCCACGCCATGGCAACGACGGGTGAGAACCGCCATGTCGTTCCCCGCAAAACTCTACGCTTTGTCTGTCAGAGCTGCTCATTGTTTAACACTTTAAGGACTGACGGCGAAATTTAAAAAAAGTATTTCTTTTTTTAAATGTATTTTTTTTCTGAAAAACCTCATGTTTCTATCTTAGTGGTTCTCAATATTTCATGTCAAGGACCCCCAAAAATACATGAAATTGGCAGCTGACCCCCCATCTGAAAATGTGTTGTTTCAGGGACCACCTCCCAGAAGCAAAGATTTGAGTTAAAAACATTCGCTCTGAAAGAGTATATAATCAAAGCTTTGCACCACATTTTTCAAAAATAGCAGACCTACAAGCTCGTAGCGCGCCACTCGGTGGCACGCTATGAGCTTGTAGATCTGTTATTTTTCAATAGCTAAATTATAACATAATGTTTAAAACACCAAAAGGGGTTGCCGCCCAGAATGGTTTAACACTTATCTGTTTTGGTATTGTCATGTTAACATGCTTTTTTTTCATCTTCTTGCTCGTATAGCAAATGAGTTGGCACGGACCCCTGGGAAAAGCGTGACCTTCAGTACGAGTTCTGACCCGGAACCCTCCACTCCTGTCCGTCTGGGCCGCAGTGAGTCCAGACACGCATTGTCTAACTTTATTTTGGTATCTATTGTATTTAACGCATTTACACCTGAGGACGATTCTACAAATGTCTTCTAAATCCTGACAGTTTACAGAAAAACCCTATGTTTCTATGTCTGTCGTTCTCAAAATTTTTCATGTCAAGGACCCCCACAAATTATACGTAATTGTGGCCTCCGACCCCCATCTCAGAATCTGGTGTTCCAGGGACCCCCCAGAAGCAAAGATTTGAGTTGAAAACGTTTGCTGTGAAAGAATATATATTCCAAATTACACACATTTTCACGATTTTTCAAAAATAGCAGATCTACAAGCTCGTAGATCTGTTATTTTTAAATAGCTAAAGCATAACAGAATGCTTAAAACACCAAAAAGGGTTCCCACCCAAAATGGGTTAAGGATGTCCCGATACTGATTTTTTTTTCTCCCCGATCCGATATTAATATTTAATACAACACTTATGCCATATCACAATAGTACAATATCACAGACAATATCCAGTCTAATATCATGATATGGATCATATAATATTGATACTAGGGGATGTCCCGGTCATGTTTTTTTTTCCTGCTCCGGATCCGATTCCGATAGTTTGAAAATGACATGATCGGCCCTGATTTCCGCCAACAACAATCCGATTGTATTGTATGTCTACTTCCAACCATATGCATTTCACTCTCCCTCAACCCCCCCTCTCTCTCTCTCTCTCTAGAGCAGTCAAGTGAAAGCAGGACACCGCAGAAGGTCAGACCAAGTGTTATTCATGTATTTATTTTATCAGTCAATCAGGCTTTGACTGTCAGCTGTGCTGTAGTCTACTGCATGATCTCAGTATAACATCTGCTATCTATTTACCTGACAGGGCAAGAAGGTGCAGTTTGTCTCCACAACACCCCACAGACTCAGGAAGAGGATAACGGGTAAGTTACAACGTCATCATGAGATCAGATTAGTCTATAAACATCCTTAGTCGGGGACAGCCATAGTTCAGGTTAATTTCACATTGTGGCACTTCACATCTCTGTTTGTGACACATATTCTATATGGTCTTGAACCATTTTGTACCACTTTCCTGACAATGTTGTTGACCGAGTCGACTCTCCACATAAAAGTGCAATTGTACTGGTGTCTGCACTTACTATGTGTGCTGTGTACCTCCACTGAGCTGCCAAGTCAAATCCCCTTGCATTGATTGCAGTGTAGGAATAAATTGTTTTGCGATTATGATGAGGCTATATGTACAGTATGACTGAATTGTATATGGTATTATCTGCTTGATGTTTGCAGCCCCCAGCCTGGGGTCGGACAGCGACAGTGAACTGTCACCATCAGATTCAGGCGAGGACGACGAGGAAGAGGAGGAGAAGGAGAAAGAGAAGGAGAAGGGAGGGAAGGAAGTAAAGGACAAGGAAAACATGAAGCAACTCAAAACACCCAGTAAATCCCAGTCCTCTGCAGCCCTGTACAAGACCCCTGCTAAGAAGAGCAAGAGTGTCCCAGTCCCAGAAGCCTCCACCCAGGTGTGTGTGTGTGTGTGTGTGTGTGTGTGTGTGTGTGTGTGTGTGTGTGTGTGTGTGTGTGTGTGTGTGTGGGGCAGTGTGGGGGGGGAGATAATCTTTATCGTGATTTAAAAAAAAAAGGCTCACAATAATTGTATCGCAGAGAAGTTTCAAACACTAGGATGAATTGGCTTTTGTTGAGCTGCAAATTCCGTACCACTTAAACCTTTATAAAGAGTGCATATGGTGTGCTTCACTCTCCTCAAATTCATTAATCAAAAATAGCTGATCTGTGTTCTGTCCCTTCTAGTCCAGCTTGGTTGAAGAGTACTTTGAAGCCCACGGCAGTTCCAAGGTCTTGACGTCAGACCGAACCCTCCAGCGCTTACACACTCCTAAACTGGACCGGGTCAGTCAATGTGCCTACAGTTACTGTGCAGTGTGCATGCATATTCAACTGGGTGGGAAAGGGTCATGTTATTGAAATGTATGTGTATTGTGTGTGTGTGTGTTCAGGAGACGTTATTCCGGGTTTTAGAAGGCAAACCCTCATGTTACGCACCAGAAATCCAGCAGCTCCATAAAAAGCACCTGAAGCACTTTAGCAAATGGATGCTGCAGTTACAGTAAGTGCTTTTCCTCTCCTCTTTCCTCCTATGTTTACATGGTGAGGCTGTTTTTCCAGCGTGTTTTTTTTAAATTATATATAATTATTTTATCCCACGATTTTGTAACCCATTTTTCACCCCTGTGTCAATTATCTAATGTGATCCTGGGCTCTTCACACCCTCTGCCAACCTGGGGAGAGCAACAGACTTGAACTCATGCTCATACCGGACACACCTGACAGGGGGGAGTTTCCCTGGTTGGATGTAGCGCGTGGAAGGAACACGTTATTCCAACCAGTTCCTTCCCCCTCCATCAGGCACCCCAGCTGGCCAGGGGGAGGCAGTTTAGAGACCAGGATTACTGCATGTTTTTGTGAGGGTACCTACCCTATGGGGGACACGGGGAGAACATGCAAACTCCACACAGCGTGTTTTTATGTAAAGAAAACCCACTTGCAATATCAGTTCACTTCAAGGGAAAAGGCTCGCTCAACTCAGTCTTTTGAAGGTTCAGGCGTGTGCTGGGTGCAGATTCAAAGAACATAAAATACGCACTCTCAGTCATAGTAAGAGTCTTGTTTAATAATAATGATCTGCAGCACCAGTCATACCAGACAAACGCGTTTCGGCACGCAGGCCTTCATCAGTGCGGATTTTATTCTTTTTCCACTTGCAATATCCTCATGACCTCATGAATTTGGACCAATAGTATAATAGGACTAATAAAGCCTATATACTCCATTAGACTCATGTAAAAAATATAATTGTATAAATCAACCTTTAGCAATAGGGGTTGTGGAATGATTGCATTCTTGCTGCACGATTCTTGCTCAAATGTGAATCTCGATTTTCCTCCACAAGAATTGAGATCACGATTCTCTATTTGTTTTCATGAAAATGTTTGTCTTTAGTCTGTAGTTGCTGAACTTTAAGTATTCAAAATGTGGCAATTTGGCACTAAGAAGGCTCTTCTCTCATCCTCCCTCAGGTTCGGTTTAAGTGTTGTGGTCTATGGTCTGGGCAGTAAGGTGTGTGTCCGTGTCCTTGTCGGGTTAGGTTTCAGTGTTGTGGTGTCTGGGCAGTAACAAGGCTCTTCTCTCATCCTCCCTCAGGTTAGGGTTCAGTGTTGTGGTGTATGGTCTGGGCAGTAAGAAGGCTCTTCTGGAGGACTTCCGTTTGTCTCAGCTGTCCCATGAAGTCCATATGGTGGTGAATGGATTCTTCCCATCCATCACCCTCAAATCAGTCAGTATCCAAGAATAAACCCCTCTACACTTGTCTTGGTTAAGTGACTCTGTTGGCTCTGTACTTTGTCTGCTCTTTTTTCCCCCCTCTACACCAAATATTTTTGTCAACAATAGCCGTTCTGTAATCTCACAACTTGTCAGCTTGTAGATCAGCAGTTTTCACTGACCATTTCTCCCAGAACAGGGATGCTATTGCTAGGGTTCAAGTGGGTAGTAGAGCATACAGTACACTAATAAAAACAGGTTGTCTGTGAAAATACGGGCATGAAGATGCGTAACTATTATAATTTTGTTCTTTTGTCAAAGTAGTCGTATAAGGATATTGTAGGAATACAATCGCATGAATACCATAATCGGGACTTTTGTCGAAACGCAACAGAAATGACTTATAATCATCACGACTGCTAGAAATGAAATGAAAAAGATGGTAATATGTTATGGTTGTTCTTATTGCCTCTGTGTATGCTCTCGCTGCAGATCTTAAATACTCTAACGTCTGAGGTTCTAGAACACCAAGGGACTTTCCGAACCCCCTCAGATCAGATCCAACACATCAGCCAAACTCTCAAAGACAGTGAGTGTTTCTACGGTGCATGTGCCGTTTGTATGTGTGAATAATATGAGATGAAATCATACTGTATGTACCGTACCACACATGTATTGGGGGTTCTATGGCGTGCTGCTTCTAGCAATCTGTGTGTGTTTTCCCCTCAGCACCAGATCTCCATGTGTACTTAATTATCCACAACATCGATGGATCGATGCTTAGAGGAGAGAAGACCCAGAGTGCTCTGGGACAGCTGGCCTCTATACCCAACATGCACCTGGTGGCCTCCATTGACCATATTAACGCCCCTTTGGGTATGTTTTGAATTGCTATTTTAAGTTCAGGGCAGTTCAGAAGGGAATCTCTGATTAAATCAAAGAAAGCGGTCCTGTACACTGTCTGGACCTTCATCACAACAGACATGTCTTGATGAAGGTCTAACGACCGAAAGGTTGACTTAATAAAGAGAAACATTCTTTGCAAGTTAGAGTACACAGTACAGTGTGTGGGACCGCTTTCTTTTTAATTTAATTAATTTCATCAGGATCCCCTTCTGAACATTTGCACTTTTTGTCCTACCTGTCGCCAACCTTTGAGGTGTGTATCTGTATCGGCCTTCTTCTAAAAGTTCAGGGCCGTAAACCAGCTTCTTCGTTAGCTGGTCATAATGTCTTGCACAAATTTACTTCAGTTGTTTTACCAGTCCAGTGAGTCCACTATACTTTTTTTTAGATAAGAGTTGCATCATAAAATGATTATTACCTTTCAGCTTTTTTCTTGTTGGTTTTCCAGTGTGGGACCAGTGTAAACTGAGCCAGTTCAACTGGCTGTGGTGGGAGTGTGTGACGTTCCAGCGTTACGTGGAGGAGACTTCATACGAAAACTCTCTCCTGGTGCAACAGACTGGGGCTCTGGCTTTGTCCTCGCTCACACACGTTCTCCGTAGTTTAACATCCAATGCCAGGTAACTAACACACACACACACACACACACACACACACACACACACACACACACACACACACACACACACAGACACACACACACCTTGGAGCTGAAAGGAATTGTGCAATATTTTATGTGAGGTTTCCATAATGGCCACATCTTCTGCCTTTTCACAGAGGGATTTTCCAGCTGCTGGTGGAATTTCAGTTGGAAAACAAAGACAACCCTTCATACACGGGTACCTCTACTCCAAAGATGTGATAGAAGTACAACAGTGATACAGCATAACATTATTATCAGAAATCACATGTGATTTTATTGTATTTTGTTTTTCTCGTAGGATTGTCATTCCAAGATTTCTATCAACGATGTCGAGAGGCGTTCTTGGTGAACTCTGACCTCACGCTGAGGACCCAGCTGACAGAGTTCAGAGACCACAAACTAATCCGGACACGCAAGGTTGACTCACCCTCCTTCATTACCCAATTTCTGTATGCACAAATCGTCAAAATGTACAGTCTACAAGCTCATATAATGCATTTCCATTGGGAGCTTGTAGAGCAGACACTATCCCTTGTACAACAAAGTACATTGTTGTTAAACTGATAAACACAAATAGTTTTCCAACCCTGATTATGTGTCACAACACGTCTTTGTGTGATGCTTGCTGCGACTTACTAATTTATTTCCCCATGACTCCCCAGGGTGCCGACGGAGTAGAGTACCTGTTGGTGGCTGTTGAAACAGGGACACTGATGGATTTCCTGGAGAAGGAAGTGAAGGAGTGAGAAAAGAGACTGTTGCCCGATGCTTTGAGGCTACCTGGATGCAGTGTTGTTTTTGTCGACTAAAACTAAGACAAAATGTTCGACTACCTCTCTTTTTTTTCAAATTTTGTCAACAGATAGAAACTAGACTAAAATGTAAGTCATTACGACGGCATCAAGGCCCACCAAAATACATTTTAGTCGACTAAATCACCTGTAGATTTAGTCGACTAAAATCTTATATTTAGTCAACTAAAACTAGAAACACAAACATTCAAGAGACTATGGCTAAAACTAAAATTTGCTGCCAAAAACAACACTGCTGTAGAGACTGTGCCCGGTGCTCTGAGGCTACCTGGATGCTTGCATCCCTGTTCGTCCTGCCTGCAGCCAACATCGAAGAAGAGAATCCTTCTCCATATGATGGACACCACATCGGGGAAAGTTATGGCTTCCATCCAACATTGTGAGAATCATTAAATAAATATTTAGTATTATATAACATAGCACTGTCACTCACACTGTTGTACTGTATGACAGTTAGGTCTGTATTTAAAATAAACTGGAGTACCAACTCTTTAATTTGCATTTTCTCTTTATTTATAAATATTCTATTTACACGTACAGTAGCAAACAAATTGTTAAAAGATTCATTTTTGGCATTTGAGGCTAGACATGACAGGAGTTTGATTGAAACAAGGGTTCTCGTCATGACTCATCTTTTATTTATCTGTATATTTAATCCGATAAATGTTGGGGTAAACCACAGTATTGAATTGCCAGCCTTATTTCACCCTCTGAATCCAGTATGTATTTAGAATAGTTGCATGCAGATCTGACTCTTGTCATTTTGCAATGGTGGCAGAATTTCCCTCATGGGATCAGTACAAAGTTAAAGGTATATCCCCAATCTCGTGAAATTGCATAGAGTTGTGCAAAAGTAGATTAAACAGCCATGCTCACTAGATCTTGTTTTTTGATGCCATTCCCAAAATAGGGACACCAGTTTTATTTAACCAATGAAAAGTATTAATAACAACTTGACTAAATAACTACAATGTCACAACTGGGACAGTTCTTTAAAAGTTATGGTTTTAGATATACAAGTTTTCTGCCTGACTGTGACTGGTCAGTGCACTAACCGGCTGCTACCAGGCACCCCAAAATACATTCAGTTCAGAAAAGGCAGGTAGGCATGCTGCTAAAGAAATGCAGGCCAAGCAAGGAAACGACAGCTAGTGTTCAAACAAAAATAACAGGTGGATAACAAATTGCAAAGGGCGTAACTTGATTAGCAAGCATGCATGATCGAGTTACGAGAGGGACAGGGATATCTTAAACCTATTTACTTTTCCACTTCCAACTGTCTTCCTGAGGAGGAGGGGCACAGTGTTGATCCAAGAGAGTGGTTTTATGGGATGCTGTGCAACATCTCAGTGTTCTATGTCGGCAGCTTTCTCTGTATGCAGGGAGTGTGTCAGTGTTTCGGTAGTGAGCGTGTAGTAGCTCAGTTTGTTATGGGTTGCCGTGTGTACGATCTGGAGCTCTTCTTCATCCAAATCCGTCAGCAGTAGCAGTATCGCATCAAGCGTGTGCGTCTGGAAAATAAAATGTTTTTTATTTAACAGACAGCTTTTCTTACAGATATGAATCATATGATACAAAAACACCCTCTGTCTTGTCAATAGGATTTTTTTGGTCAGTGTAAGTTTGTTACCAGATCCAAGTGTAAACAAGGAACCCATAGCTGTACCATAAATACATACATGAACAGTGCCTAAATTGTAATGAAATTATATTAAACACTATTTCACTGATTGTGGCGCTGTGTCTATCATTCTTATGTTCCTACATTTCTTGGACTCTAGCCCTAACCATGTAAATAACAAGTTGGGAACGTCAAAGAACAGTTCCCGAGCCATATGGCCACAGGTCTCAGGAGTCTATCTTCTGTTTGATTAGTGAGAGGCAACTTGATTTCAAAGTACATCCCTTGGACATAACGCTGATATGTCTCAGGGACTTACCCCCAACTCCAACCCTTGATACGACTTGGCCAGGGATTGAACCCATACCTCCCATTCTCAGAGAGCTCTCACTCTAACCACAACAAGGGTACCGAGGTGGAAGCTAAGCGCTGACCTTTTTTATAGCGGTTTTGGTCTCTCTGGGTGATGGGGAGGTGAGTGACGGAAACTTGTCCCTGGGAAGAGGCTTCATCCCCAACTGTTCCCTGATTTTACTACACAAACAGGAAAATAAATGTTAATCTCCCATCATCCACGCTTTATGTGTTCCCAGCAGAGTGGATACATTTGTGTTGTTGGCAGCCATGAGCAGGGTCTTACTTGGTTTCCTCCATGTTATAGTTGAGCGGATCGTTCTCCGTCTCTGCATCAGTCATTCCAGTGGTTGAAATCTGGTTCTGGACCGTGGCAGGAGGTGTAGTAATCTCTTCCCCCTCCACAAGCGCTAGAGACAGTTCATCTTCTGTCACTACTATGAGAATGAACACAAATGGGTTGTCGATTACTGATCCAGTGCTGTATGAGCGTTATTCCACTCTCATCACATCAATGTCCCAGCCCTTTTCCACCAAGTCTTTTTTGGCAGGTCTTTTTGTGTGGGAGATTTTATCTGAGCTTACTATTACAATTAAGAAACACAATTATAGCTCAACAGCTGTTCCGATACCAGCATCGGAAGATGACTGCCAATACTCCCTAAATGCAGCTGGTATCAAAGACTATACCATGTTATGATAGATATTTTATTGCTTCAGTTGATGGTGCACTACCCGTTTTATACTCTTACTGTACTATTTACATTATTAATTTACTAACTTGTTGCACTTTTATTAATGGAATTATTAATGTCATTTGTATTTATTTCTAGATCAGTGGTTCTCAAAGTTTTAATTTCAAGGACCCCCATAACTCTGAGAGTTACAGAACTGTAAATGTCTATTTGGAACCCCCTCAAGGAACCCTGAGGGTCCCTGTACCATACCTGGATACAGCCCAAAGCCACTCTCTTAGTGGACTCAAGAAAGCTAGTCTGATAATCAGGCTAACTTTGAGAGGCACTGTCCTAGATTAATTTAAATTACACACTGGTATCGGATCGGTACTCTGTATTGACCGATACTCAAGTTATGGGAATTGGGATTCGGAATCGATATTGGGAAGGGGAATCTCTAAACACTACAGACTCGCCTTGGTTGTCCAGCTTTTGTAGGCGGGGAAGGCAGCGCAAGACAGTGAGTCGATATTGGTTCAGGTCGGTTCCGCAACAGGGGTTCTCGGCCAACCAGAGCACTTTCAGGCACGTCAGGGAGCGGAGATGAGACAGCTCAGACAGGCTGGGGATCATATTCCGTCTCAGGTAGAGCTCACACAGGGAGAGGCAGCCAGCGAGAGGGGAGAGGGACGAGATGCTATTGACACTACACACAGAGAAGAGGGAGTGAAAGCCAGGTTGATGCCTGGAGAAAGAAATACTAGACCAGTGGTTTTCAACCAGTGGTCCAGGGAGCACCAGTGGTCCTTGAGGGGGTTCCAGGTGGTCCCCAGCTAAATGATGGAGAGTTGATAACCAAATGGACCCTTATTAGATCCTTAACTCAAGAGTTAAATTATTGTTAAACATCTGCATTGCTTAAGTTAATATATTTTTTTATTATGTTATGTTTATTATGTTATTTTGCCTGTTATCTCTCCTAATGAGAGGCTAAATGTCATCAAATGGTGGTCCGTGGCTCACATGCAGAACAAATAATGGGCCTTGATATATGAAGGATGGTACTAGAATGATTGTGCATACATATACACATATAGGGGAGGATGGGGGAAGATGAACCGTCGGGTAAGTTGAACCACCCCCTGTATCTTTAAAACTACACACATGAGTTGTCATGTGACCTCAAAATCAGGACACACCCACCATTTCAACCTGACTGTGAAGATGAGAGACACATGGACAAAGTGGAAAGTACATTTATACACAAAAAAGTGTTTTTTGCTGGTCAAAGTAAAAAAATAAACTTTTCTGGAATAATCATTTTTATATTAAAGCAAAAGCACCCAGGTCTAAACTTATATATCATGCATGTTGGTGATATACCAATGTATAAAACCCATGTGAATCATTTAGCTAAACATTATCCTGGAGCATTAAGCTAGCCATGTTTTGTCAAAAAGTGGCCATGGGGCAAGTTGAACCAATTCCTTGGGGTAAATTGAGCCAATTTTCTTAATGTGAATCACCATTCATATTTTTGTATTAAGTATTAGCTACTCAAATTATACTGAATGACCTTTAATTTGGATGTTTGCAAATTTGCTATATTGTATTAACAATATTGCAAATATTATAAGGTTCTGAATAACAAACTTTATTTAATTGTCTTTATATTGTTTAAATAATAAATAAACAGATAAATAAGACTATTTGCAAAAGGGAAAACTGTTATTAAATTATTTTCAATACGTGAATACATTATCTGTTCAAGTTTAAGCTCTTTACATTAAAATATCATGTGGTTAAATTTTGGATCAACTTACCCCTTACCTGGGGCAAATTGAGCCACTTTTTTTTTTTTTTTTTAAAGGTCATATTTTCATGGCCCTTTGTCATAGCTGCTTACTCATCATTTCAATTGATAGAGGACATTCTGAAATATGTGTAGATCATTATATTTGACTGCCATCTCATTTTGCCTTGCTTCCAGGACAACTTAAGTAAAAAGTGGTTCATCTTCCCCCATCCTCCCCTACAGTATGTACTCAATCATGCGCTTTCAAGTGTTAATGTATGTATACATGTGGGTGCCACTAACCTGAGTGTCAGCACCTCAATGTGGGGTATTTGAGAGAAGATTGAAATCTGGAATTAGAGTATGAGAAACAGTTAATCATTTACTATAGGATAAATACTGGGAATTAAAGACTTTCAGCATCTAGCCTCGATACCCAGGCTTTCATTTCGTCTTCAGCATCTGACTGTGCTGTCAGTAACTCACATCGCTCAGGCTGCAGCCCCTGCAAAAAACAAATTGAAGAGAAGGAAAGAGAAGATAATTAAGAAGCTGTTAGATAAACAAACAGAGATGTCTATACAAACAAACAAACGTGTGGTCCCAAGCAGTACAGCACCTACCAGCAGTTTAATTTCTTCACACTGTACAAGTCAGAGGCCTTAGCCTTAGCAAGAACCAGTTTACGTGTCAACTGCATGCTGTTTGTCGTTTTGTCTTGTCTTTTACAGAAGGAAACTATCTTTCAGTACACCGTAAATAAAGGTGTTGTAGTAATAAGTTCGCCTGCATTACAGTTGTTTAGCTTGGATTGGATTTACATCCAACAACAAACGCTGCCTTCATCATTCAATGCCTTGCCCTGAGAGTGAGAAAGATGTTGTTGATATCTACAGTACGCATGCGCATAGTCTTCCCGTGGCGTCCGTAGTAATCATGCAGTTGGAGTTTTAACACTTTCCAAAAATGTGTTGTTGTTTTTTTGATGGTTTCAATATTATAATTCTTCGTAGACCAAATATGACATTCACAAAACGTAACGTAACGTTTTGTAATGACAAAATAATATTACCAAAAATAAATACGGACGTGAATCCGTTTTGTTTCGGATAAGCCGCATTAATTCAGCAAACTGCAAGCCCCATAAAGCATTGCGAGCGAGATGAATAAACCGCGCCTGCGCGCTAGCCTCTTCCTCTTTGGACCTACGTCTCCACTGTTACGATGGTGAGCTAAATATGTCCCGTTACAAATCCGTGTCAATCTATCACATTAACGTACAATCTGAGCCATATTCACATCACTCAAGTCTCGGGAGTGTATCCGTTTATTTAACATGCACGGTATTGAAAATAGATGTGTAATTCTGGAAGGATAAACGGTGATGTTTTCATGTCTATGTAGCAGGACCGCAATGGCCGCCTACAGTGCACCGCCACTCGGCTAGCATTAGCCCGCCCGCTGCCGACAGACACCCGGCACGGCACGGCAGCCTCGTATGCTTTTGTCGGTGTAAAGTGAAACATAAAATGATGTTTGATAGCCGTCACATGTCGTGGTTGTAGCAAATGGTTATGAGTGTGTGTGTACAGACATGAACCGAGGCTACAGACTTGACACACCGGTGCTTGTAAAGCCCTCTGACTGTCGGGAGGCGTACTATCATCCGACAGAGCATTGCTCCGAAGGAGCAATGCTCCGAGGTGCGCTGCGGGTCGGGAGAGGGTTGCGGTTAGGTTTAGGTGTCTGCCCCGGGGGAGGTTAGGGTTAGGGTGAGGGAGGAGGTAGGTTGTCGTTCGGACCAATGCTCCGTCGGATGAAAGGCATGCACTCGGGACTGTCTGCACCAGGCGCTGTCATTGTGGATAAAATGGGCCAGTAATTTCTTCTAATATCCCAAACCAAAAGTTTCAGAAGCATTGGTCGTGTCCACAGACCCCGATTTGATGCGTTTTTATTTATTTTATCAATGGGACCAGATGTACACTATAAAACTCCAACTGTAAGAATAGAGCCATATCAACTTGCACTTAACATTGATTGGTTCCATTTAGTTGGCTATTATTTCCTAACATAATGTACCAGCCCCGGAACCACCTGAATGACCCTGTGGGTCCCTTGCCCCACAATGGAAACGAGTGCATTATGTCCTGGGAGGAGGCGGGGAGCCTACAGTTGGCTCAAACGTGTCATTTTATATTTACATTGAGGCAATCATATTAATGCATTGTTCTTGTATTCTATCCTCAGGCCAAACGTACCAAGAAGGTGGGGATCGTTGGTAAATACGGCACGCGTTATGGCGCGTCGCTGAGGAAAATGGTCAAGAAAATTGAGATCAGCCAGCACTCAAAATATACCTGCTCCTTCTGTGGCAAGGTGAGCACCGTGAGAAGTTCTGTCAACATGCAGATGATGTAGGAGCAGGACTTCTCAGATATACATTTATGCCAAGAATAATCTTTGGGAAAGATGGTTTTCGATCTGTGTTTTTTGATAAATGCTATACTATGCAGATCATGTATATTGCTTACTTTAATTATAGCTGCTGTGTTTAAGATCTACCTGTGGCCTTCTACTTTAAATTTATTTTTCCATGCTACAGTACTTACTTGACCATTACATTACCACTTTGTAAGTCGCTCTGCATAAAAGATGCTTCTAAATGCTTAAATATTGTGTCTTATGTACACAGACCAAGATGAAGAGGCGCGCTGTGGGCATCTGGCACTGCGGATCCTGCATGAAGACAGTGGCTGGAGGTGCTTGGACATACAAGTAAGTAGATTATTATCCCACGGGGGGAAATCAGTAGTGTTTCCATGTCCTTAATAATGTGGTATTCTTTTGGACAAATGACTCGGTACTCAGAGTCCACCTTTAATGTGGACTAACACACATTTCACTATACTGTAAATTGTAGTCGTTTGAACTGTTAACTGCTTTGGAGAAGTTACTGCAATTAGAACTGCATTTGAATCTGTTTTTGGGACACCGCTTTCCCACTCGCTCTTATTCCAAAGTCAAAAGGGGTTTAATGCCTTGACATGGTACAGTAATTTTTGTGTTGAGCTCTTGGGGGGGGTGGGGGGGGGTTCTGTTTTGTATAAGTAATGTCTCAGGTTTGGTGATTGATATATTAATGTATCTCAATATATCTTGAAGAGGCTGTCATGCCATATTTGCAGCTAACTTCATGGCAATTCTGAATAGGCCAGTTTGAACTGTCATATTTTTATTCTGATTAGGTTAAAAGTCTATTGGAAGACTTGATCACATTTAGGCTGCCCTTGTCATATATTGCCTGATCTGTAAATTGTAATTGGAATATTTCATATTATGGTCAGTGGAAATATACTTTCCTTTATTTTCTTTATAGAACGTTTTAACTTGAGTCAACTTAAATCGTAGTGTCGGGTACAGTTTATTCTTGTTCCTAAATGTATTCTATTTCTCATTTTCAGCACAACTTCTGCTGTCACAGTCAAGTCGGCCATCAGGAGACTGAGGGAGTTGAAGGACCAGTAAACGGGGACTTTTATTGAGTTTTATTCCGTTTTATACTGGACAGTGCAAGTTCAACATCTAAATAAAGCAGTCTGGAGCGGAGTCCTGTGTTTGTCTTCTGTTATATAGTGTTCATAATGAAACGCATCTCGGAGGAATCCTACGTGGCTCGGCTGCTGTTCCAAAAGCCTTTTGGTTTAAGGTCAAAGTAAATGGGACAATGCAACAACGTTCCTGAATAAAGCTGTCTTGAGCCGAGTCCTGTGTCTGTACAGCAATTTGTTATGCAGTGTTCATGATGAAACGTCTTGTCCAGGCTAAAATCTTTGGGGCTCAAACTTGAAGGTAAATTGTCTGCAATTATAGGGCACAAGATGCTTTACAATGTACATTCTTCCTACATTCACACAACTATGCCAGAGGCAACCATGTAAGTGACTTGCTCAAGGACACGTTGACACCAACTAAGTCAGGAGGAGCCAAGGATGGAACCAGGAACCAGTATTGGGGAAATGAACCAGTTAAAAAAAAAAAAACTAAATTTGGCCATAGCCACTTACCCAAATGTCAACGTTTATAGCCCAAGGGGTGTTTTTTGTGCAAAACTAAACATGTCACATGCTACTTAAAGCATAATGAAAATGTGAAACTATTGCCTTATAATAGGTTGTCAATGGTGGCATCTTGGATGAAGGCAGATTTAGGGTATTTGCAGTGAGCAGATTAGGGTAGATCTTTTCTCCTGGCTAGTAGACCTAATGTCCTCTCAATCAGTTGAGAAACAAAATAAAGCAATTTTGTCCAACCTCTGCCATTTAATTATTGCACTAAATTCCCAGACTATCTACTGAGCCAGTACTGCCCTAGCCTGACTAACCCAGACTCAAATCTTATTAGCCAGCCAAGTAGTACTGCCCAGCACTACAGACCTATTATATATACACAGCAGTACATAATTTCTTGGCAACCCTGGAAGGTAAAATGCTAGAATACTAGAAGTATATAAGCCTTACAGTGCTTCTGGCATGACTTGCATGGTGCTTGACAAACACAAAAAGCACTGAAGTATAGTTAAAATCGACTGGATTGGAGGTTAAAAGTACAATTTAACTAATTAAATAAAAAACGTTTTATACAGAGAATTATGCTTATGCTGATAAATGAGCTTTCAAACTGAATATAAACCAATGAAAGTATACAAAGGAAATGATAGATCAGATTGAAGGTCGTAATACTGAAGAAGTGCAGTACAGAAACAATACTGACGTCTAGAAAATTCATCTGTATTAAGTCCACTAGATGGCGCAAGCATACCTATAGTACTATCTCCTCTATTAACCGACCGTATGTCACTGACAGTAAACTGTAAAAATGGCGGCGGCCAGTGTTTTTAGGTCCGGTCTGTTTAATCACAAAGTTGCAATTGTAACGGGTGGAGGGACTGGTATTGGTAAAGCGATCGCAACGGAGTTGGTGGAGCTGGGTAAGCAGTGCACTGTGCAACAGCAACCATTCGTTTAGGACAGAAATGACAGCTTAAGCTTACACAGTGAAAGACTAGAAGGCAACTGCAGTCTGCAGATGAACTTTACCCCAGATTGTTGATAGTTCAAGCTCAATAATGTACAACATTTGATATACGATTGTCAAATCAGAACCAGGTGAGCTGTGGAGCCATTGAACCATCTGAGCTATCTTTGGATCAATGTATTGGATGTACATTCAATGTATTGAATGGATGTATTTTTGATTGACTTGATTGATTGAAAACTGCAGATTGCAGAATGGGTACAGTACAGTCCAAGGGCAAGGAAGGTACAGGTCAATACAAAAACTGCTAAGAGGATAAAACCAGAAAGATCACTAAGACTTGTTTACATCAGGGTCCTCCATTTAAATAAATATTTATTTATATATCTGCATGCAAATTAAAAATACAAATCATCAAATGTACAGTTAGAAACAAAATAGAGTGGAGGGGGGGGGGGGACTTTAACTATTTTACAGGGGCCAGTTTCAAATTGATAATACATCTATAATGGTCTTGCCACGGCACCGCAGAGTGACTAAAGTTAAGCCATCCAAAGTTTTTCTTTCTTTTCATCTGGCCCACTGAAAGTATTTATCATATACTGTTGTTTATTTTATTTTATTTCTCCATAAATCCCACATCAATATTTCCATGTAGGCTGCAATGTTGTCATCTCCAGTAGAAAGATGGAGAGGCTGGAGTCAGCAGCTCAGGAGCTGAACGAGAAGATCGCTCCCTCCAGCCACGCTTCTGTGACTCCCATAACATGCAACATCCGCAACGAGGACGAGGTGCCCCAACACACACACACAAACAAACCATTAGTATTGAGTAAAAAGCTAAAACAAACGATGAACTCTGCAACTCTGGTCTTCTTTTGTCGGCAGGTGAAGACACTTGTGTCAGCCGTGTTGAAACGGTACGGTCGAATAGATTTCCTGGTGAACAACGGGGGTGGTCAGTTCAGCAGCCCCGCAGAGCACATGTCCTCCAAAGGCTGGAAGGCTGTTATTGACACCAACCTGACTGGAACCTTCCACTGCTGCAAGGAAGGTACGGTTATTAAGAAGGGATAGAACGAGTGCTTTCACCGTGGAATATCAGAGGTGTGTGTTTATGGTCACTCAGTGTCAGTGTCCATTTATCATTATTTATGTCTGTACAGTGTACACAGCATGGATGAAGGAGCATGGGGGAGTCATCGTCAATATCATCGCTGACATGTGGAAAGGCTTCCCTGGCATGGCGTAAGGAGCAACATACGCAAAAACCATAACGTATGAATAAAACAAAATCACACACACACTTTAACATTCTTACATTGTGTCAGCCATACAGGAGCAGCAAGGGCTGCAGTCGATAATCTGACCAAGACTCTGGCAATCGAGTGGGCATCCAAAGGAGTCCGTGTCAACGCCATTGCACCGGTACGTCCAGTGATAGCCTCGCGTAGCAGTACTAATCACTGCGTGGATATTAGTCTCGTCACTCAGACCTCAGTATTCATTTATTCTTTTATTTTTTGCAATGTCCCGCCACCATATTTGAATACTTGGCCCTGATTGTGGTTGGTTATAGCCTGGTTCCAGACTAATCTGGTTGGCTCGTCACCACTTCGGCCATGAATTCTTCCCACAATTGAGAGGGGCCAGACTTAAGGCCTATTCATAGTCTGGATCTTTGGTGGTGAGGTGACCACCGCTCCGGTGGTGAGGTGACCACCGGCGCTGAAATAACGTTGAGCGTAGTGAGTAAAAACAGAGAGAAGGGCTGGAGCGGTGGCGGTGGTTTGTTCTTCACCGTGGCTTGTGACGTCATGTTGTAGTTCGGTGGTCACCTAACCACCGAAAATCCAGACTATATGCATTGTAAAACCGTGCACCATAACCACTTAAAACCTGGTGTCGCTATTTTATGTTTTGTAAAAGACAAACTAGTGGAATCTACAAGCTCATGCAATGCAACACATGTGAGCTTGTAGATTGGCTATTTTAAATTTTAAGTTGTTGTACAACAAAGTGTAAAATAGGCCATAATGACTATATTGCAGTTAATCTGCAGATTGTAAATAATGCATTTGTAACCCTCCGCATTTGTCCGGATACAGGGAACCATCATTTCTAAGACGGCAATGGAGAACTACAAAGAATATGGACCAACACTTTTCAAGATGGCTGTCCCTTTCAGCCCTGCAAAGAGACTTGGGGTACCAGAGGAGGTTTGTAGCTTTCCAGACACATTCCACAATACCTCGTACGATAACACTTAGTTTAAGTACTTTACTTGAATAATAGAAACACAAGGCCACTGAATAACAATGGTCCAAACAAGAGTTATGTTAACAGGAAAACAGCCCTTTTAAAACAAAAAAGAATTAACATTAAAAAGTCATGTTTGATTTTATTTTCTCTGACTGCAAAATGTATGGCAACTGTATTAAGAAAAAAGTGTCCCGGTATTTACACTGTCACACAGGGCCGGGTATGCTTCATTCTTGTTGTGTTTGTGTACACACGCATGTGCATGTTTTCAGATCTCCCCGGCAGTGTGTTTCCTGCTCTCTCCTGCTGCCTCCTACATCTCTGGGGCCACGATTAGGGTTGATGCTGGACAAAGTCTTTACCACTCCGTGTGGGAGATACCAGGTACAGTGTGTTCATAATATCAACACACAGAATAAAATAGAACAGCGCACATTCTCCGATATTGGTGCTGAGCCAAACTGTTAAACTAACAGATATCATGAAGAAAATCAAAGGAACTCACTTTTGTAATGCTCCAAGTATTTATTCACAATCACAGCAAAAAAGACCAATACCGGTCGAAACGTTGTAAGTCCTGCCTGCTGTGATTGTGAAAAAAAAAAGAAAAAGAAGTGACTTGCGAGCATTTGCTTTTGTTCATAAATAATATCAACACACACAGACTTTGTACACCTTCCGTAAATTGTAGATATTCCCCTATCCTAATTAAAGTAGCATTTTGTTGAGGCATGGCATTGCCTTTTGTTGTTAAACCTGCAATCCATCATGTCCTACCTGAGATTCAAACCGGGGGTCCCCGACCCCTGCCCAAGTGCTGAAGCTAAGACAAAAAGCGTGTTTTGACAGAGGATATATTACATTTCTCAATAGAAGACCAGCGTGACCAACTTCAACCAATGAAGTTGTATTAGTTATATTACTCTGTTTTATTCACTAAAGAAAAGTTATGGATTTCAGCTATAAATATTTGTTTTGATCCTGCACCAATTAAACTATTGTGTTTGTGTCCATCCAGACCACAGCGCATGGCCCGAGGCACCAGAAGGAGAGAATTTGGACACAATGAGGGAACTGCTGAACCCTAAAAGCAAACTCTAACTACTGTGATCACCATCATGCTGGCCTGCTTGTGAATGGATATTACTCCTGTACATAATTGTATATAATTAATAAGAACATTTGAATATGTGAATATTTTTGGATGATAACTAACAAGTGCTTCTAATTGTGTATGAATTACATGCACATTTGAGTGTTCACCGTTTTGGAGTGAGTATCCAATGATTTTTGTTTTGTTTTGACAATAACTATACTTTGCCTTATGAGTTCATAATAAAAGTACTGTAAAATCTAAACATAATATGGTGACTTCTCTATTTTAACTGTTGAATGGGAAACCTTGAGTAGAGTCAAGTGTAATGTCAACAGTGGTTCCTATGTTGAGGGGGCCGAAACCCGAAATGGGCACAGATTTGGAACTGAGAGTGTAATCATCATAGAGCTATAATATATATGGGGTAACTAATCATATATAACACTCAGATTCTAGGGATCCTTGAAATAAAATTGGTTTGACACAAAGCACTGCCGACCGATAGGGGCGCGTAGTTGAAAGCTAATGGCAAAATAACAGCTCGGATAAAAATGCTTTTTATTAAACAACGCGGGATGCAGAAATTCTAATCGCTGGTGCTGTAACTAACTAACACCCGTGGGACAAATTGTGAGTACTTTATATTTGAATTCCGAATGTTTATATATACGGAAAAGTTGTAAATGTAGCGAGCGCCAAAAACAGGTTGCAGTTTCTTCATGACTCTCGTATGAATACGAGAGTCATGAACCATGGCTAGAAGTACAGCAGTGAGAGGAATCAGTTATATCGCCTGTTGAAAAAGGTTAAACATCAAGATTTTACATTGTCAGGTCTTCTAGGAAAAGCAGCTACCATTATATTATTAAGTACTATAAGAAATGCCCACTTGGTGAATAGAATGTAGGAGTTTTGGTTCATTTTTATTGGTTTGCACAGTCCAGCTGGTGGCGGTAATGCACCTTGAAAGGTTTGCCAACCGCCAAAAAACCGGAAAGAAGAAGAAGAAGAAGTAGCCAGGCTTGCCGTAGAGCAACCTCCATCGTCGTAAAACGGCTTGTCTTGCTACTTTGCTGCTACAGAGGTCACAACAACAAATCATTTAGGTAATGTTGCAGTGTTTTCTCAATATGTAGTAAATATTTCTGTGCTGGTCAGCCTCATCATTTATAGTTGTATGTCGCTTCTGTCACTGTTTTGTTTTCCACGTTCGAACTATTATAGTGAATGATAAATCAATACTGATTGAAAGTGTTAGCTGACAAGCTAACGTACTGCAAACAACAGTAGCACCAACGCAAGTAAACGATTCATTGGCATGTTACGAGACATTCATGATTTATGGAGTGATCTGTATTTTCTGACAACAATTTACACAATACCTTACGTTGGTATGTATGTATAGTGAATTGAATATACAGGACCTAAAAGAGCACTTAAGTTACATGTTGCTGCAATTCGGAACTGCAGCCCCTGTAAAACTAAAACAATCCAAGCCTATCACATTCACCTATTCCACCCAACCCCCCCCCCCCCCCAGCTATTCTTTACTGTCCATATTTTTCTTTTTGATTAGTACTCATTTATATGATTTTTAGCACTTCTTAATTGTGTTATCCTTTTAACATTGTAGTATTATTGTACCTCTGTACTATTTTGCAAACTGTTGAAGTATTCAATCAATCAATAGTACAGTATATTGCACTTTCAGTGTTTGTTCAGTAACGGGATCTTTCCCCGTCTCAGGCTAAAAATAAAACACATGTTCAGCTCCCGATACCAATTTGAGAGGCCATCTCTCCAGCCCTTTTAATAATCTTACTGAACAAACACGATAAGAATAGTATTGGAATATCAGAGCAAAAATCACCTGACACGACACCCCCTTTAACTCAAGCTGTACAGTACACTTGTAACTACTGTACTGTACTGTACATATGTGTGTTTAAGCCTGCTTGTACTGTACATAATAAAGTGATGCATTGGTCCATCTGTTAACAGTATGGGAGGTGACCACGGACATGACAAGGTGCCGCTGCCAGACTGGAGGCAGTGGAAGATAGAGGGAACGCCAATGGAGTTCACACAGCAGAGGCTGAAGGCCAGGGGCCTTAAAGACCCATGGGCACGGTCAGTATGTGTCTGACTGTGATATATATGTAGCAGAGTGGCTCAGAGCCTCTGCCTGATGGCCTCAAAAGTCTAATATCTACCCTGGTCCAAAGGGATATCCCTTTGGTCTAGTGGTTAAGATGATGGACTTTCACGTGGGAGACCAGAGTTCAAATCCCGGGCGTTGCACACACACACACACACACACGTCACACACACACACACATATATATATATGTCATATTTGGCGGACATTTGACCTAATGTCTCCTTTCATTGTCAATGGCAAATATTGAGACGTTTTTGGACAAAAGCTGTATATAGGAGGGGCCCCTCAAAAAAGAGGTATGCTCTTAGCATCCTAACAACCACACCCCATTGTAACTATCTTTTGTTAAGGGTAAGTGATTTTCTTTGGTTAACATAAGTTAAAAATCTTTATACTGTGATAGTACTCATTGCTATATAGAGTGGTTGTTCAGTAACATGATTCTCCATGTGTCTCCAGCTTTTTATTAAACAAAATACATTTTCATGTCGGGTTACCAACAAATGAGCAGACAATTGGAACTGGAACACATTTTAGCTGATAAATGGCTACTTTCTCCTGATTGGCTGACATTTTGTCACCTACCTGAAAATGTATTTACTGTTTAAAGAGCTGAGAGACAGACAGACCCCTCTTAGGCCCAATCCCAATTGCCTCCCTCAAGCCCTGACCCCTGGACCCTCATTGACTTTAATGATGTCAGCTGTAAGTGCTTGAGGGTCAGAGGCTGCAAGGGCTCCAAATTGTTGTGAAAGAAATAGGACAGCCAGATGAGTCCGCCATGAGTCCGCCATTCATGACACTTTTCATCACTTTATAAAAACCTTCCTTATTCACAGCCAGTGCCTACATGCTTGGCCTATTTATACATGTCTATCACGTCTATTTTAGTATTTAAGCTGATCGTTTTATTATTAGTTTCATAAATACACTTTCCTGTGTGATAGGGGTTGTAATATTCATACATAATAATTTTCATTATAAATTGCATTTCTATATTCTTTGCTCAATAGTAATTTCTCATCATGTTTCCCTTATTATTATTATTATTGTTATTAAATATATAGCCTATCCTTCAATTCCGTCTCCCTTTGAGAACAATGAGAAAGCACTATTGTTTGTTGACATTCTAACCGCGATACATAACTAATTTGCATACTTAAATGATTGACGTTCGGACGATCCCCCCTCATTCCCCTGGTAACGCTATGAACTGTGGGTAATTTATTTGCCAAAGTCAGCATCGATGCTGACTTTGAAGGGCACATAAAGGGGCGGGGCTGAGCCCTCACTGACTTACTGATTTCAAATGGGACATCCCTCAAGCCCTCACAGACTTCACATGAACGTGCAACTAAGTCAGTGAGGGTTCATTGAATCAGCAAGGGAGTGGATTGGGATTGGGCCTCTTACTATAGTGATTTAACCTTTCTTTTTAACCAAAAAATGTCACTTGCCCTAATGTAGTAGGTTCAGATTTGAGATGCTGAGGTGATTTGGTTCCCTACCAGCCAGGTTCCCCAATAGAGTGTCGCAGTCCCGCCCCCTCGAGAGACCCGGAAAAAAAATCCACGTTCATTTTCCTCATAGACTTTTCAGAAAGTATTTATTTAAAGGTATATTCAGTGATTTCACTTAATTCAAATATCACTTATTTTTTTGTTTTGTTGTGATAATCCTCCCTACTATAGAGTGTGCTGGCCATATAAGGAGTTCCTCCCTGTCCCCAGTTAACCCCTGGGGGTCAAAAAACCTTAGGTTTCGTTTTTGACTCTCTATCCTGATTGGACGAAAGGCTGGGTCCCACAGCCAAAAACGAAACCTACGGTTTTTTGAGTGAAATCACTGAATATACCTTTAAAGACGTTTACGCCGCGGACAAAGCCAATTGTTGTCGTGACAAATCATGACAATAAACACAATGTTTTGGACCAAACAAATAATTAGAAAGTAGGAAAAAACGGACCCATGGAGTGTTGGAGTTTGGAAGCGCTCGTTGGAAATCACTCAACCGTCCTGCGTACCACCTGTTTCTAAATGTCACATAATGCAGGAGGCAGCAAAATGTTGTGTTATTGAAAACAAGCACTTCCAAACTCTGACACTTAGAAAAATACTCAAATGCAGGGCATTTCTTGACAGAAAGTAGCTCATAACGTTTCTATGGTGGATTTGTATGAAACAAAAACTTTGCAGATAGAAAGAGGATAATTCAAGCTTTGCGTACAGCTGCAATATTGGTGAGTTTAACATTGTTTAATGCAATCAGACAGGACTTTTCTTTTTGGATGAATGGGCTGTCAAGGCCAGAAGGTATATTAAGAAGCCCCTTTTGAAATGAAACAATGGCTGCGGTTACATGAGGGCTTTTTCATTCAGAATGAAAACTTCAGAATTAATTAATTCAGAAGTAAGTTTTTTGCTGGGAAATGGTCATTCCGAATGAGTGTTTACATGGACAATACTTTTAAATCCCATTATTTCATTCCACATCAGGGGCCGGGGCGGATATGTTTACGTCCAGTGGTGGAAAGTAAATAAGTACATTTACTTTAGTACTCTACTAAAGTAAAAATATGAGGTATTTCTACTTTACTTGAGTATTTCCAATTTCCAATACTTTTACTTCTACTACTTTACATTTCAGGTAAAACAAAATAATAATAATAAAAAACACTTATGCCATATTTAGCATAAATATGGCATATATATAATAATAATTATAATTAATCACAAAACAAGAGCATAGTATAGCCATACCAATTACATGGAAACAAGCATGCACAGAAAGACCAGAATGAACTTAAATCCGAATGAGTGTTTACATGAGTCCACAATTGTTTCAATAGGATTTAAAAATGGAATAAACCGGTCAGTTACATCAGATCTAAGTTTAAATCAGATTGGCCATTTTCATTCCGATTTAAGTTTTTTTTTGTGTTTACAACTTTTAATAGGATTTAACTTTTATTCTGAATGAAAAGTGGATTTAACTGTCCATGTAAACGTAGCCACTGTCACACATCCTGAATGGCTGCTATGTATACAAATACAAAGAAATGTATATAGCACGTCATGACAGACGTGAAACTCATTGTGAAGACATAATAATGAAAAGTGCATTGTCTTGTCTGTCACATCACATGCAAAAGCAAAGATGTTCCTGTGGCTACCAATGTGGCCCACATGTGCGTTCCTTGGCCATGTTGCCAAGTAGGTCGGGAGAGGCTTATTGTCGGTATCACGCAGGAGTCTGTCCCCGTTACAATGCGCTAGACCTCTGGGAGATGGAGTCTATCCCCGTTACAATGCGCTAGACCTCTGGGAGATGGAGTCTATCCCCGTTACAATGCGCGAGACCTCTTTGCTGAGGTGGAGCCTCAAGGCCCACACAAAGGGTCGAAACGTTGTCATCCTAATTTAATAAAATTCCTGTGGGAGCTACGAAACAGTGTGCAGACTACTTCTCCTTCTCCTGAGCGCCACACCTACCATCAGCTCCCAGTACTTCCACACCTACCATCAGCTCCCAGTATTTCCCGCACGACTTGCATTGATCGAACACATGAACTTGTGGTCCAATGGTGAGAGCTCTACCGACTGAGCTACAATTTTGATGAATCTTTAACGGTTTTGTTTAATTGAAGAATTTCTAAACGATCGATTAATCGATGATGATTAACAATTAACATCCCTACTCTTGTCTCTTGTTTCCTCCTGTCACTCTTCTTGTACTCTCTCTCACTCTCTCTCTCTCTCTCTCTCTCTCTCTCTGCAGTAACGAGGCATGGAGATACATGGGTGGCTTTGCACGCGCAGTGACCTTCTCAGACGTGTTGTTCAAAGGCTTCAAGTGGGGCTTCGCTGCCTTCACGGTCGCCCTGGCTGTGGAGTACGCCCTGTTCCCACCCAAGAAGAGCGACCACTGATCGTCAAACTCGCCCTCGGACCGCAGACCACACCATGCCAGATTCCAAACAAATTCTGTATATTCTGTATTCTCTAAATTAAAAGTCTTTTTTTGAATGTCATTCATCATGTGGTTGTTTCTTTCTTGTACTGTACCTAAGCAGGGTGAACAGGGTTTGGACTCAGGGCACGCGTTAGTTCGACATCCAGATTCACACTATGGTCCTGGTTGCGCACTCGGGACCACTTGACAGATTTGGTAGTGTGAATGCTGCGTACTGTTCCCGGGAGCGGATCACCCAACTGTTCCCCGGGCCACATGGAGGTAGTGTCCGGACCCGCGGACCGATTGAAGTGTACTCGGATACGGATCGATGCGATGTGAAAGCATTGAATACAGTTGAATGCAGTGTACTTGGGTGCGGAAGAATCAAGGCCAATGTGAATCATTGCCAGTGGCAACCAGGCAATCGTATTCGGGAACAGTTTTAATCAAATGGTCTCTGTGAATCTGCCCTAAGACTCACCCGTGGTTAGGGGGTAGGGTTAGTATATGAGTGTCGGATTAAGGCCTATTCAGAGTCTGGATTTTCGGTGATGAGGTGACCACCGCTCCGGTGGTGAGGTGACCACCGCTCCGGTGGTGATATGACCACCGTTCCGGTGTTGAGCTGACCACCGCTCCGGTGTTGAGCTGACCACCGCTCCGGTGGTGAGGTGACCACCGGAGCTGAAATAACGTTGAGCGGTGGTGAGTAAAAACAGAAGGGCTGGAGCGGTGGCGGTGGTTTGCTCTTCACCGCGGCTTGTGACGTCATGTTGGTGGTCACCTCACCACCGAAAATCGAGACTATGTATGAGCCTTTATTGGGACGTCGGACTAACAGGGTTATGCTCTTGTGTCTATGGGGTAACAGAAATAATTCACTTTGAAATGAGTTTCAATAGGTACCTTTTTATTCTGTTAATTTAGCTCAAATTGAGAGATGGCTTGATTGTACAGATTGTTTCATCACAAACATTTATGGCATTCAGCTGACTTTGGTTGTTGCTTAGTAGAAGTGCATTGACATTATTAGAATTAGACAACCAATTTTATAAGCAACTATTAGCGAATTATAACAACGATAAGGTCCAGTAAAACAATGATAAGGTATAAAGTCTAATTTATTCTAATTTGTCCACATTCAATAAAAATTACATGAAGATTTTTGTCCATCCGTTTGAATTGATGGATTATATATAAAATCTACCGCATTGTGACTTTCAAAATAGTCACAATGCAGTATATTTTCATAGCAGTTTTACAATTTTAATGTTTTTTTCAAAAATCGTTTCAACAGGAATAATGGTGAATGATAAAACATTTACAGCACATCTAATATTAAAAAGTACGTTATACACTGCATACTTATGTAGACAAACTGTTGAAGATGAGCTAATGGCTAGAAATCCAAATTAGACTACTAGTATAGCCCTTGAAGTCAGTTGTTCTCCAAGTCGGGTCCTTGAGGGGGTTTCAGGGGTTCACCAGCAACATATTTTAATTTAACATCAAAATCAGTTTAACCTCTAAAACATATTGCCTACTTGAAAATAGCCTATCTACAAGATTACAATAAAACACGAGCCTGTAGATCTGTTTTAAACAAAACATTTAACAACGCAAGACTTGTATAGGGGGGCACTCTTCCTTCCCAACCCATTCTGGGCGGGAACCCCTCTTGGTGTTTCAAGCATTATGTTACACTTTAGCTATTGAAAAATAGATCTACAAGTTCATAGCGGAAAAATCTTTGAATATATTCTTTCAGAGCGAACGTTTTTAACTAAAATCTTTGCTTCTGAGGGGTTCCTGGAATAACATATTTTCAGATGGGGGGTCGATGGCCAATTGCATATCATTTTTGGTGTCCTTGACATGAAATATTGAGCACCACTGATACAGAAACAAATAGGTATTTCAGAATTTAGAAAACATTATTTAAATTCAACATCAGGCCTAAATGGGTTAATAGTCTAATCCTTCTTCCTTTTCCTTAAGAGTCTGCCCAGGCACCACCTCATGCACGTCAGTGACACCGTGAGGCCAACCATCGCTATGACACTCAGTACCGCCAGGACGTCCAGGCTGTGGTACTGGAACCAGTTGAGTTGATGGGCCGCCGTTCTGAGATGTTCTGCTCCTTTGTGCCGCATCACAAACTCTATCCAGTACAAAGACAGGTCGAAGGAGGCTATGGGACGGTCCTTATGGAGGGCGGAGAGTGTGTCTATGTTCTTCTTGTACCTGCAGATGCATAGGTTTAGGTGAGTTTCAATAAGTTCAGTAAAAGTTGTGTTATTCTTTTACACTATTGTTCACTATTAAGGCCTATTCATACTCTGGATTTTCAGTGGTGAGGTGACCACCGCTCCGGTGGTGAGTTGACCACCGGAGCTGAAATAACGTTGAGCGGTGGTGAGTAAAAACAGAGAGAAGGGCTGGAGCGGTGGTCACATACATAGCAGAAAAATGTGTTATGGTTTAAAAAATAATTTTTAGAGATACTATTTGACAAATAGAACAAAGATTCATGTTGGGGTTAGGGATTATGGGGACCTACCACGGGTCACGGACAAAGTCAAGAGAGAGGATGAGGCTGGCAGGGCACTGCGTCAGGCACCCAGAACTTGAGGCAAGTAAATTGACCCTATGGGAGCCAACCCAGGGCAAAGCCAGGAGGGGAAAAGCGTACCACCTATATGTAGACGCGCTGCGGCGCGACAGCTTGGCTGACAACACTGAAGAGCTCAAGAACCTGATGTTGGATAGGAAATTGTGGAGGGCAGCGATCCAGGAATCCCGAATTGGTGTTGGCTAGACCTCACTCTCGCAGCAACTAACTAACTAGGGATTAGTCATTTAGAGGTTAGGTTTAGGGGTTTAGGTTGGAAGTTTTCCCTATGTTCTACTCAGTTGTGTGGCAATGTCACACGCTGAATAATAGCTGATCTACAAGATCACAATGTGTTACGCTGTGACACGTTGTAAGCTTGTAGATTGTCAAAGTTTCCCTTTTTTTTTAGACCACCGCTACCGTAGTCAAGTTTGGGAAAAAAAGGACGAAGAAAGGCAGAGACAGTTTTCTCAGTGCTTCAAGCTTGTAGATCTGCAATTTTCTGGCTATTGTTCGGCTATTTTCAAGTGCCGTCCTAAAATGTTGATGTCCTCCTAACTACAGTCTACAATAGTATAGTATACGTGTGTGTGTGTGTGTGTGTGTGTGTGTGGTACGTACACTATTGTTCCACTTTTCAAGGTTTTGTGATTTTACATTTGCTCAACAATCACCGTGCAATAAGACATATTACATATTACATATTCTTGTCAGTGACCTGACCTATGCCCCCTCACCTGGTGTTGTGCATGATATCACTCAGACCCTTGAGGAGTTTTTCCACAGTGACGGTCTGTATGTCCAACACCACGCCCACTCCCCTGCTCGCCATCCGCTGAGCGTTGTCGGGCTGTTCTGCGCTGATCGGCAACATCATCATGGGAACGGCGTGACACACTCCCTCATAGAGACCATGTGAGCCAGCGTGAGTGATGAAAGCCCGTACTCCAGGGTGTGCTAACAAATGCACGCACACACACACACACACAAACACACACACACGCACACGCACACGCACACGCACACGCACACACACACACACACACACACACACACACACACACACGCACGCATTGTATATCATATGAACAGACTACTATAACTAGATAATAGATCATTCAATGGTAAATGGTGCATTTATATAGCACCTTTATCCAAGGCGCTTTACACAAGATTGTGCATTACATTCACCCATTCACACGCACACGCACGCACACACACACACACACACACACACACACACACACACACACACACACACACACACACACACACACACACACACATTCATACACTGATGGTGGAGGAAACCATGCACGCAAGGCACCAACCTGCACATCGGGACCATTTAGGGATTGAGGGCTGTGTTTTGCGTGTCTTAAGTACCAGGTCTTATTACTTAACTTAAGACCTGGAGGCGTGGTCAATGCTCTTTGGCCACTCAGAATAGCCAAATGGCATTGATCACGCCTCCAGGTCTTAAGTTAAGTAATGAGACCTGGTACTTAAGACACGCAAAACACAGCCCTCAGTGTCTTGCACCAGGACACTTGGACACTAACTCTGGGGGAGCCCACAGGGATCCAACTGGGAACCTCACGGTTCCCATCCGGCTGCTCTATACCTCCTGAGCCTCTGCCACCCCAATACTCGGATATAAGCACTGTTTGCTCTGCGGTGGTTCGGAATGGCGGTGCGTAACCATGGCAGCTACTGTATGCTCATTATTATTATTACTTTAGTCAGGTTGAAGACTGGGAGCATTGCATTTGACATTACATTCTTCCAGAGTTGCAGTGGTGTGTCACAGTACCTAGTAGGTCATTCTGTGGCACCCATTTCATCATCTTGACATTTTCCGGGACGTTGTCAGGAACTGGACCAACCCATCGCCATACGACCTGTAATATACAGAGGATTGCAGGTTATATTTAACCAGAGGAGGTTATAAAACACTGTCTTGACATATTGGAATAATTTCTTGGTCACTCCTGTTACACAAGTTACACTATTTACACTGCAAGTCACTACCTTCTGTGGGATCTTTCGGAAGGCTTCCAGAAAGACCTTAGTTATCTCTAGTGGCAGAGACGCCACCATGGCGCCGAGGGTGAACACCAAAAAACCATCGGCTCCTGACACCCAAGTCTCGAGGTCCTGCACAACCAAACACAATACAGAAGGTGGACGCTAGCGTCTCTCTCTAATCATTCACTTCCACGTCGTCAACTGTCTTTCTATATTTGTTGTCCCCTCTCTCAGTGTATTTATATTCTACCGTATATCTTCCATTTTTCATGTGTGAGACACAAACATAGGTCCTCACCTCAGGTAGAGGGTTCCTCAGGTCACAGTTCATCCCTCCCACCAGCACCACGTTGGGCATGAGAGGCCGTGGGTGGTCCAGCGTGAAGTCAGTCCTGTATGCAGTGGATCACAAACATATTTCATGTGTGTTTGTGTGTGCATGAGAGAGAGAGAGAGAATAATCTGTATCCATTATCACTATTATTAAACACGTTACCTAATGAGCCAGATAGCAGAGTCTCTCAGAAGGTCAGCTATAGTAATTTGTTCTCCCAGGAACTCGGCGGCTAAGTGGTCGAAATTCCAGTACATCGCTTTACACAACAATGGCTCCATGAAGCTCATCTGTTGGACCAAAATCACGAATTTATGTTTAAAATCACTGGTATCACAGCAAATGATCTGTATACAAATATTTGTATTTATTTATTTATTTATTTAAGCTGACAGATAGGATTACATTTCATTGTTAAAATGGAGGTCATAGCTGAAGTTCAGGATCAGGACCACCTCTTATCAAGCCACCTCCAACCAGGTCACCAGTCACCTCCACCCATCTATAATCTAACCCTCTCTTCACCCCTTCCCTCCACCCCACCCTATTCCTCAACCTACTCCCTCTCTGACCTCTCCTTTTCTACAGAAGCCTGACGCTTGTTTATGGATTGCTTGCTTATAGAGCGTCGCAGTCCCGCCCCCTACCATGGCCCAGGAAATGATTCTCCGTTCATTTTCCTCATAGACATTTCAGAAAGTATTGATTTAAAGACCTTTTAAGCGTCGTACGAAGCCAACTCGAGTCGTGACAAATCATGACAACACACACAATATTTTGGACAAAACAAATAATTACATAGAAGAAAAACAACAAAAGAAGTGTTGTAACCTGCCGTCTTTTTCTACTTTCTAATTCTTTGTTTGGCCCGAAAAATTGTGTTTGTTGTCATGATTTGTCACGACAAGAGTTGGCTTTGTCCGCAGCGTAAACGTCTTTAAATAAATACTTTCTGAAATGTCTATGAGGAAAATGAACGGAGACTCATTTCCTGGGCCATGGTATAGGGGGCGGGACTGCGACGCTCTATAGAGGCAGGCCCACGGCCGTCTTGAGTGACAGGCTGTCAGCCAATGGGGTTCGTTGTGCCCGGGAGCCACGGCGGATCCCCGAAGGCCGAAGCCTTACTTAGCCCATTTTTGGCGGGAACCCATTTTGGTGTTAGCATTATGTTATGCTTTAGCTATTGAAAAATAGCAGATCTACAAGCTCATAGCGCGCCACGAGCTTGTAGGTCTGCTATTTTTTTAAACTGTCAGGATTTAAGACATTTTTTTAATCTGATCTCAGGTCAAAATGCACTAAAGAACCACCATTCTTCTGTGCGTTAGAATCTGATCTCAGGTCAGAATGGGTTAGTTACCCGATGACCAGCCGGATGACCAGGTGACCCGATGACCAGCCGGATGACCAGGTGACCTGATGACCAGCCGGATGACCAGGTGACCTGATGACCAGCCGGATGACCAGGTGACCTGTCGTGAGGTGGGTAATCTTTGCTCTGTTCATTATTCTTTTAGTTTAATCGTTTAATGCGTTCTTCTTTTCGTTAACATTTAGTTAAACTATAGTGAATGTTAACTTGGGAAGAGTAATTGATCCAAGTGACTGGGCATGGAGTATATGGTATGACGGTACGACCATCAACAGAATGTCACCTAGTTCTAGTAAAGTGACACGCTCTTGAGCTTTACCGTATGCAGTTTACTAACGATGGTGAACAGCAAAAGCATCAATTCGCTGATGACAGATAGCATCACGTTGGTCAATGTAGTAATGGCGTGTAACTCTCACAATGTACAACAAAGTACAACCCATGTTGTTTTCAAAAACAATCAGTTACACCAGAGTCAGAATGAAAATGAGAAACGACCTATGCCTCTAATCTAAATGAATCCTTGATGAGGCCTAACTCTAAATCTCTAATCTGAATGGTTTGAGCGTGCACTTGAATGCCCAACGTAGGTCATTCTGTGTAATGTTTTCATACACTGTTTCCGAGTGAAGTATGCTCACCAAAGTGTTGAGAAATCTCTGTTTGAAGTTCATTTTATCTGTGAATCCGGTATAGAAGCGAGGAACGTACGAGGGAGGCGAGGGGCTGGCCGAGGCCTTCATCTCCATGCCACACGGCATCCCTCTCAGTAGATTGATGGTAGGCAGACCTAAAGTAATGCATTGTGGAAAATAAATTGTTAGCGAGAAAGGGTTGAGGTACACAGCTAAACCATCTCAAGTGTGTGTGTCCCCATAGAAGAAAAACTCACCCAACTTCCTGGCTATCAGAGTACCTGTTGGCAGCATAGGGTTCGTTAGAACGGCATCAAAGCCCTGTAGAAGGAGGAGGAGATGGTGGTGCGTGTGTGTGTGTGTGTGTGTGTGTGTGTGATGGGGGATGGGGTGCATTTGACAGGACACATATCAAACTCTGTGTTTCATGGCCGCCTCAATGCTTTTCCAATGGAAGTCACATGGTTTGAACAAACACTTGTTTGATTTCCCCCTCCCCCCCATCAAACATCAAAGTACCCCATGGGTAGAGAGATGTAAAGGCCGTCGGGATCGGGAGTCGAACCCGCGGCACACCGCCAGACTGGATTGCCAGCCACGGTGCCCAGACGGCTACGCCAGCTGCCCGGGCCTCTTCTTGTAAATTAGTTAATGCAGATGTTTAACAATAATTAAGCGCTTGAGTTAATTTATACTCAAGAGCTAAGGATCTAATGAGGGTGCATTTGGTTACCAACTCTCCATCATGTAGCTGGGGACCACCTGGAACCCCCTCAAGGACCACTGGTGGTCCCCGGACCACTGGTTGTAAACCACTGGTCTGAACGTATTGTTCCATTCACGCATGACTCTGTACACCTACATACTGTACATACAGTAGGCCTTCTCACTCACCTGCTGTGCTAAATGTGCCATGAGCGTTGTGTTAAACAGCAGGCTTTTTGCCGTCTCGTGGATGACACTAGACATGTGTGCAATACGTTCCATCTTCTCCATGAAAGGTTTGTTCATGGCTTCCGCGTTTCCCCCCAAAAGGGCATCGACCTCCGCCTGCCCGTAAGGGACGGGGTACACCACGGTGGTGTAGTGTTCGCCGGGACCGAGCCGCAGCGACACCGTGGGGATCAACACGGTGACCTTGTGTCCCCGACGACCCATTTCCTGGCACACGGCTTTCAAGTCCACCCAGTGACTCCCGTCCATAGGAATCACCAACAGATTACCCAAGTAAGGCCTGGAGGATGCCGGAGTAATGGGCTGGTTGCCAGGTTTGTCCGCAGGGCTGTTGTTTTTCACAGGCTGTTTCTTTCCCCCTTCGACTCCCGTCAGCTCCATGGCCGCGCTCAGCAGGAAACACACTCGTACGACTGCTTTCCACATTCTGCCCCCCTCTATTGGTATCGCTGTCTCTCTCTGGTCTGTGCCTCTCTTTCAGGTCAGTGCCAAGTGCTGGAGAGCTTTGTCACAACTTCTTTGTCGCATAATTCCTTATGCATTCCCCCTTTTTATTGTCGGACGTCCTGTGTTCAGAGTCTTCCAATAAGTGACTTGGGAGGTGAAAACTCACTCACCTCTACTAGCACTCCTCATTCCACGTCTCACTTTGTGTCACCTATTTTTAGGCTGGAACTAGAGGAACTGGACATGAGATGAGATGGCATGACATGCCTTTCCTGCTCTGACTGATGCACACAGTTGAAGCAAGACTCTGCCACCTATAGTTGCAAAACTACAGGCAACTGCACACAATGGGCCAAGATATCAGATAACATATATAGTAGTTTTCCAAATATAACAAATAATGCAACGCATAACAAACAGTGAACAATGAAAGAGAGTTTTCATCCGAATTGACACATTTATATTAGTTTAAGGTGCAATTGGTATTAATGACAGGGAAGGTCACACTGGTATACTTTGGCCCCATTTACAAATCCAGTACAAATCCAGCCTGAATCAGATCTGACCCCAACTTTGGACCCATGGCAGCTACAGTACTCATGCTTAATGCGTGGCGTAGAGCGGCAGATGTTCTGAACAAAGAGAATTATGTGGCCATGGCATTGCCTGCATGGAGGTTGGTAGTTGGTACTCATGACTTGGGGCGCTCTCTTGAATGGCTGTGTGTTGATGGCACTAAGTGGTGTTTATTTTTCTTTGTATACATTTTAAAAGGGAGAAAATAATAATTTACAAAAGCAGCACCAAAACACCTCTCTCTTCCTCTCACTTGAATGTCTGCTGATGACTGTCTGGATAGATTATCAAACTGGTTGTGACACTGCATTCCTTTAGTTTAAATCCTGCCATGCAACTTTCATCATTATATAAACACCCATCATGTACCTACGTGTTTTGTTTATTTTTCCGTCTGGAATGTACGTCATTTTGACGTTGATATCTTGTCACAACTCTCTAAGAGATCATATTGTACAGTTAATACAAAAGACATTATTCAGCCTAATTTCAGCCACCTTGGCCCACTCTATGCAACGTCATCAAGCGTGTCACTGCTTGATGACTGTGCTTGATGCACCTATGTATGGTAACATCATTCTATAGGCCACAGGTTTCTGCATTACACTGTTTTCTCTCGTGGCGCTAGAGCTCCTATCCTTTTCTAATGGTGAGGAGTCAGAATTACACTAGTATGGTCCTTTGAGTAGTAGAGAAGGCATAGTTTCTCTCATCCTGCCCCGAAAGACTAATCTCGTTTCCTTTTCCTGAAGAGGCTACTACTACTACTAAGGCACCGTCTCATGCAGGACACGGTCACCATGAGAACCACTACGGCCACGACACTCAGTACTGTGATGACGTCCAGGCTGTGATACTGGAACCAGTTGAGATCGTGGGCCGCGGGTCGGAGGTGATCCGCTCCTTTGTGCCGCATCACGTACTCTGTCCAGTACACGGACAGCTCAGAGGGGTTCATCGGGCGGTCCTTATGGAGGGCCGAGAGCTTCATTATGTTTTCCTTGTACCTGTAGAAGGGCACATGAATGCATGGGTTTAGGTTTACTGGTTCAAAAACTCTTTCATGTCAAGGAGGACACCCCCATGTGAATATATATGTATTTGCCTGTGGACCCACATTTGAAAATATTTAGTTCAAGATTTATTTCAAAATAGCAGGTCTACAAGGTCACACTGCGTCACGATGCGACGCTTGTAGAGCTTGTAGATCTCCTATTTTCAATGAGCCCTCTGATGTCATGGACACTGGGCTCACTTACATCCTGGACTAAATGTTGTCTCAGTAAGACAGCCATAGAGTATAAAGAAGGATATACTCTATTCATGTCAGTGGAAGTTGCTCAGTGGCGTTTTGAAGCACCCAGAAGAACCGTCTACTTCCGCATTTGACCACCAAATTTTGGTGGTCAAATGCGGGGCACCTAGGCTGCTAATCCAGCCTGACAGCGTGTCGCGGGTTCGACTCCTGATCCCGACGACCTTTGCTGTGTGTCACTCCCCATTTCCAGGCAGGGGTTCAAGGTTTTCACCTGGTGCTGTTGATGACGTCACTTAGTCCTTGAAGGAGTTTTTCCGCAGAGATGGTATGAAAGTCTAAAACCAGGCCCACTCCCCTGCTCGCCAGCCGCTGAGCATTGTCTGGCTGTTCTCCAGTGACCGGCAACATCACCATGGGAACGGCATGACACACTCCCTCATAGAGACCATGTGAGCCAGCGTGAGTGATGAAAGCCCGTACTCCAGGGTGTGCTAACACACACACACACACACACACACACACACACACACACACACACACACACACACACAATGAACAGTAAAGTAAACACCACATATGAACCGACAGACTACTAGATGATACATCATTGTCATGAAATAAATATTGTGGATTATTAATACTGTTGCTCTGCATGGCAGCTAGCTATGCTCATTACTTTAGTCAGGTTGAAGACTGGGAGTTTTGCATTTGACTGTACTATCAAGAGTGACAGCGGTGTCACAGTACCTAGTAGGTCATTCTGTGGCACCCATTTCATCATCTTGACATTTTCTGGGACGTTGTCAGGAACTGGGCCTGTGTATCGCCATATAACCTGTAATATATACAGAGGACAATTACAATGCTGCCTGATACATTGGAATAATCTCTTGGGCTTTCCCGTTACATCATGACGTCTTTTCTATGTTTATACAATGTAAAGAAGTGTCTCTACCTTCTGTGGAATTTGTCTGAAGGCGTCCAGAAAGATAGCAGCCATGTCCTCCGGCACAGATGACACCATGGACCCCAGGGTGAACACCACGAACCCATCGGCCCCCGACACCCAAGGCTGCAGGTCCTGCACCACCAAACACATACAGTAGGAGGAGGAGGACAGTAACATTTCTATACTGTCTGTCTGTCTCTAATCATTCACTCACTTTGTCCTTACTCTTCAACTCTCTATCTATTTGCTTCTGGGCGGGAACCCCTTTTGGTGTTTTAGGCATTATGTTACACTTTAGCAATTGGAAAATAGCAGATCAGCAAGCTCGTAGCGTGGCACCGAGTGCCACGAGCTTGTATAGATTTTGAAAAATCGTGAAAACATGCAAATCTTTTAACAATTTTTAACAACATATAATCTTGTGGGTCCTTGACATGAAAATGTTTGAGAACGACTGACACAGAAACATGAGGTTTTTCAGAAAACTGTCAGGATTTAGAAGGCATTTGTAGAATCGTCCTAATAGGTTTTAATCTCCCTTTGTGAGACACATCCATCGTCCTCACCTCAGGTAGAGGGTTCCTCCGGTCACAGTTCATCCCTCCCACCAGCACCACGTTGGGCATGAGAGGCCGTGGGTGGTCCAGCGTGAAGTCAGTCCTGTATGCAGTGGACACAGAAAAAAGCCTATGACGTCAGACGTTTACTTTCATAGACCAGTAGTTCCCAAACGTTTTAGCCTGTGACCCAAAAGAGAAATTATACATTCCCCCCGTAGATCGCCTATTTTCACTACTTCTTAAACATTTGTTTTCTAATATATGGAATTTCTTAGATTTGTCTTTTTTGTTTTTAAGAAATTATAATTATAATAGTATGAAACCAATGTGAAATAACATTTGTGGACGTACTTCTGTGGCCTATCAAGTATGCATCGTTTTGGTCAGACAAGACACACACAGACCAACCATGTTCTCGACGGCTAGACTCCTGCAGACAGACACACACAGACCAACCATGTTCTAGACGGCTAGACTCCTGCAGACGGAGCATACATGTTACCTCATCAGCCAGATGGCAGCGTCTTTCATGACCTCAGCCGAACTAATATCTTCTCCCAGGAACTCAACAGCTAAGTGGTCAAACTGCCAGTGCATCATTCGACACATCAATGGCTCCATTAAAGAAATCTGTTGGACCAAAATCATATCGTATTAATCGTATTTGGAAGAATCACATTTACAGATCATTATAAAAAACTATTTGGGGGTCCTCCCCCAGAAACAGGGTAAATGTAATTGCCTGTATTCTAGTTCATTTTGACAGTTGGATACTTTTATCAGGCTTTAAGGAGTTTGCACAGCACACTGCTCCATTTTTCGGATTAAGTCCTTGCAGACTGGTGCGTTTTTCTGAAAAACGGCGGTGAAATAATCCGTTGCGTTGCATCAGTCAACCCCACAATCCTAAAATAGTGTGTCCAATAAAACGGGCTGTGCTGTTTTTAAAGTTTATGTTTAAAAGCTGATATGTGGCCTGGCCACCTTTCATGAAATTTAAATTGAGTGTGTGAATGTGCATGTAGGTTATCATGTACGTAGTGTTAAAGTACACCCACCAGAGTGTTGATAACTCTCTCCTTGAAGTTCATTTTATCTGTGAGCCGACTGAAGAACCGAGGGACATATGAGGGAGGGGCGGGGCAGGCTGCAGCCTTCATATCCAGGCTACACGGAACCCCTCTCGCCAAATTGATGGTGGGCAGACCTAAAATAGTTGGTTATGGAAAGTAAATTCTTAGGGAGAGACGGTTGAAGTACAGTTGAGGTAAACCATCTCAATCGTGTGTCACCACAGAAGCACTCACCAAACTTTCGGGCTATCAGAGCACCTGTTGGCAGTATAGGGCTCGTTAGAACAGCATCAAAGTCCTGCAGAATGAGAAGGGGTGGTGGTGTTTGGGGCTATATGTCAGGAACAGTTCCAAGGTAGTTTCATACACTGATGTTGATAGTTGTCATCATCATGTAATAATGTTCAGCGGAAGCAAACATTTTGCACCAGTGACAGTCACCTCGCTACGGCACACTACAGGCCAGGTGTCGACTCTAAGGAATGTGCCAACCATACATGACTGTAGTAGACCTACAGTATACAGTACACACTAGGCCTATACCCTATACCCACTCACCTGCTGTGACAGATGTGAGATGAGACTTGTGTTAAGCAGCAGGCTTTCCGCATTGGTCTGGATGAAGTTCATCATGTGTCTGATATGACCTATCTTCTCCACAAAAGATTTGGTCATCTTTTCAATAATCCCATCGAAAAGGGCATTGTACTCCGCCTGCCCATAAGGAACAGGGTATGTCAAGGTGGTGTAGTGTTTACCAGGACCCAGCCGCAGCGAGACCTCGGGCATCACCACGGTTACGCTGTGTCCACGATGACCCAGTTCCTGGGCAACGGCTTTTAAGTCCATCCAGTGACTCCCGTCCACAGCAATCACCAACAGACGGCCCAAGAACTTACTGGAGGATTCTGGAGTGGTGGGCGTGTTGACAACGTTGCCCTCAAAACCGTTGTTTTGCACTACAGACTGGCTCCTATTTTCCCCGTTCAGCTCCTTGACTGTGCTCAGCAGGAAATACACTTGTAAAAATGCTTTCCACATTCTGGCCCGTCTACTTGTATTACCGTCTATCTCTCTTCTGTGGTCATTCGTTCCCTTTTCAAGTCAGTTCCATGTGCTGGAGAGCTTTTTTCACTACTTGACTGCTGTCATGTCATTCCTTCTGCATTCCCTGCCCTTTCTCTGCTGAGAAAGAATGTCTCTGCAATTATCCTTTGCTCCGATTATCTTTGAGATTCAGGAGGAAGTACTGTACATGTACATGTCTGTGTACAGTAGGTATACATGTATGCACTAAGTTCACTCACAAAGCCCTAGCTGTGGTCAAAGTCCTCCAATAAGTGACTGAGGTTGTCAGAGGGAGAGTAGCAGCCAGGACAAAAAAATAAAATAAAAAGGTGACTTCAGATCGGACTCTACCATAGCCACCTCCTCACCTTTTGTCGCTTTGTGACCAAAATAGATGCTAATTATTCTATGCAGATGTATGTTGGTTATTATGTATGGTACTTAGATAATCCTATTGCTTGACCACAGATTCTAAAACGATATTTATATAGCATGTTGTTCAGACAAATGCTATACTACATACAGTAGCACACAGCTTTTACATTTATATGGTTCGAAGTCCGTGGAGCTTTTACACTTGGTTGCATGCTGAAAATAGCCGATCTACAAGCGATCACAACGCGTCGCACTGCGATGCGTTGTGTGCTTGTAGATCAGCTATTTTCAGCAAGTGTAAAATCAGCCATTACGACGGCATCAAGGCCAGCCAAAATACATTTTAGTCGACTAAATCAACTGTAGATTTACTTAGTCGACTAAAATGTTATGATATTTAGTCGACTAACACTAAAAGATTCCAGGTGACTAAAATGTGACTCAGAGTGGTTGATTTGAGGTCTGAAAGAAGGCGAGAGAGAGAGAGAGAGAGCTTCCGATGGGTGATGACATAGCCTGGCATTACGGGACTGATCACGTGGGATCACTCACACGTTGGGGAACGGTTTTAACACAGATTCAACATTGATTGATTGAAACCTTTATTTATTCTCGAAAAGAGCATTGAGGTTCTCCCTCATTTGCAATGCTGACGAGATCACATATATAAAACAATTTAAGACAGATATAAAACACAAATCAAATCTTCACAGGCATAGAGACATAATTTACAGACAGTGAAACAAAACACAAGTTAAAAATAGTTACATAATTGAGGTAGGGAGGTTCAGAAGCAGGTTATTAAATGGACCATATGATAGGGTACCGATTTTCAGTGTTTGCTGTAGTGTGTTCCATGTAGTAGGGGCATCGAAGCAAAAAGCAGATTTTCCCAGTTCAGACTGCACAGATGGGACCTCTAGTGTAAGCCATTCACTTGAACGGGTCTGACGAGTATTTCTTCTCCAGTTTAACAGCAACGTGATGTATGGTGGTAGCTTCCCATCAATGGCTTTAAAAATAAACTGGTGCCAGTGCCTGCTTCTCCTCTCAGAGTGGGAAGACCAACCTACTCTATCAGTGCCTGTTTCTCTTCTCAGAGAGGGAAGACCAACCTACTCCATCAGTACCTGTTTCTCCTCAGAGAGGATAAACCTAAATGCTGAGTGATAAACTGTATCTAGGTGTAGAAGAGTGGTAAGGGCAGCATATCACCGGCATTGTCCAGAACTGACATAAAAACAGCGTCAACAACCCTTTTCCTACAGATCATTGGGAAGTTACCTTTATTTTCGTAAAGAAAACCAATTTTCTGCCTTAACTTGGTGAATCAGCAACGTTGATGTGTGCGTCAGCTCATCACAGGCTACCTACACACCTGCCACAAAACTTGCCACAGACTCTTCATCACTTCTGTCTATAATCTAGGCTTATTATCCCACCCTCAATCATATTACAGTTAATACAAAACACATTATTCAGCCTAATTTCAGCCACCATTTGGCCCACTCTATGCAACGTCATCAAGCGTGTCACTGCTTGATGACGGTGCTTGATGCACCTATGTATGGTAACATCATTCTACAGGCCACAGGTTTCTGCATTACACTGTTTTCTCTCGTGGCGCTAGAGCTCCTATCCTTTTCTAATGGCGAGGAGTCCAAATTACACTAGTATGGTCCTTTGAGTAGTAGAGCAGGTATAGTTTCTCTCATCCTGACTAATCTCGTTTCCTTTTCCTGAAGAGGCTACTACTACTACTAAGGCACCGTCTCATGCAGGACACGGTCACCATGAGAACCACTACGGCCACGACACTCAGTACTGTGATGACGTCCAGGCTGTGATACTGGAACCAGTTGAGATCGTGGGCCGCGGGTCGGAGGTGATCCGCTCCTTTGTGCCGCATCACGTACTCTGTCCAGTACACGGACAGCTCAGAGGGGTTCATCGGACGGTCCTTATGGAGGGCCGAGAGCTTCATTATGTTTTCCTTGTATCTGTAGAAGGGCACATGAATGCATGCGTTTAGATTTACTGGTTTAAAAACTCTTTCATGTCAAGGAGGACTCCCCCATGTGAATGTATGTATTTGCCTGCGGACACACGGATTTATTTCTAAATGGCAGATCTACAAGGTCACACTGCGTCACGATGCGACGCTTGTAGAGCTTGTAGATCTCCTATTTTCAATGAGCCCTCTGATGTCATGGACACTGGGCTCACTTACATCCTGGACTAAATGTTGTCTCAGTAAGACAGCCATAGAGTATAAAGAAGGATATACTCTATTCATGTCAGTGGAAGTTGCTCAGTGGCGTTTTGAAGCACCCGGAAGAACCGTCTACTTCCGCATTTGACCACCAAATTTTGGTGGTCAAATGCGGGGCACCTAGGCTGCTAATCCAGCCTGACAGCGTGTTGCGGGTTCGACTCCTGACCCCGACGACCTTTGCTGTGTGTCACTCCCCATTTCCAGGCAGGGGTTCTCAAGGTTTTCACCTGGTGCTGTTGATGACGTCACTTAGTCCTTGAAGGAGTTTTTCCGCAGAGATGGTATGAAAGTCTAAAACCAGGCCCACTCCCCTGCTCGCCAGCCGCTGAGCATTGTCTGGCTGTTCTCCGGTGACCGGCAACATCACCATGGGAACGGCATGACACACTCCCTCATAGAGACCATGTGAGCCAGCGTGAGTGATGAAAGCCCGTACTCCAGGGTGTGCTAACACACACACACACACACAATGAACAGTATAGTAAACACCACATATGAACCGACAGACTACTAGATGATACATCATTGTCATGAAATAAATATTGTGGATTATTAATACTGTTGCTCTGCATGGCAGCTAGCTATGCTCATTACTTTAGTCAGGTTGAAGTCTGGGAGTTTTGCATTTGACTGTACTATCAAGAGTGACAGTGGTGTCACAGTACCTAGTAGGTCATTCTGTGGCACCCATTTCATCATCTTGACATTTTCTGGGACGTTGTCAGGAACTGGGCCAGTGTATCGCCATATAACCTGTAATATATATATATATATACAGAGGACAATTACAATGCTGCCTGATACATTGGAATAATCTCTTGGGCTTTCCCGTTACATCATGACGTCTTTTCTATGTTTATACAATGTAAAGAAGTGTCTCTACCTTCTGTGGAATTTGTCTGAAGGCGTCCAGAAAGATAGCAGCTATGTCCTCCGGCACAGATGACACCATGGATCCCAGGGTGAACACCACGAACCCATCAGCCCCCGACACCCAAGGCTGCAGGTCCTGCACCACCAAACACATACAGTAGGAGGAGGAGGACAGTAACATTTCTCTACTGCACCACCAAACACATACAGTAGGAGGAGGAGGACAGTAACATTTCTATGCGGTCTGTCTGTCTCTAATCATTCACTCACTTTGTCCTCACTCTTCAACTCTCTCTCTCTCTATTTGAGACACAAACATCCATCGTCCTCACCTCAGGTAGAGGGTTCCTCAGGTCACAGTTCATCCCTCCCACCAGCACCATGTTGGGCATGAGAGGCCGTGGGTGGTCCAGCGTGAAGTCAGTCCTGTATGCAGTGGACACCAAAAAAAAGCCTATGACAGTCAGTCGTTTATGTTTACTTTCAAACGTTTTAGCCCGTGACACAAAAGATAAACTATACATTCCCCCCGGCCGTAGATCGCCTATTTTCACTACTTCTTAAACATTTGTTTCGAATTTATGTAATTTCTTGATTTGTCTTTTTTTTAAAGAAAACTAGATTTTTATGGAATGTTTTTCTTAATGTTAAGTACTGTTAATTATAATTCACACCCGTGTGAAGTGAGGGGCACTCTTATCATATGTCATCATACATCATCTCATTCTGGCCAATCACAATTTGCGTCCTCACATTTCAATGTTTGTGTTTACACACTTATGTCTTCAAGGTTTGTGTTTACACAAATGCTCAAAGCTGGACATAGAGGGGCTGGCACCCCTCGAAAACAAAATGTAGGAAACAAACAAAAAAAGATTATCTGCGACCCACAAATAGACTCTATGACATCAGTTGTGTGACGTACTTTATGACTCGAGGTTTTAACCTGATCTGAGAGACGGATTGGCTTCCTCAGTAAATTGAATTAAATGTTTAATAATATATATTTCCAAAAGTATAAAACCAATGTGAAATAACATTTGTGGAGGTACTTCTGTGGCCTATCAAGTATGCACAAGACATTTGGTCAGACAAGACACAAACAGACCAACCATGTTCTAGACGGCTAGACTCACACACAGACCAACCATGTTCTAGAGTCTAGAGTCTAGACTCCTGCAGACAGACACACACAGACCAACCATGTTCTAGAGTCTAGACTCCTGCAGACAGACACACACAGACCAACCATGTTCTAGACGGCTAGACTCCTGCAGACGGAGCATACATGTTACCTCATCAGCCAGATGGCAGCGTCTTTCATGACCTCAGCCGAACTAATATCTTCTCCCAGGAACTCAACAGCTAAGTGGTCAAACTGCCAGTGCATCATTCGACACATCAATGGCTCCATTAAAGCAATCTGTGGGACCAAAATCATATCGTATTAATCGTATTTGGAAGAATCACATTTACAGATCATTATAAAAAACTATTTGGGGGTCCTCCCCCAGAAACCTTTTTAACAGGGTAAATGTAATTGCCTGCATTCTAGTTCATTTTGACAGTTGGAGTTTTCACAGCACACTGCTCCATTTTTCGGATTAAGTCCTTGCAGACTGGTGCGTTTTTCTGAAAAACAGCAGTGATATAATCTTTTGCATTGCATCAGTCAACCCCACAATCCTAAAATAGTGTGTCCAATAAAATGGGCTGTGCTGTTTTTAAGGTTTATGTTTAAAACCGGCCTGACCACCTTTCATGAAATTTAAATTGAGTGTGTGAATGTGCATGTAGGTTATCATGTACGTAGTGTTAAAGTACACCCACCAGAGTGTTGATAACTCTCTCATTGAAGTTCATTTTATCTGTGAGCCGACTCAAGAACCGAGGAACATATGAGGGAGGGGCGGGGCAGGCTGCAGCCTTCATATCCAGGTTACACGGAACCCCTCTCGCCAAATTGATGGTGGGCAGACCTAAAATAGTTGATTATGGAAAGTAAATTCTTAGGGAGAGACGGTTGAAGTACAGGTAAACCAACTCAATCGTGTCACCACGTTTGGTTCTCACCAAACTTTCTGGCTAGCAGAGCACCTGTTGGCAGCATAGGGCTCGTTAGAACAGCATCAAAGTCCTGCAGAATTAGAAGTAGTACAGGAAATCCATGGAAAATACAGCATCAACCTCAAACTAAAACGGCCATAGCCGTCATCACAAATGTGATGAGGCCATCTTGAAAACTAAACACAATATAAACAATTGGAGAGGGGTGGGGAGGAGAAAGTTATAAAGTTATAACATTTTATTCTTTATAAAAAACAAAATACCAATTCTATGTTCCCCTCTATTTCCATCCTTTTTTTTATTTTTTTCTTTTTTAAGGTTTAAAAGTATTTCTCAAGTCTAAAAAGTGCATGTGCGCACCCCTGGTCCAGAGTAATCTAGTAAGAGAGTGGCGACACTATCGTTGAAGTGCTCATTCTAACTCAATGGGATAGTTCCAATGTTTGGAACTATAGCCCATAGCACCCCGCTTTGCGGCGAGATCAAAGCGTGTCGCCACTCTCTTACTAGATTACTCTGCCCTGGTCTAAAGCATGTGCCACTGCCAACCATACATACATGACTGTGTATAGTATTAGTAGACCAATACACAGCCTGCTATACCCTCACCTGCTGTGACAGATGTGAGATGAGACTTGTGTTAAGCAGCACGCTTTCTCCAGTGGTGTAGATGAAGTTCATCATGTGTCTGATATGACCTATCTTCTCCACGAAAGATTTGGTAATTGTTTCAATAATCCCACCGAAAAGGGCATCGACCTCCGCCTGCCCATAAGGGACAGGATACTTCAAGGTGGTGTAGTGTTTACCAGGACCCAGCCGCAGCGAGACCTCTGGCATCACCACGGTTACGCTGTGTCCACGACGACCCATTTCCTGGGCAACGGCTTTTAAGTCCATCCAGTGACTCCCGTCCATAGGAACCACCAACAGACGGCCCAAGAACTTACTGGAGGATTCTGGAGTGGTGGGCGTGTTGACAACGTTGCCCTCAAAACCATTGTTTTCCACAGCGGACTGGCTCTTATTTTCCCCGTTCAGCTCCTTGACTGTGCTCAGCAGGAAACACACTTGTAAAAATGCTTTCCACATTCTGGCCCGTCTACTTGTATTACCGTCTATCTCTCTTCTGTGGTTATTCGTTCACTTTTCAAGTCAGTTCCATGTGCTGGAGAGCTTTTCTCACTACTTGCCTGCAGTCATGTCATTCCTTCTGCATTCCCTGCCCTTTCTCTGCTGAGAAAGAATGTCTCTGCATTTTACCTTTGCTCCGATTACCTTTGAGATTCAGTATGTGTACAGTAGGTGTATGCACTAAGTTCACTCACAAAGCCCTAGCTGTGGTCAAAGTCCTCCAATAAGTGACTGAGCTTGTCAGAGGGAGAGTAGCGGCCAGGACAAAATCGTGGGATAAAATAATAAATACAAATATTAATAAAAAAAGTGACTTCAGATCGGACTCTACCATAGCCACCGGTCGCCTACTCCTCACTCCATGCTCACCTTTTGTTGCTTTTTGACCAAAATAGATGCTAGTTATTCTATGCAGATGTATGTTGGTTTCTTGTTATTATGTAGGCATATAGTACTTAGATAATCCTATTACTTGACCACATGTTGTTCAGACAGATGCTACTGTACATAGACACAGACAATACATAGCATACAGCTTTTACATTTATATGGTTCGAAGTATGTGGAGCTACTGTACCACGGAGGCACATGTTTCCAATCCTGTGAACTATGCCTAAATTATAAATTTGGCATTTGTTTGTCCAATCCATTGGACATATTATGGGATAGAGGGAGAGACTGAACTGATTTCATGAAATGTACTATAATATATGTTTGAAGAATGCCTATATTATAGGCATTCTTTTGGATCCCTGTGGAGAGAAATACTTATCTCTTGAGAGATGTTTGGAAAAAAATCAACAAGACAGAATACTGTATATTGAGAGGAAAAAACATTGTTAGAAGCTATGCTGAGGGTCGATTTAAAGGACCACTTTTCTACCTATCTTCACTAATAATCACGATAAGATAATTTCTTTCTAATTTTTTGTCTCATAGGAGGGCTGTGGGCAGTTCAGAAACCTGTCTACCAGTGAGGGGAATCCAAGCTAATAGAAACGGCAGGCTTTCTATTCCTGAAAAGTTGCGAAAATGGAAGCCATCGTTTTCACGATAATAAAAATCGATATATATATATTCTTTTTAAATCTTGTTTAAAAAAAAGTCGGACCAATTATATGAAGATAGGTTGAAAGTGGTGAAGTGGCCCTTTAACAACCTAGACTTGATGAACATTTTAAAAAGGTATTGCTGATAAAAAATACTTTGGTTTTATATCCATCATGATTGCCTGAAATGCAAGAAGTTAAGAACTAGCTTTTGGATGATAGCTTTCAAACACTGTAATTCTCCCCAAGCTACTTGCTTTAAAATAAAGCAAGTATATTAAAATAAATAATAAAATAAATGAATAAATAATTTACTTGACTTGGTTAAGGACCCTTTCTCCCTTGTATAGATATCTATGAGCAAAAATATACTGTGTGTGTGTGTGTGTGTGTGTGTGCGTGCGTGTGTCACTGTGTGTGTGCGTGTGCGTGAGAGAGATGCAGTTAATTAACACTGATTGTAAATTGGATATAGGGGGGTTGTGTTGTGTTGTGTGTCAGCCCTGTTGATGATTAGATAGGAAGCATAGAGTAATAAAAGGAGGGATAGGAAGGCCCTTCTTCCCCACATGATCAGTCAATCAATCGACAGCTTGATTATCAGAAAAAGTTGCATTAATATACACTCAAATCCACAGGTAGTCCATGCATGCCACAGCCTCTGTGACCGGCCGCAGGCAGGTGTTGATAGCATTACATGACACAGACTGGACATAGCGCACAGCTGAAGACTTCTGCGACTGCAAGGTAGGTTGCAGTGTTGTTTTTGCCAGCAGATTTAGTCTCTTTAGTTTCAGTCACATTTTAGTCACATGGAATGTTTTAATGCGAGTCTAGTTTTAGTTGACTAAATGTATTTTGGTGGGCCTTGATGCCGTCGTAATGACTGTTTTCTTTTCACTTGCTGAAAATATATAGCCGATCTACAAGCCCACAACACGTCGTGAGCTTGTAGATCGGCCTAACATTTTAGTCTAGTTTTTATTTGTTCGTCAGTCCATTTAGTTTTAGTCATAGCTTAGTTTTCATGTAGTTTCCATTTAGTTTGTCAGTGAAAACAACACTGGTTGGTTGGTATCGTCACTCATTCTCATGTTGGAGGTCTGAGTTAGATTCTGATGGTAGTGATGGAGTGGAACATTTGGGACGTTGTGTCAATTGCATTTACACACCGCCTCCGAAACTATATATATATATATATATATATATATATATATATATATATATATATATATATATATATATAAAAAAAATTCAATTCAAACTTTATTCAAGACACTCACAGGGGGGTCCATAGGGCGGAGCACATAAAACACAAAAGTAAACAAACTGTAAATAAACAAAGCAATGATGCTGTTCTCAGAGTCTGTTAACCTGCACATAAATCTATACATGAGGTTTCGTAGCACAGCAGGGCAAGTGGGTACGGACGGGACGAGTCATTCAAGCCAAGGAGCTGGCACTGATCTGGAAAGCTCGGCCACTGAAATAAACTTTGAAACAATCGGGATAAGGATCCCATCCATAGGCTATAGGTCCAGAAATCCCATATCAGGATGAATTAATTTTTCGGTTCTAACAAGTGAATGGAACACACAATCCTCCAAACTGCTTGATGTCTGACTGCATTTTGTTTTGTTCTGTGTAATATTCGCAATAGAAATAATAATAATACACATATGTATGTAGTGTAGTGATTTTTCAGGTGATGAGTTTAAAAACCCATTAAATGTGATGTGCAAGACTTTTGACTTGTTTAGAAGAGCCTTGTTGATGTTTTCACTTTTCAACAGGAAAGTTCCTGTTAACAGCATCCCACACTCAGTGTGTACAATATGTGCTCTCTCTCAAAAGGTGACACTAGAGTATTGTGTGGAGTGGAAAAAAACTAACGCCACATGCCTTCCACACACGCCTCCAAACAGAAGAACCGCAATAAAGATACTGCAATGTGCGTGAGACACGACGTGCAGAGAAGGGGCGAACGTGTCCCAGACAAGGGGACCACCACCATGTTTGACGTCATCGATGAAGAAACAACAGCGGTGGTGGGTGACGCTGGAGAAGAGCTGCTACAAGCGGCCGACCAAGAATCGACTGAGTCGTCAAAGCTGCGGTGTCCCTCTGAACAGTCATTTGATAATGACCGCACAGTGACTGGCCCTTCCTTCCCAAATATGATGCAGTCATATCTGGGCATGTGTGCTCCGTGCCGAAAGTTGTACCAAACAGCCAAGGAGAAAAGGCCACTCAAAAACAAACTCTTAGATGTTGGTGAGCACTGTTTAGTCCTGTATTATGTTAGCAATAGCATGCTGGAAAAAACATTGTCAGTTCTACAAGCTGGCAAAAGCTATTTTGACATGGTGTTAATGAATTGGGTTTTGATTTGTTCACCAGATCCTACATCGTTGACATGCGACCAGTGGGTCATGCAGAAAAGGCGCAGCACAAGACTACGACCAAGACACGGCATGAAATTGTAAATGTGCACTAGATGTGCGTTTGGATGGAATTTGTGTTACTGTTGGTAGATTCCTGCTTCATCAGCAACATCTTTGTTAATTCTTTGCAGGACTCCTTGGGACCACCACGTCCGTGAGAGATTCGAACGGCCGACTGACGAGGGAGACCAAAGAACCGCTTCCACATCACATTGCCCCAGATCACACATTTTCCTACATAGGTAACCGAACGCACACTTGATTTCTCAGTTTCAGTCTGTCTTTCAGTGCAAAATAGCAGCTAGTTTGTCATTGGCACACTGACGAATGTGGGTGCAAGTGTTTATTTTTTTTATGTGCGTTTCCCTTTTATTTTTATTTTTTTTGCATGCCATACATTAGATTGAAAATAAATATAGAACATATGTTGTAGGGGATATTCATTAATATCACAAACGTGGGTGCAATGAATAAAGCTAAAATAGTATCTTGGAACGGAACTGAATACTAGTACTACCAACTGTCACTCTTTCATTCTAGAAACCTTAAGCGGTGTACAGTGGTCGAAAGGGGAAGGAAGACTGTGAGAAAGGGCAGGAGAAAGCAGTCCACCAACGACGGGAGCCTCACCAAGCAACCACGCGTAGATGACAGCGGCCGTCACAGCGACACCAGCGTTCATGGTGATCCCGTCCCTCACGGGAGGAGTAGTACAGAAAGGAAGAGCTGGAGAAAGCACGTCGCCAGAGACAGGAGCTCCAACAAACCACGTGTAGTTGACAGCGGCCTTCACAGCGACACCAGCCTTCACAGTGATCCCGTCCCTCACAGGGGGGCGAGTCGGACCGGACGGAAGAGCAGGAGAAAGCAGTCTGGGTCTGCCCAAGACTGGACCCTCGCCAAGCAACCATGCTTAGTGGACAGCGGCCTTCACAGCGACACCAGCCTTCACGGTGACCCCAGCTTTCACGGTGACCCCGTCCACACCACAGGGAGTAGGACCGCAAAGAAGGGCAAGAAAAAGAAGTCTGGTGTTGCCCAAGACCTCGCCAAGCAGCCACGAGTAGATGACAGCGGCCTTCACTGCGACCCCGTCGACACCACAGGGAGTAGGACCGCAAAGAAGGGCAAGAAAAAGAAGTCCGGCGTTGCCCAAGACCTCGCCAAGCAGCCACGCGTAGATGACAGCGGCCTTCACTGCGACCCCGTCGACACCACGGGGAGTAGGACTGCAAAGAAGGGCAAGAAAAAGAAGTCCGGCGCTGCCCAAGACCTTGCCAAGCAGCCACACGTAGATGACAGCGGCCTTCACAGCGACACCAGCCTTCACGGTGACCCCGTCTTTCACAGGGTGGCGAGTCGAACCGGACGGAAGAGCAGGAGATCGCAGTCTGGGTCTGCCCAAGACAGGACCCTCGTCAAGCAACCATGCTTAGTGGACAGTGGCCTTCACAGTGACACCAGCTTTTGCACTGACCCCGAGCCTCAAAGCCGGAGTGGTACCACAAGGAAGAACAGGAAAAAACAGTCTGCCAAAGACAGGAGCGCCTCCAAGCCACACGTAGTTGACAGCAGCCTTCACAGCGACGCAAGCTTTCACGTTGACCCCGTCCACACCACAGGGAGTAGGACTGCAAAGAAGGGCAAGAAAAATAAGTCCGCCGCTGCCCAAGACCTCGCCAAGCAGCCACACGTAGATGACAGCGGCCTTCACAGCGACACCAGCTTTCGAGGTGATCCCGTCCCTCACAGGTAGGCCTGTCGCGTCTAATCGCAATCGTTTGAGATAATCACAAATATCTTTTGCATAATCGTCAATCATTTCCATGTTGAAAAACATGCATTTTTCAAAAGATTGCAGAAATGCCACATTTCCCAACACGTCACTTTGTGATGTGTTGTAACTTAAGCTTGTAGGTCAAATATTTCCGCTATATATATATATATATATATATATATATTTTTTTTTAAGAAAATATAAAAAGTTTATGTGTTTATGGTTTGAAGGTTTTCCGAAACCTTAGGTCAGGCCCTAGAAGGCGTTCCCAGATTCGGCCTCAGGCATCAATGGGTTAAAATTCAAGGCAACGTTTCAGGCCTGAAGGACGCAAGACCGAAACGTTGGTTACTTGACCCACTTAGACCTGATTACTATTCTACAAAATGTCTTCTAAATCCATGTTTCTATGTCAGTTTTTCTCAAACTTTTTCATGCCAAGGACCCCAAAAATTCTATGTATTTGGCCTCCGACCACCATCTGAAAATATGTTGTTCCTTCTCCCAGAAGCAAAGATTTGAGTTAAAAACATTCGCTCTGAAAGAATATCTATTCAAAGATTTGCGCAACATTTTCATGATCTTTCAGAAAGGGCAGATCTATACAAGCTCGTAGCGTGGCACTCAATGCCGCGCTATGAGCTTGTAGATCTGCTGTTTTTCAATAGCTAAAAGCATTCAATTAAAACCTCTTGAACAAGTGGCAGTGTGCGGGTCTCCCTCCTCCAAACGTGTGCTGCACCTGCTGAAAATTGAGCCTGGTGTCTTCTCTTTAGGATTATGAAGCCTCAAAAGGCTTTTTACTAATTGTAACGTTCCATTGTTCAATGCAAACAAACAAACAATTAAACCGTTAATCGCAGTTATTTGTGTGATAATTAATCGGCAACGTGAATTTGTAATGGTGACAGCCCTACTACTCACAGGGGGAGTAGTACAGAAAGGAGAAGGCAGTCCGCCAAAGACGGGACCCTCGCCAAGCAGCCATGCCTCGATCCGATCGGCATCGGTAGCCAACCCGAGTGCACCGATACGGAAAGTTCTACTAGTGGTGAATACCTTTGCTTTGAGCTGACCCCCGCTTCTGTAACGTATGATGGACCGGTCCCGGTGGAAAGGTCCCCCCCGCCCAAACGGAGGCGCCAGGCAACGGCCGGGGACCGTTTCAAAGAGTTATTCGATAAGGCATTGTGCAAGAGAAGTACGATTGAACGACTGGATTGCTTGTGAGATGGTGGTCACTTATTTTAAATATTTTATTTTATTTTTTAAATAAAAACCTTCAGTGTATAACATTCATCTTGTATCTCATATCACCTCATATGGTTCACAATATCAAAATGTCAGCATTGATATTTGATACTGAGAAATAGGGGGGGGGGGGGGGGGGTGGGTTGGTACGCCCAAGAAAATCTTGTGCAATCTATATATAAACGATTTGTAATTTCCTTTTAATTCTGTGTAAAATCTTGTTTTGTCTACCTACACAGCCACAAGGTGGCGCCACATTACATTATTGATGGTAAAGTTCCTGGAAGCTGCTATGTTTTTGCCACCAAGACTTCTGTGCTGAACAATGATTTATTCTTACAGAACAAAATACTTACAGACGGACATCAGGAATCTTCTCCTCAAATGTCACATGTTTAAATACTTGCATAATGTATTCTATTATTAATTTACAAAAAGATTACATTTACAATAATGACTGCACAAAAACAGACATACCGATAGCTATTTATTTAATTTTTCAAATCTTTGAATATATATATTTTTTCAGAGCGAACGTTTTTAACTGGTGAGGTCCCTGGAACAACATATTTTCAGATGGGGGCGGTCTGCAGCCAATTACATATATTTTTGGAGGTCCTTGACAGGAAAATGTTTGAGAATGACTGACATGGAAACACAGGTTTTTCAGAAAACTGTCAGGATTTAGAAGACATTTTGTAGAATCGTCATCAGGTCTAAATGGGTTAAGACTTGTCTGGTTAAAACATTACCAGGGATTGTTTGAACTTGTTTTCCAGAGTTTTGCCAATACAACACAATGATTTGTTATTTCAACATTGAAGCCAATTCCTTCCATGCTGGCTCATACTTTTCTAGATCTATCTCATTCAAAGAGTTTTAGGATGGTATCAATTACAGGACATTACAGGTTTGCTAATTATGTTGCACCATCTCAAAACATGTCTATTGGAAGATAAGAAAAGCTCTTTGTTTTTACATGCATTTCATTTTCATACGGAGTCATGCCCCCATTTACTACATTTATCACAGATTACTAAATAATGTGCTCCAATCAAAAAAATATATATATTGTTTTTTTTACATAAAATCACTACATAATAGTTGGTAGCTGGAAATGCCACTCCGACTTCTACCATATCTTTATTGCAGGAAATTTCATCTGCAACCCAAATTGCTCCTGGATTCAATTATTATTATTCAAAAATATATTTTTAACAGTATTTTATTTTATAACTTTAGATCCAGACCTACTGCATTGATGCTGGCATTCTTTTTGCTGCGGAACAAGATTTGAACAGTATATATCTTGCATGCAACAATTTCACCATATCAATAAAACTATATGGAATGTTAACTCCTTTCATCAGCATCCAAAGGTAATCACGATATATGATCAATTGCATTTCTTTGGGTCAAGTCCTATGATGTAAAGATCCTCATTGCCTGACGTTGGGTCTCTAAATATACAAAGATTATCCCACATAACAAACACTGCCTTTATCATAAAGGCTGTAGCTACTCATTACTAATTTGGCCAGTATCTTATAATCTGTATTCATCTAAATCTAACTTGCTCCTATCTCCTTTTTTATGCAACATTGTCATCACTCCATAGTAAAATTATTTACTTAAACTACCTTTATTAATCCCTTGATTGAAATGAGAAGTATGCCTTCATATACTGTACAGCTGATAGGCCATCAGATCCTGGGCTTTTATTTACATACAGTTTTTTTTTAACTTCACCTGAACAATAGAGCAATGGAAAGTGAGCAGGGGGTTTCATAGGTTTCATCTCTACCTTGGAAATAGAGATCACCCAAAGACACACAGAAAATATAGAAATATAGACTCGGACATGGTGTGTGTGTGTGTGTGTGTGTTTTAATAATCGTAAAAATGATTATAACTTAAATACATTGCATGGATGCACCTGGGACTTATCTTCAGTGATGTTTCCTGAGGTCAACGGGGTTTCGGGTCTTCCAACATCATGCCCCTCACTTAGGTGACCCAGCCGGGGTTGATCAAATCCCGATTTACGTCCCAGTAGCTACCCTCGATCAGTCCATCAGGGAATGAGCAAGGCCACACAATCCGTTGCCCCTCTGCCGGGACTGGGAGAACCAAAATCTGGCGCGTGGAAGGACTAGGCTCTGTGGGTTGACTCCTGAATGTCCGGGCCCCTCCTACGTCTCACCAGGTCCACTCCTGCTCTCACCAGGCCCAGGACCTGTGCGTTGCACCAGACTCCCAGCACCAGGCACTCCATTCAGGAGTGGTGGATTATAATGGCCCTCCTAAAGGCCTCACCAAGGTTTGTTGGGCTTCCTCCTCACGGAGGACACAGGCTGGGGTGCTAACCCATACTGCTCACCCGGGTGCCGTCTACTTGCGTCACCCATCTCTCCGGTGGTCACCAGACTATACCTGGTTGTCACATAGTCTATTCCTATGAGTCGCTATAAATAGAATCATTCTATTCAGAGAAAAGATACAAGGTTGGGTTACAGTATATGCAGAAAGATAGCTATTTCTCCTGTATAGTTTTAAGTCCGTGCAAATACAGACTTAAATGACAGATGCAGTCCGAGGATATGGCAAGACTCCATAGGCTGAGACGGGAAGATGACATGATGGTGGTAGCGTAGTAGTTTATAAGATGACATGATGTGCCTGATGGGTCACACTTTATCCTTCACCTGCCTTTGTTTTTCTTTATGCACACCAATTTTAAATTCCCATCGACAATGAATGGAGAATTTGACCTCGTATGTCTGAGCAAATCGGCTTAGAGTCTATTTTTCATTTATGATTATGTACGATAAGAGCGCCCCTCACTTCACACGGGTGTGATTATTTTAATATAAAGGTTGAATTAAACTAAAATAAACTATGGCCTGGCTAAAAGCAAGGCCTCTTGAGGGAGAGAGGCTCAAATATATTTATTTAACAAAAAAATCAACATCCAAGTTAAAATAAAAGCAAAGAAAGCACCAAGAACACAAATAAATAATAATAATAAATAAATAATAATAAATAAAACATATAGCCCACGTGTCATTGCAATATTGATCTAGTGTTTGCAGTATCCAGTTGAATCTCTGTTATCGTATACAAATGCACAAAATCCGACTACAGACTAGTATACTAGTAGACTCGTCCAGTGTAGTCTGGACAGTTGAGCGGACCAGATTCCCTTTGTTTCCTTGAGGAAGGAGGAGGTCCACTCCCGGTCTCCCTGTCCGTCTGTGTGTGTGCAGGTCAGTCAGCGGCGATGGGCCGGCCGGCTGACTGCATGCCATGGCGGAGGACGGGCAGAGGGTGAGCCTCCGTGTTGAACACCCAGCTCTCCAACGGCATCAGGTCGTCGCTGGAGAACAACAGGTACAGATACTTGAGCGTCTCGGACAGAAAGAAGCTCTGCTGCACGTCGTCGTGGGCGGGACGGAGCGCGGTGACGTCCTCCACGCCGGAGAAACCTCCGCTCACCCGGCAGTGCTTCTCTATGGCCTGTGCCGCCTCCCAGCCCCACCGACGGTACTTGGGGTCGTGGGTGAGCCTCCACATGTACCAGTAGGTCTCGATGGCCTCCGGACGCAGCTCGTAATGTCTGTCCACGGGCACTGCCTCCAGACCGCGGTCGAACTTAAAGACCTCGGGACCCAGCTTCGACGCCGTCCTGTCGTAGGACTCGTGGCAGGTGTGCGCAATCTCGGCTCCCAGCCGGAGGTAGTGTTCCGCCTTGTCGTCTGGCGAGCCGTTGGCTCCGAGTGCAAACATGCCGCCGGCAAAACAGGTCAGGTGGCCCATTTTCTTCTGCAAGTAGCCATCCCTCCACTCCCCGATGAATGTCAGACCGCCGTCAGACCTACGGATCAGATGACGTTCTATAGCCTCGATGGCGTCATCGTAGGTCTTGCGTGCCTCTGCGTCGGTCTTGTCGGACACGAGCCATGCCTTCAGCAGGTACTCATAGAAGCTGTCCCCAAGACATCCCGCCGATGTGTGGTGCAGTCCCCAGCTGCCTGTGTGAGGATTGAGGTAATTTGGATACAGTCCGTTGGGGCGGTTCATCTTGGCTAGCAGCTTACGGATGTGCATCACTTTCTGATAGTAGACAGGGTTCCCAGTTAGGTTTGTGAGGTGAACAAACTCGACGTGGAGGGTCCCGAACTCGGCCAAAACGCTGTTTGATGACCAGTGCGTACCACCCTCACCACTTCTTAGGTTGACCATGGACCAGGGAATGCCTGTAGGCGTGTTGAAGGCAGGAAGCAACCTATCAGCCAATTGCACCGCCTTTAGTTTGAATATTTCCTGTCCAGAGAGGTAGTAAGCAGACAGCAGTCCTCCTATGAAACGGATGTTGGCCTCAAACACAGAGACCTTGGCGTCGACGTCAAAGTCCAGGTTCTGTTCAATCCACTCCTGTCCATCCTTGAACTCCTTGTGAAGGCCCATGATGTACAGGGTGTCTAGAGAGTCCACTATGGTCGCACCGAGCTGGGAATGACCAAAGACGCTGGAGGAATGTTCTTTCTTTGACAGGGGCTTCAGTTCATTGTGACCAAAGCTGTACTGCCTGTAGCTGTCCCACGCATGCTTCATCATCTCTCTGATCTTGTCCCGTTTGTCCTTGATGTCCTGTTCCGGGAGCTCTCCGTCATCGACCCCTTTCACCTTGTGCCGTTTGTCCTTGATGTCCTGTTCCGGGAGCTCTCCGTCATTGACCCCTGCCACCTCGGGCAGGGAGGCCATGGGGGGCAGAGTGTTTGGGAGCGGCTGAGATTTTAGCAGCGGCTCCCCGTCATAATTACCCAGCTTCCCTCTGGCTTTCCGCAGTGCAAGCTCATGGTGTGCACGTGTCCCGTCCCGCGACATCTCCTCGTCTCCGTGTTTGTGGCGTGCCCCGTGTCCATCGTTGGACATGGGGCCACCCAGGAAAGGGATGAACGTCTCGTCCAGGCCCATGTCCAAGCGATGGTGCTTGAAGCTGCCCAACAGGAAGAAGACCACAAGGCTCAGGGTGATGAAGGCACAGAGGATGGGGAGGACGTACCTCTTGGAGAAGAACCGTGGCATGGTTCTGAGATGGCAGAGTAAGGGCTTGGCACCCGGAGGAGACCAGAGCGGTAGCGAGGCGCCAGGAGACGAGGACGGGACCCTGCGGTCCCAGAGCGGTAGCAGGGGATTCGTCCTCATGGTTTCACCGTTAAACTCACATTAGGCGGAGGTGAAACAGGGAGGCGGATTGAACTAATCACTGATAATTGAGTTATTACCGGACGCTGGGGGTGCGATTCCAATTTTACAGTATAAGTCTGACCACCTGGTTGTGACATCATATGAGGTTAGAACGTAATGACCATATATGGCTTTGCCAGACATACTGTATGGGGAAAACACATCTTTGGGGATATTTCCTTAAGCAACGCCTGACGCCAATGTGCTTCTAGGAACTTTGCTGTCTGTCTGTCTGTCTGTCTTTTTTTGTTTTGGTTTTTGAGAGGCGCTAGCCCCCTCCTACATCCAGCTTTTGGTTACCGTCCACAAACTTTGTCTTAAACAAACATTAAATTCCCGTTGACAATGAATGGAGAATGTTACGTCATTGTGTCTGAGCAAATAGGCATAGGCCCTCATTTATCAATGCGGTGTACACCCGGTGTACAAAAAATAGCAGATCTACCAGAACTAGCACTGCGTGTTGTGAGCTGTTTTCAGCATGCAACTTCATTTGCAAGTGTAAAATGACTTATACTGGATCTCTTTTCCACTAGTCCCTTCCTGTCTAGTTTTTATTTGCTGACGAAATTGTCAGTATTATAGTCTTATAGTTTTAGTCATCATATAGCTTAGTTTTCATTCCGTTTCCATTTAGTTTTCGTCAGTGGGAAAAGGGTAGTCGACGAACATTTTTCGTCTTGGTTTTAGTCGATGAAATCATCACTGCCCTACGAGGTCCTCAGATTAACTTCACTTCAACCCTACCATCTCTATTCTGAGCCCAAAGTAGCAGATCTACAAGCTCACAACGCCTCGCAATGTAAATATTTTCCGACAAAGACGTTTGGCGTAGAATCTAAATCTTTGTAAACTCCTCCATGCAGCTCTGTGATCATTCCATTAGAAATGGATTCCATCTGTCCGTGAAAAAAGACACGTTCAATAATTCACATACTGAACTTGTATTATTTTTCCTCATATATTTGCTGTCAGGCAGAATACTTGTATCTCCATATTCCACCTGTTTGTTTTAGTTTTTTTTTTTTTAAATCAATGACATTGATTGCATTTGGAACAGTGAAAACTACCAGTTTGTACGCAAGGTTTCCACCTGACCAGTGATGATATACTGCATTTAAACACATCTTTGGAATTCTAGATGAACCCATTTAGACCTGGTGTAACCTATATGCTGTTTTACCTTTAATGCCGGCTGCGCCCTCTGTGTCACATTCACCTCTTTGTCTCATAATAAGCAACAACATTTAATTTTTTTAGTAAGAAATTTTACTTTTTTCAGAAAACCTGATTTTAGGAGGCGTTTTTAGAATCGGTCTCGGGTCTAAATTATCGGTTCATTATTATAGTCTTAAACATAATAGTAGTAGACATACAATAAACAGACAATAGAGCTTTTGAATATGTGTTTATTCACTGATTATAGTACTAGTATCAGTGTTGCATGTACACTATAAAGTAATGGTACCAGTAGCCTCAGTGTTACATATACACTCTATAAGGTAATAGTACCAGTATCACTGTTACATATTATACACTCTATAAAGTAATGGTACCAGTATCACTGTTACATAGAATAGACCAGAACACCACTCCATGTGTTGCGGTTGTATGAGTCATCATAGAGCCTGTGCCCAGAAGGTAGTCTCATGTGAACGGTGTCTCCCTCCTCCAGCTCTAGGATCATTCCATTAGAAATGGATTCCATCTGTCCATGATTGTTCCATCCATGGTTTTGCATGAGCCACTGATCATTTTTATACATTTCGATCATTACATACTCTGAACTACCCCAGTTAGTTGCAGTGAACCTGAAGTGATAAGCACCTTTAACAGGAGATGTGAAGATTCCTATATGTATAGAACACACATGCATACATACATACGCACATTCACGCACAGCGCACATGCATGCACGCGCGGACACGCACGCACGCACGCACGCACGCACGCACGCACGCACACGCGCACACGCACACACACACACACACACACACACACACACACACACACACACACACACACACACACACACACACACACACACACACACACACACACACACACACACACACACACACACACACACACACACACACACACACACACAAATCATGGTCACTTGGTGAAAACACAGTTAATTAAAACCAAATTACATTAAAGTTCTGTCATCCCATTCACTATTGATTTCAATGGGAAATATTAATTTACATTACTGTAAAAAACCTGAAAACCAGTGAACATGTCAGATATTGTATAGTAACAAAAGTAACAAAATAGCAGATCTACAAGCTCACAAAATGTCACATCACGTGTTTTAGACTGGCTATTTTTTGGTTTTCTTGTTTGCCTATAATGACATGCCCAAAACAGCTGCAAGATTGAAAGTGTTAAAGTATGTCTGTGGGTTTTATAAATAATTAACAACGGCTTGTCACTAAATAATAACTACATTGGATCTAATGATCTAATGGATCTAATTGGAAAACAGCTTTTCTTTCCCCATTTCCTGAAAAGTAACAGTTTTTGGACATACAAGGTTTCCATCTGAAAGTAACATTATGTAATTGTGTAATTAGTTGGTGAGAGCTAATTATGCGATAAATTAATAAAGTGAATTAACATGACTTAATCACACCTACCTGTGGATGGATTGTAGGAGTTGCCGATGTTGGTGATGACTCTCTTATAGACCAGAGGGTTGGCAGAACTAACAAATCCATCATTACTCAAACCAACAGAGAAGGCAATCTGTGGCTTGTCTGTCAACACAGGAACATTATATAACTGTTTATAATATTATTAAAGCATTAATGATACTATCAGCCCTAAAGCCCCATAATACTTAACATTATGTCTTTTCGAGTATCTGGGAAATATAAAGCTTAACAACATATTGTATAAACATACTGCACTTACTCCGCAGTTCCTGCACCTTGTCAGTGTCGGCGAGCTTGTTCTCTACGGTGGACAGCCGAGCAAGATGGGCTGAAATCAACAACATTCATATATTAAATCAGCCATAAATCCACCTCTAGTTTAAATTGAGTAGATCAACAATACAGTCAATAATAACATTACAACTAACTATTCTCCAAGCATCAAATACAGTAATTGAAATGAATGAACTCTAAATTAAGTCTTAATTGTGTTCTTAATTACCTTCACTTTCCTTCTTCAAGGCCTCCACACTGGTCTCACTGCTGCTCAGTCTGGTCTCTAGAACCTGGACCTGGTCATCAGTGGTACCCAGTCTGGTCTCTATAGAACCTGGACCTGGTCATCAGTGGTATTCAGTCTGGTCTCTAGAACCTGGACCTGGTCATCAGTGGTATTCAGTCTGGTTTCTAGAACCTGGACCTGGTCATCAGTGGTATTCAGTCTGGTCTCTAGAACCTGGACCTGGTCATCAGTGGTATTCAGTCTGGTCTCTAGAACCTGGACCTGGTCATCAGTGGTATTCAGTCTGGTTTCTAGAACCTGGACTTCGGTCTCACTGCTGCTCAGTCTGGCCTGAAGGTCTTTCAGCTCTTTCTCTCCGGCACTCAGTTTGGCAGCCATTTCTGAAGAGCAGAAAATCACAACAAAATGCATATTAGTTTTAAACACAGCCAGTGCCTTCACAACTTTTTCATGCTCCATTTTTGAAGCATGAAACACAATATAAACAATGGGAGAAGGGTGGGGCCGAGAAAGGCCCTCATTAAAATGTATTAACATTAAAGTAAGTCATTTTTTCATCACTGTCCTCTGCTGCCTGCATCCACTGAACATCATGGTGTTCTAATTACCTTCACTTTCCCTCTTCAAGGCCTCCACACTGGTCTCACTGCTGCTCAGCCTGGTCTCTAGAACCTGGACTTTGGTCTAACTGCTGCTCAGCCTGGTCTCTAGGACCTGGACTTTGGTCTCACTGCTGCTCAGCCTGGTCTCTAGAACCTGGACTTTGGTCTCACTGCTGCTCAGCCTGGTCTCTAGAACCTGGACTTTGGTCTCACTGCTGCTCAGCCTGGCCTGAAGGTCTTCCCGCTCTTTCTCACCGGCGCTCAGTTTGGCAGCCATTTCTGAAGAGATGAAAATCACAGCGAAACTGTTACATAGTTTTGAAAACACACACATCAGCTCATCCTAATCTTCACAACTTCTTCAAGCTCCATTATAGCAGATCTACAAGCTCATAGCGTGGCTCATAGAGCGGCAGAGAGTGCCGCGCTACGAGCTTGTAGATCACATTTCTTTGCACACACAAACAAAGCATTTATTAAACATCCTGACCTGCATTCTCTCTGAATCACGGAGTCCCTCTGCTCCTTGACCTCTCGCTCCACGTTGCTCAGGCTCTGTCCCTGTTCCACCACGGTGGTTCCCAGGTTGTACACCATGGCCCTCTGCTTCTCCACCTCTCCCTCCACGTTGCTCAGGCTCTGTCTCCGTTCCACCACAGTGGTTCCCAGGTTGTACACCATGGCCCTCTGCTTCTCCACCTCTCCCTCCACGTTGCTCAGGCCCTCTCTGGTCTCGGCTCTCACGTCCACCACGGTGGCTCCCAGGTTGAGCACCATGCCTCTCAGTTTCTCCAGTTCCAGGGTTGTAAGAGGGTGGCTGGTGCTGCGCCGTTGCCTCTCTCACTGGCCGACCCCCTTGAGTCTCCCCGAGCTCGGACCTCAGAGAGACCTGTGAACAGCAGAACCAGCAAAGCTCCGGCAGTCTTCATTCTGGATGCAGAGTGGAGATACTGAAGACACTGTGTTGAGCACTGGTCTTTTATACTCTCATACCCTCGTAGACTATAGCGTTGGACACGTCACTGTGCCCACAGTGGAAAGTTAATCTACAAGCTGGACACTAAAATAAAGTCAAGGACGGTCTGAGAAGGCCAACATGTGCTTCATGATTAGACGCGTGGAAAAGGACGCCCTGGCTCTGAAATAAGTGTCTGTGTGAACACGTTTTAAGTAATCGGCTGTTGTTTTTCTGTGATGTGAGGGCACTGAGTCTGAGTGTGACATGTTCAGGTACTGGAAAGTATTCATACAAAAATAGATATTCTTGGCCCAGGCCGTAGCGTAACGGTCTGGGCACCGGACTGGTGATCCAGTCGCGGTGTGCCGCGGGTTCGACTCCCGGACCCGACACGGCCTTTACCGCATGTCATCCCCCCATCTCTCTCCCGTTTCCTGTCAGCCTACTTTCTATCCCTTAAAAAATCAATAAAGGCGTAAGCCGCAAAAAAATTTCTTAAAAAAAAAAAAAAAAAGATATTCTTATAAACCGCAACTGTTTTCTGTTCCTGCAATCCTTAATATTCCCAGGGACTAGCCTCTTTCGCGCTCTCTCTGTGTGTGTGTGTGTGTGTGTGTGTGTGTGTGTGTGTGTGTGTGTGTGTGTGTGTGTGTGTGTGTGTGTGTGTGTGTGTGTGTGTGTGTGTGTGTGTGTGTGTGTGTGTGTGTGTGTGTGTGTGTGTGTGTGTGTGTGTGTGTGTGTGTGTGTGTGTGTGTGTGTGTGTGTGTGTGTGTGCGCGCGCGTTTACCTGTAGACCTGCACACCAGTTACTATTATTGGCTCTGTGGGCAGGTGCCAAATCGAGCTGGAAAGGAAAATCTCCATGAAGCTTGTTAACATACTGAAGCACAATGTACTCTAAAAAGATGGCTGTGTTGAAACCATTGTTAAGTTTCCATTGTCAGTGGATCAACACCATAGCAGATAACATGGCCTAAATCATCACTGTGGTTTGTTATGTCCAGAGTCTTTGGAATATAATACAAAATAGCCGATCTACAAACTCACAGTAGTCAAACTTGCTGATCTACAAGATCACAGTAATCAATCTTCAAGCCGATCTACAAACTCACAGTTGACATAATATATGATGTGGGTGGCGGCGTGGCGCCTTGTGAGCTTGTAGATCAGCTATTTTGACCAGCCTACTTTACCACGGCAGACAATATAATTATTAATTATTTGACAATGTTGAGAAATTAATGTTTCTGATCCAATCACCTGCTGCTACTAGATCAAACCTGTAAATATCCTGTTATTATATTTGTATTTATCACCCTGTAAATAACTAATAACTAATGACTTTTAACCACTTGAACCCCAACTTCCCTATTATGGAGGAACATTTGCCAAAATAGCCGATCTACAAGCTCACAACGCCTTGCAACGTGACACATTGTGAGCTGGTAGTTCTGCTATTGTTGCCACAGAGATACTGGGCCCTGTCTTGCTCCACCCCTTAACCCCTTTTTCCTAAACTTATTTGCCATTTTCTTTACAATTTTAAAACATTAAAAAAATAGTTCAACCAGCCTACATCGACACATTGCGAGCTTGCAGATCAGCTATTTTAACTATTTTAAAAATGTTTAAAATTTGTTAAAAAAAAAAAAAAAGTGGCAGATAAGGATAATGGGTAAGGGGTGGAGCAAGATGTAACAGTTGGTGTAGATGGAATCAGAACCCACCAGTACAGTGCAACTCAGCTATTTTTTATTTAACATTGTTAAACAGAATTAAGTCATATTCAGCATAGTCAGCATTCAGCTTGTGTCACGGCACGCCCCCCCCCCCCCCTGAACTAGAGGACACAACGCGTGTGTGTGTGTGTGTGTGTGTGTGTGTGTGTGTGTGTGTGTGTGTGTGTGTGTGTGTGTGTGTGTGTGTGTGTGTGTGTGTGTGTGTGTGTGTGTGTGTGTGTGTGTGTGTGTGAGTGATCACAAGAGCAGCAGTGGAAAAGCTGATGTGTTTGTTTTTAGCTAAACTTATCTCCTTAGATATACTGCCAGTGTTCAAATAATAACAGTTGTCCCTGTGTGTGTGTGTGTGTGTGTGTGTGTGTGTTTTGTGTTTGAGTCAAAAAGAGAGAGAGCAGTTAGCTGTTCTAAGTGAAGGGGTATGGGGGTGGATCATGTCTGGAAGATAAGTGGGTGCCGTGCCTTTGATTACCCAATACTCCATACAATTTAGGCATTTAGCATACGCTCTTGATCCAGATTCAAACTGGGTGCGGCAGCAACGACAAGCCAAGAATGATAGATAGATAGATAGATAGATAGATTGATAGATACCTTTATTAGATACCCGCAGGGTGAAATTCCGTCACCCAGAGGCAGCACCTCAGTTAACCCATTCTGACCTGAGATCAGATTCAAAAAATGTCTTCTATGTCAGTCGCTCAAAAACAGCAGACCTACAAGCTCGTAGCGCGCCACTCTGTGGCGCGCTATGAGCTTGTAGATCTGCTAAATTGTAGATCTGCTAAATAGCTAACGCATAACGTAATGCTAACACCAAAATGGGTTCCCGCCTAATGGGTTAAGAGTTACAGACTTGGAGGTACAGAGTAAGGAAAGTACTGTCGCATACAATCAATACACGGCAAGGAAATAAATAAGAAGCACCGTCAATACAGAACAAACGGTATACAGTAACAGTATGCATACCTATACTGTATAAAGACAGCAGATGAAGTCACACTCTGTTGCAGACGATTGATTGATTGATTGATTGATTGAAGTAATTCTGCAAACTGTTAATAAATATTAACAGTTTGCAGAATTACAGTACATTTCAGGCACAACTCAATACAAAAACTGTTAACTGTGGACGACACCATAAAGCATTACTCTTGTTTACAGTAGGGTCCACCATTTTCAATTCATCATAACATTTAGATACGTACAAATATACACTTCTGTATAGCCAAGACTGCAGGGATCTCTTGGAAGCAGCTAAGAGATGATGTGTCTACGATTGTGTTGGCAATGTAGGACTGCTTAACAATACAACAATGGAAATAGTCAAGGAAGGACGAAAAATAAACGGTTGAGTCTTGAATATTGAATTACAGGAGGCTTGGGGGGGGGGGGGGGGGGGGGATGTTTGCCAATTGGATTAGTGTATTGTTGGAGGAATGGGTGGTTGAGGCACTGGTCAGCAGTGTTGTTGGCGGTAGATTTAATGACTGATTGTGCACTTTCTGAAGCTGAGCTATTTTCAGCTATTTTCACTCAACTTTCAGCTATTTTCACTCAACTTTCACAGCATCACCACACATCTCTCACTATCGTTGCCAGGTTTAAAATCACCACACATCTCTCACTATCGTTGCCAGGTTTAAAATCACCACACATCTCTCACTATCGTTGCCAGGTTTAAAATCACCACACATCTCTCACTATCGTTGCCAGGTTTAAAATCACCACACATCACCACACATCACCACCACACATATCTCACTATCGGTGGCAGGTTTAAAATCGAGCAGGTTTGCAAATGCTCAAAGGGGATTATTGATTTAACTCTACAGGGTGGTCCAAAGTGTGGCCAAATGCGGCCCTGGCCGGGACGAATTTTATACGGCCCTTACCTGAATTGTATTATGAACGGCCCACCCATGAACAGTATGGGACATTTTGACCTTACAGTTTGTTAACCTGGGCATTTCCCAGAGTATAATTTAAGTGTTCCTTATCTTTGTATTTTTTTTTATTGTATTTTTTTGTTAACTCGTTACATTTGGTAATGTTGACATATGAATGATATGGCTGGAAAAAAGGCAGAGATACATAGTTTGTTCACAGCACACACCTGACAAAAGACCATTGATATTAAAGATTGATGATGATATAGTTAAATAGAATAGAATATTATTTATGAGTTAATAGCACAGGCAGACTCTTCACATACTAGAGCATGTCTGAAATAAGTGTCAGAGCCGAAATCGACATGTAGCCCACATGTAGCTAAGCTAGGTGTAATGTTAGAGTCCACAGAAGTGAACCTTTCAAGCCTGTTTTCTCAACTCGCTGTTTCTCTGCAAGACATTACTCTATAAGCCATATCTCCAAAACTGGTCGGTCAACAACCAATATGTCAATTTGATTCCCTGCTTTCATATGACATTAAAAAAATGCAATGAAAGTCCCTCAGTTATAAATTTGGTCACATATAATCCGACAGTACATTGTCAGGAGATGTATTGTATTGGCCCTTGTTTTAATATTTTCTAATATATCCCCCCAACGCTCTCTAGACAAGCACATTGAGAGTACAGTGCAGTGACTTGAACAGGGGTCAGGAGGAGTAAACAGCAGTATGGGCAGTGTTGGTAGCATGAACAGGTTGTTTTGGGGTGTGAATACAGGGCAGTGTTAGTAGCATGAACAGGTTGTTTTGGGGTGTGAATACAGGGCAGTGTTAGTAGCATGAACAGGTTGTTTTGGGGTGTGAATACAGGGCAGTGTTAGTAGCATGAACAGGTTGTTTTGGGGTGTGAATACAGGGCAGTGTTAGTAGCATGAACAGGTTGTTTTGGGCTGTGAATACAGGGCAGTGTTCGTAGCATGAACAGGTTGTTTTGGGGTGTGAATACAGGGCAGTGTTAGTAGCATGAACAGGTTGTTTTGGGGTGTGAATACAGGGCAGTGTTAGTAGCATGAACAGGTTGTTTTGGGGTGTGAATACAGGGCAGTGTTCGTAGCATGAACAGGTTGTTTTGAGGTGTGAAGCGGCCAGTATAGAGCTCAGATCTGAGAGAAAGAGGGAGATTGCTGATTGATGACGGCAACATCACAAGAACACCGAGCCGCGCTCACATGACTGTTCATGTACAGTGAAAGCACTGATGGGAGACGACTAGCCACCATGGCTGCTATTTACCAGAACAGAGAGTTTAGAGCGAGGAGATAACCATCACCTCACATTCACTTGCAGAATATCACACACTGTCCCCCTCTCTCTCTCTGTCTCTCTCTCTCCCTCGGTCCCCCTCTCTGCCTCTCTCTCTCTCTCTCTCTCTCTCTCTCTCTCTCACATACATACATGCTAGCACACGTCGTCACGTTGGAGGATGATAACACGAGAGGGATAAGTGTTCTCGCACTCCACTGAGAGTCGTCCAATGCCGCATTGCTGCATGTGGCAGTATAGTATACATACTAGTAATACAGCACTGTTGCTCTTCACAGAGAGCCATGCACTGCTGCTGCAACACAACATATTGACATGCAAAACATCATCTGCTTTTTTGCTCTTCATATACTGTAGCACCACCGTAGGCTAGGGGGCCCTACAGTAAACAACCATTGTTTTTTTTTCATTCTCATCAGCCCTGTTTCTCTCTGCCGATACATCCTCATTCTCACAAACCTGGAGCCACAGGGCCTAACACAATACAAGCAATGCGCGCACACACGCACGCACGCACACACACCCACACGCACGCACACACACACACACACACACACACACACACACACACACACACACACACACACACACACACACAGAGCTCAGTATCCTGCGATAGAACCACTATCAGCACCTGACACCTCGAAAACAGGAAAAAGGTTTCAGCAGGATCACAGATGTGTTGAGTGTTTAGGGGAGGAGCGTGTCCGAGTCTATAAGACCCCGCCGGATAGATCTTTCATTTCAATCCTCAGCTGGGGGATATATTGTATTTACTGCACGAGGGAACCTCTCCATCATGTCCTATTATGAGGTAAGAGCTTGCATATAATGACATGTTGTCATTCTGATATTGGTGTGCAAGGGATTTTAACAGTTACTAACAAACAGTGCATGGCAGCACATATTTAGATAGATAGATAGATAGATAGATAGATAGATAGATAGATAGATAGATAGATAGATAGATAGATAGAAAAATAGATGGAGGGGTAGGTAGATAGATAGCCTGAGGGATAGGTAGATAGATAGATAGATGGACGGATACATAGATAGTGTTTAGATGTTTTATTTTCATTACATAATATTATTTTAACTTATTTCTGTATGCATATTATGATATTAAATAATATAGTGTATACAAGTATATTATTTAAAATGTATTTTATTTTGTAACTTATAGGCTATAGTTATATCTGACCGACATATCAACATATCCTTTATTAGAACCGAGCCAATTCACACGATTGTGCTCGGGACCCCATTGTGATGTCCCTTTCCTCTCTGTCCGTCAACTACCACACTGGTTCTCAGCGTGGGGTTCGGGGACCCCCAGGGGTCCTTGAGGGAGTCCCCCATATAGCTACATGACCGATGTAGCTATGGGGAGGATTTGGAACCAAATGGACCCTGAAACAGGTGTGCAAATGGATTGCTGGTCCAATTTGTACACTTTTCATTTAGTTTCAGTCACATTTTAGTCACCTGGGAATGTTTTAGTGTTAGTCTAGTTTTAGTCGACTAAATCTACAGTTGGTTTAGTCGACTAAAATGTATTTTGGCGGGCCTTGATGCCGTCGTAATGACTGTTTTTGCTGCGATCTTGTAGATCGGCTATTTTCAACTTGCAACCAAGTGTAAAATGACTTGTAGTCGAATGCTTGTCCACTAGTCCCTTAATCCTAACATTTTAGTCTAGTTTTCATTTGTTGACGAAATTGTCAGTATATTTAGTCCTAGTTTTAGTCATCATACTTGCTTAGTTTTCATTTAGTTTCCATTTAGAATTTTTTTTGTCTTAGTTTTAGTCGACAAAATCAACACTGTATATACAGCCTACTTGCTATACCTTCACTTACAGTACATCTGCCCCCCATCATGTTTCTCTCTCCTCCAGCACTACTATTTCGAAGAGGAGTTCAACGACACGGGCTCGGGCTCCGGCTCGGGGTACCTGGACCTGGACGAGCCGTGTGAGACGGAGCAGCTGGTGACCCGAGACCTGCAGCAGGTCTTCCTGCCCGTGGTCTACGCCCTCATCTTCACCCTGGGCATCACGGGCAACGGCCTGGTGGTCATGGTGCTGGGCTGCCAACGCAGGTCAGGATCTGCTGCTGTTTGATTGACTCGATCCGTTCTGTCGTTTTCTGGATTTGTTATACTTTCTTTTTCCCACCAGTAAACCTATACCTAGTTCTAGTGTGTGATGTTGAGAAATGGATGGTATACAGGCTACTGATGGCGAGTTGGACAAGATGATTATTATGTGGCGGCTGTGGCTCAGGAGGTAGAGCAGGTCGTCCAATGATCCATGGGTCGGCAGTTCGAATCCCGGCTCCTCCTGTCTACATGTCGAAGTGTCCTTCATGGGCAAGACACTGAACCCCAAATTGCTCCTGATGTGCTGGTTGGTACCTTGCATGGCTTCTGCCGTAATCGGTGTATGAATGGGTGAATGTAATGCACAATCTATGTAAAGCGCCTTGGATAAAGGCGCTATATAAATGCACCATTTACCATTTACCATTATACAGGACGGTACAGAGAGAGACATGGGAAATGGTGCATTTATATGGCGCCTTTATCCATGGTGCTTTACATAGATTGTGCATTACATTCACCCATTCACACACCTTTACAAAGATTGTGCATTACATTCACCCATTACACACCTTTACAAAGATTGTGCATTACATTCACCCATTACACACCTTTACAAAGATTGTGCATTACATTCACCCATTCACACACCTTTACAGAGATTGTGCATTACATTCACCCATTCACACACCTTTACAAAGATTGTGCATTACATTCACCCATTACACACCTTTACAAAGATTGTGCATTACATTCACCCATTCAAATGGTAAATGGTAAATGGTGCATTTATATAGCGCCTTTATCCAAGGCGCTTTACAGAGATTGTGCATTACATTCACCCATTCACACACACATTCATACACCGATGGCAGCGGAAACCATGCAAGGCACCAACTAGCACATCGGGAGCAATTAGGGGTTCAGTGTCTTGCTCAAGGACACTTCGACAGTAACTCTGGGGGAGCCCGGGTTCGAACTGGCAACCTTACGGTTACCATCCAGGCACTCTACCCCTGAGCCACCGCCGCCCCGCCACCGCCGCCCCTATTCACACACCTTTACAGAGATTGTGCATTACATTCACCCATTCACAGAACCGATGGCGGTGGAAACCATGCAAGGCACACCAACCTACACATCGGGAGCAATTAGGGGTTAGGATTCTTCAGCTCAATTAACACAATCCCTACTTTTGGCGGAATGCTCCGCCATAAGGACTGTAATAACCTTCCGCTCGTGTCGGAATGCTCCGTCAGATTAGCTTTATTATGGACTATTTTTTCATTATTATTTTGGGTCGGCCTTTCCTTCTTTAGTGATCCTAGACCAGATCGCGCATGCGCGCTGGCGTCCACCTCCCATTATACAGGCAGACTAAAAGCTGAATAACTCCTAATCTACGGAGCTCTCCGTGGTTTAGTCAATTAGCGCGATGTTCGGAGGTCTTTGCTGATAATCCGGTGGTCTAGATGGAAACATTGGTGCTTTCTAGAGCAAGGATGGCTATATTTTAGCTCGCTAGCATTGACGCTATTTATTTAGCACAAGATGGATGCCCACAACATCCGTTTCTGTGCTGCGTGCGCAACCTCTAAATCGCCCCCACAGACCGTGGCAGTCTGAAGTTGGATTTGCGTCCAGCAGGTGGCAGCCAAACGGGACACTTTGACACTAACCCTAACGCTTGACATGAAAAGGTTTGAGCTGAACCACTGATATAGAAACATAAGTTTTTCAGAAAACTGTTAGGATTTAGAAGACATTTGTAAAATGGGCCTCAGGTGTTATTGTGCCAGACTGCTCAGGGACGTGCAGAGAGTGTTACAGAGGCAGGGGCTGAAATCCCGTAAGAGCGCCGCACTTTTGGACAAAAATATTTTCATTTTCGGGGCGCAACCCAGCACTCTTTAGCTCTAGTGGAGAGGAGACGCGGTGTTCTAAACAAATTTGTTCAACGCAAAAATACATGTGTTCAGGCTACTGCTGTGAGTAACAAACTGTGTGTGTGTGTGTGTGTGTGTATATATATACAGGTCCAAATGCAGCCTTACCGACCGGTACCGCCTGCACCTCTCGGCCGCCGACCTCCTGTTTGTGCTGGCGCTGCCGTTCTGGGCCGTGGACGCGGCGCTGGCCGACTGGAGCTTCGGCTCGGTGACGTGCGTGTGCGTGCACGTCCTCTACACGGTCAACCTGTACTGCAGCGTGCTCATCCTGGCCTTCATCAGCCTGGACCGATACCTGGCCGTGGTACGAGCCACCGGAACCAAGACCAGCACCCTGAGGCAGCTACTGGCCCACAAGCTGGTCTATGTGGGTGAGTGTCAGCCTCTGTGTGTGTGTGTGTGTGTGTGTGTGTGTGTGTGTGTGTGTGTGTGTGTGTGTGTGTGTGTGTGTGTGTGTGTGTGTGTGTGTGTGTGTGTGTGTGTGTGTGTGTGTGTGTGTGTGTGTGTGTGTGTGTGTGTGTGAGTGAGTGTGTGTGTGTGTGTCTCTCTCTGAGGCATCTACTGGCCCACAAGCTGGTCTATGTGGGTGAGTGTCAGCCTCTGTGTGTGTGTGTGTGTGTGTGTGTGTCTCTCTCTCTGAGGCAGCTACTGGCCCACAAGCTGGTCTATGTGGGTGAGTGTCAGCCTCTGTGTGTGTGTGTGTGTGTGTGTGTGTCTCTCTCTCTGAGGCAGCTACTGGCCCACAAGCTGGTCTATGTGGGTGAGTGTCTGCCTCTCTGTGTGTGTGTGTGTGTGTGTGTGTGTGTGTGTGTGTGTGTGTGTGTGTGTGTGTGTGTGTGTGTGTGTGTGTGTGTGTGTGTGTGTGTCTCTCTGAGGCAGCTACTGGCCCACAAGCTGGTCTATGTGGGTGAGTGTCTGCCTCTGTGTGTGTGTCTCTCTTTCTCTGAGGCAGCTACTGGCCCACAAGCTGGTCTATGTGGGTGAGTGTCTGCCTCTGTGTGTGTGTGTGTGTGTGTCTCTCTCTCACTCTCTGAGGCAGCTACTACAAGCTGGTCTATGTGGGTGAGTGTCTGTCTGTCTCAGTGTCTCTCTCACTCTCTGAGGCAGCTACTGGCTCACAAGCTGGTCTAAGCCTGAGTTTGCCTAATGTTTCTTCCATAAGGAGGAGTGTTTTTGTTGCCACTGCCGCAGCAATTGCTTGGGTGGGGCACTGTCGAGTCTCTGCTCTATATCAGAGTAATCTAGTAAGAGAGTGGCGACACTAGCGTTGACTCCCATTGGAACAATGGAATGCGGAAGTGCTCATTCAATCTCAGTGGGATAGTTCCAATGTTTGGAACTATAGCCCATATAGTCACCCGCTTTGCGGCGAGATCAAAGCTTGTCGCTACTCTCTCCTACTCTACACTCTGCTCTATATGTAGTGGCTTGAGACAATTTGGCACTTTAATAAAATGTAATTGAATTGAAAACACATAGTTCCTCATCTTCCTCTCACTCAGTCTCTTCCTCCTCTTTCCCCATTGATGCATCCTTCAGCAATGTGTTATTGAACTCTGTACCATATCTCACATCTCTTTTCTCTGCCCCTCCCCCTCCAGGCGCCTGGCTGCCGGCCGGTCTGCTGGCGGTACCCGACCTGATCTTCGCCAGGACCCAGACGGCGGGGGAGGGGACGACCGTGTGCCAGCGCCTCTACCCGGAGACCAACGGGCCTGTCTGGGTGGCGGTGTTCCATCTCCAGCTGGTGCTGGTGGGCCTGGTGATCCCCGGGCTGGTCATGCTGGTGTGTTACTGCGTCATCGTCTCCAGGCTGACGCGGGGCCCTCTGGGCGGCCAGAGGCAGAAGCGCCGGGCCGTCCGGACCACCGTGGCCCTGGTCCTCTGCTTCTTCCTGTGCTGGCTCCCCTACGGAGCGGGCATCTCCGTGGACGCCCTGATGCGCCTGGAGGTGCTGCCCAGGCACTGCGGCCTGGAGTCGGTGCTGGAGGTGTGGCTGGCCGTGACAGAGCCCATGGCCTACGCCCACTGCTGCCTGAACCCGCTGCTGTACGCCTTCCTGGGAGCGGGCTTTAAAACCTCCGCCCGCAGAGCGCTGGCGCTGAGCCGCGCCTCCAGCCTGAAGGTTCTGCCCAGGAAACGGGCCGGGGCGTCCACCACCACAGAGTCAGAGTCTTCCAGTTTACACTCCAGCTAACTGTGTGTGTGTGTGTGTGTGTGTGTGTGTGTGTGTGTGTGTGTGTGTGTGTGTGTGTGTGTGTGTGTGTGTGTGTGTGTGTGTGTGTGTGTGTGTGTGTGTGTGTGTGTGTGTGTGTGTGTGTGTGTGTGTGTGTGTGTGTGTGTGTGTGTGTGTGTGTGTGTGTGTGTGTGTGTGTGTGTGTGTGTGTGTGTGTGTGTGTGTGTGTGTGTGTGTGTGTGTGTGTGTGTGTGTGTGTGTGTGTGTGTGTGTGTGTGTGTGTGTGTGTGTGTGTGTGTGTGTGTGCGTGCGTGCGTGCGTGCGTGCGTGCGTGTGTAAAGATGTGTATCCCAAGGTGTCTGAGAGAGTGAGGAACAAACAGTCTGCTGGCTCATGACTCGTCTTCACCCTCATAGTCAAGTTTATAATGTAAATATTTTGTATTTTCAAGGATGCTAACCCCTACCACCTCCCCATCCCACCATACAGTTGCTGTCTATTGTTGAAGATGTTTTTAATAAAAAAAGGGAAAACACTTACACTTTGTTTACTTCTTTTGCAATGACTTGCTCACTTCCTCAGTGAAATGTGTTTCCGTTAAAAAAAAGGATTGTCGTCTACCTTTTTTCACTGACAAAAACAAAATGGAAACAAAATGAAAACTAAGCTGCGGTGACTAAAACTAAGACTTAATATACTGACAATTTCGTTGACAAATAAACATTAGACTAAAATGTTAGGAAGGGACTAGTTGACAAGAGATCCAGTATAAGTTATTTTACACTTGGTTGCATGCTGAAAATAGCATGTAAAAACACTCATTACGGGCATCAAGGCCTGCCAAAATAAATTTTAGTCGACTAAATCAACTAGATTTAATCGTATGATATTTAGTCGACTAAATCTAGACTAACACTAAAACATTCCAGGTGACTAAAATGTGACTAAAACTAAATTAAGACTATTCAAGAGACTATGGCTAAAACTAACATGGAAATTTGCTGCCAAAAACAACACTGGGCCTAAAGATGCCAGACTTTTAGGTAGCTTTTCCAATAAATGGCATCGGAACAAGTCTAGTGTGGTATAGCGACCACTAGGCCTACATTTGACACCTGGATCAAATACCATTATAGCGATCTGAAAGGACATTTAACTACGACCGAGGTTCTGTCTGAGGTTCAGTTTTTTTCCATTAGAGGACACGGTGTGAAGAGTAACAAGAAAATGAGAAGCGTTGATTAAATGTCTTTAATCTCTGTTCCGCGGCTCCGCCGTTGGCTCACAAATTTATAATGCACATTACAATCCTCATGTGTTCATTTAACTGCCGGAAGGGATCATTTGGTTATATTTGTAGACCCTCAGAGTTACACAAGTTACATTTAGTACTGGGTATTTTACTGTGTGGTGTCAATATAATTTCACTCAATCTTCAGCACACCCTGAGTTTTGGGCAAATTGTTTATTTAAACTTTGACTATAGCCACATATAATACTTGTGTTTTACCCTAGTAGGTGTGGTATATGGTTGAGATATGAGCATTGGAATTTAACTTTGACGTGGGCGGGGATTGGGAAACACTTATCTAGAAATGTGCTCTTATGTGTTCTCCCCAATCAACCATATCACCCCCCCCCCCCCCCCACGATTCTGAATCACACAGTCACGTCACTATACTGGTATCCACTGATCCAGAGAATGCACTCGTTTATGCTTTTCTGAAAGGGCATCTAATGAAACCTTCTGGTGTACGTTTCTGACTTGCGTCACGTCTTGGGGCAGGTGTGTGTGAGTCAGCAGAGCAACAGTGCGGCCTCCCATTGTGTGTGTTGGGGGTGCGCGTGCTCGCGTGTGTGTGCGTGCGTGTGTGTGTGTGTAATAGATTTATGACATGTTGGTGGTGTAGGACTCGAGTGAGGAGGTGTGAACTCAAAGGGAGAAGGGGAAGGGGCGGGGGGGACGGGTCACTAAGTCCATTTTCCCAGCATCTTATACGCATGGGCTACAAACACTGAGCCTACTTCCACCTGGAAGTGAGACAAACATAAGCTGGAAGTTTACTGTGTCCCCGTTTCCTGGAGCAGAGGGGGAGGATGAAGGGGAAAGAAAGGCAAAGACAAAGAGAGAAAACAATACAACTAAAGAAGGCTTCAATCTGTAACCCTGTGCATGTCATAGACGTTTGTATTATTGCCTTTTAACGCAGCCCCGTCCTGTTACATGTCACGCTCATAATATTGACAGAACTGCATCGCTGCAGCGTACAGTAGGCCTACACACATGAGTCTGATAAACCTATATCTGACTTAATACACACTTAACTGGTAAACTCATCAGACTCATCATCATCATCATCACACAAACCCGTCAGTGCCACAGATCATACACACCACAGCACCCACCCATGCACATACACACCATAGCACCCACCCATGAACATACATACACACCATAGCACCCACCCATGCACATACATACACACCATTGCACCCACCCATGCACTGCACATACATACACACCATAGCACCCACCCATGCACATACATACACACCATAGCACCCACCCATGCACATACATACACACCATAGCACCCACCCATGCACATACGGTACATACACACCATAGCACCCACCCATGCACATACATACACACCACAGCACCCACCCATGCACATACATACACACCATAGCACCCACCCATGCACTGCACATACATACACACCATAGCACCCACCCATGCACATACATACACACCATAGCACCCACCCATGCACATACATACACACCATAGCACCCACCCATGCACATACATACACACCATAGCACCCACCCATGCACATACATACACACCACAGCACCCACCCATGCACATACATACACACCACAGCACCCACCCATGCACATACATACACACCACAGCACACACCCATGCACATGCAGGCACACCGTATAGGCGTATGCACACATTTCCCTGCTATTTTTAGTGCATTCAAAACAGGAAGGACTTCCTCCCGCTCATTTTCAGAACAACAAACAGATATTAAGGCCTAACAAACACAACCTGGTGAACAGATTGGTCAAAGTATATATATAGATATAGCTGGATTTCAAATTAATGGGCATAATTTGTACTTCTTTAACACGGGACAGCTAATCCAAGGCGATAGTGACATATTGGTACAGGGACTTTATAGGACACAACTGGTGAATATGATGTTTTAACTGACTGCGCAGCTAAAGTGTTATTCTTTTCCTGCTTTGCTTTATTTAGCTTAAAGAACATTGACCCTTGAACCTAAAGCGATATAGTGTAAGTAGGCAAACAGGACATTGCTGGCAGTGCAAGACATACAATAGACAGTAAATTATGAACACCACTTCAAACTAACACTACAGCGTTTCCAGCATTCGTCAGTGTGTTGCAACAATGGGGGAAAAAAACACTATAGTCGACAGAGTGTTAATTCAATAAATCCCAAAGGAGACAAGCGTGACTGTGTGAGAACAAAGCTACCGGTATATTAGAATAAGGGAAAAGACACTTGATAACCGGACTCATTGCAGTCTGTTCCTCCCTATACTGTCCACACAATTCTGCTTGCGATCCTCTTCTATTCCTTATCTCCTTGATCCACCCCTATTTGATCTGACACCATCTCATCTTTCCTCTCTCTCTCTCTCCTCTCTCCTTCTGGCACCAATAAAGGGGCTGTTCGGTGCCCCTGCATACATGTATGTGGGTCTGTGGGTAATGGTGGTGCTGTGTGTACTTACTGTGTCCTGTGTGCGTGGATGCTATAATTTAGAAAATATGTTGGTGGTTCCACATGGGACAGTAGCTTACTTACACACACACATATGCTGTGGTGGAAAGTAACTAAGTACTACATATACTCAAGTACTGTACTTAAGTACAATTCTGAGGTACTTCTACTTTGCTGGAGTATTTTAAATTTTCTATACATTTACTTCTACTCCACTACATTTCAGAGACAAATATTGTACTTTTACTCCACTACATTTATTTGACAACTTTAGTTTAGTTTAGTTATAGTTACCTTGTAGTTTGTTTCTGCTTCATTAGATAGTGGATAAGAGACTGTTTCTGCTTCATTAGATAGTGGATAAGAGACTGTTTCTGCTTCATTAGATAGTGGATAAGAGACTGTCTGTGGTTTATTAGATAGTGGATAAGAGACTGTTTCTGCTTCATTAGATAGTGGATAAGAGACTGTTTCTGCTTTATTATATAGTGGATAAGAGACTGTTTCTGCTTTATTAGATAGTGGATAAGAGACTGTTTCTGCGACTGTTTCTGCTTTATTAGATAGTGGATAAGAGACTGTTTATGCTTATAGATAGTGGATAAGAGACTGTTTCTGCTTTATTAGATAGTGGATAAGAGACTGTCTCTGCTTCATTAGATAGTGGATAAGAGACTGTTTCTGCTTTATTAGATAGTGGATAAGAGACTGTCTCTGCTTCATTAGATAGTGGATAAGAGACTGTTTCTGCTTTATTAGATAGTGGATAAGAGACTGTTTCTGCTTTATTAGATAGTGGATAAGAGACTGTTTCTGCTTTATTTGATGCTACACTAGTGGATAAGAGACAACGAGGAGTCTGCCATGACATGCAGATCATGACCCAGTCGTGAACCCGGTTCTTTGCGACCCGTGTGTTTGTGTGTGTGTACGTGTTGTAAGATTACAATCAAGCGGTTAATTGCTCCAGTGGAACAGAACAGTTAGGGGTTCAGTGCGTTGCTTCAGGGGCTCTTGACTTGTTGAGACAGGGGAGGGGAGGGGAGGGGAGGGGAGGGGAGGGGAGGGGAGAGTGTTTGTCATCAACTTCCTCCTGCCTAGATTTTCCCAAGTGCTGACGAACATGTTGAACCAGTGAACTTCCACTTTAGAGGCCATTGCTTTTTGGACTGGCTAACTGCAACCCCTGGCCTATACTGAGTCTGTGTGTGTGTGCGTGTGCGCGTGTGCGCGTGTGTGTGTGTGTGTGTTGTTTGAAACATCACAGATGGCCAGGTTCCACTGTGTGTCAGAATCAGATGGAGAACGGCTCAACTTCCTGCTGCTTAACAATTGTGGGAACACCAGAGATCAAGACAGATCAAGACCCACAGAGAGAGAGAGAGAGAGAGAGAGAGAGAGAGAGAGAGAGAGAGAGAGAGAGAGAGAGAGAGAGAGAGAGAGAGAGAGAGAGAGACATGGTCCGTGTCCAAATCGCCCGCAACAACTTCCTCCTCTCTTCCTGGTGGGTGAATACAATGACAGGTGAAACCAATAGCCTGTCGGGGGGTTTATTTGTATTGCTCTGGGCAGATGGAGAGGTATAGTAGGATGAGAAAGCAGGTGGTCTCAACCCTAGACAGTATTGCTCTGACCCCCCAACACCATTAAGGTCCGTTCTGAGAAAGATCATCATATATACAGCCACTGACACCTAGAGCAGTGGTTCCCAAACATGTCAAGGAACAATAAAATTAAATAAATGTCAAGGACCCCCACATTGACACTAAATAGCCCCGCAGACCCCCGTTTGAGGAGATTTGCCAGGGACCACCAAAGATTCTCATGGCTCTAGCAGTGATTCTCAACCCGTTTAATTTCAAGGACCCTATAGTTTGACATGCATATTAGACAGTCTACAGACCCCCATTAAAAGCACATTAAGATCATTTCCAAAAATGATTTTGGTGGGTCCCGATTTTGGTGGGTCCCAGTTTTCAATCAATTGATTGATTGAAAATGTTATTTACAGGTTAGAATGGGTACAGTTCAAGGAAAGTACAGGTCAATACAAAATGTGTTTAAATGTAATGTAGTGAAATGTATATTTGAAATACCGTCGGTATACATTAACATTTCACTACATTACAAGTATGGTACGGGACCATGAATACGCCAGTTGACTTCGTCTCAGTGATAAACAGCGTCCTCAAGTGGTCTCCCAAGGTAACTACTAACTACACAGAACATTTAGAGACGTACACAAAACATACAGCTTTCAGCTAAAACCTATAGGTACTGTTTGTTAACGGTGTTTTTGTTATGTGTGACATAATAAACTTGAACGAGGCATACATCTGATTCTGAACTGATGCACAGAACAACTTTAGTGCAGTGGTAACCAATCAAAGTTTAACTCTGAGTGTACAAATGGAACCAATATCAGAATATGGTCCATTTTGTTCTATTTGTACCCTCTCAGAGTTACAGACCCATAAGGGCCCATTTGGTTCCAAGCTATCATTTAGCTGGGGTCCCCCTGGAACTCCCTCAATGACCCATGTGGGTCCCCGGGCCCCACTTTGGGAGCCACTGACGTGCACAATGTTAAATGTTTTCTCCCAAACTGTGCGCGTGTACGTACGTACACACACTACACAGACGGAAGTGTGTCGCGGGAAAGCGTTGAAGGGATATGACGCAATGCTGCATAGCCTCGTTAGGATTGGTTGGAATCGCCAATGTGTTTACGTGAACACGAACGCTGCCAGACCCGATTGGTTCACATTGGCGCGCCAAACGTCACGTGATGTCGGTTTTCGCGCGAAACATTGTGTTCTATCTCCTCCTCCTTTCCAGTTCCACAGCTTGACTTGCAGACAGTGCAAAAAGAAGAGGACAGAAACATTTTTATAACTTTTATATTAAAGTTTTAACAGCATGGATCTGAACACACAGGCGGCCGCCGATAACAACGCGGGGCAGACGGTGAAGGACGAGCTGGGAGAGAAATGCCAGAAGTTGTTCCAGGCTTTCTTGGAGGAGTGAGTGTTGACTTATTGTTCTCCGTCGTGCTGGCTTCAGGCTGCATGGTCTGTGATGGTGGCACCGTGCTCAACGATTAATTAACGGCATTTCCAGTGGTTCCCAAACCTTTTCATGGACCCCCAAAATGACCGTCATTAGCCCGCGGGCCCCCCATTAGAAAATATATGCCAAGGAAGCCCCATAAGAGAAGATTTTTACGGCTCTAGCAGTGATTTTAACCGATTTTCATTTCAAAGACCCCCAGGTTTGACCAGAATTATGCTACGCGTAACGGACCCCCATTTAATGGCATTTCTACCTATTTTACCCTGAGAGTGTACAAATGGAACCTCTCAAAGTTACAGACCAATAAGAGTCCATTTCATTCCTAATTATCATTTAGCTGGGGACCCCCTGGAAATGCCTCAAGGACCCCTTGGGGTCCCCGCACCCCACTTTGGGAACCACTGACTTAGATGGTTGAACACAAAGGTGTGTGTGTGAGTTCACTGTGCCTTATTATTGCTACACTGTTACCGTTCATCAGAGAAAAATCACACCCATGTGAACTGAGGGTGCAACTAACTATACTTGTATTGTTGTAGTTACTGTTCTGTACTGACTGTACTCTATGGTGTTCTTAGCCCCTCTCGGAACCCTCCATAAAGCTTTTCTGAAAGTTGGATGTCGCTTTGTGTAGGGTCCCTGTTCATATTTATATTTTCGTATGGGAATTTTGGAACGCGGACATAAATATGCTCACTAACATCGTATCTGTGCTGTTTGACGGCCTGTTTTCCTTTGAGGGCTTCTGAATTCGTGAACTATAAGTACCTATACATACCGCTGCGAATATCTCCTGTGGCGCGGAAGCCGTTAAGTATTGACCGATTTGGTCGCTTTATTTCTTGTTTGTTTACCGTTTATTGTACCGCCTCCCGGTGTGCGGTTGGCTTGTGCGGCTACGTCCCTGCCTCTGATCTGCTCTGTCATAGCTATAGCGCCACTAGCTAGCCAGATAGGCGGTACAATGAGGTGTCAATAAACAAGGAAGGAAGAGAAGAATCAAAGCGACCAAATCGGTCAAACAAAACAAAAATACTTAACGGCTTCCGCGCCACAGGAGATATTCGCAGCGGTATGTATAGGTACTTAAACTTCACAGATTCAGAAGCCCTCAGAGGAAAAAAAGCAGTAAAAGAGCGCAGACAGGCCGTATTCACGGTGTTTATGTTTTATGTATGTCCGCGTACCAGGTGGCCGGGTACTGCTGGAACAGGACCCCATGGTCTGGGTCGTCAAAAATGTCAGAAACTTCAGTACCATTGGGTTCTGCTTGGAGGGCTATGGTGTTCTGTACTCTGTACTGTACTTGGAGTACTGTACTGACTGTAATAGTCTAATAATACAGTGTTGTGAGTGAAATGAGCCAACCCAGCTCGCAACAAACTATTGTGACACTGCATTCCTTTCAATCCTGCCGTGCCTTTCATTAATCACTCATCATGTAGGCCTACTGTAGATAATGATCTGTTCTGTTTTGACTGTCAAGAGTCAGGTATTTTAGATCTGCATACTTTCTCACCAACATTGCACCTTAATGATAAATCACAACAATTTAAGCTACATTGACAAACTAGTTTAGCTTGTAGAACTTCCTCCTGTCCTCAAGTAACACGATCCTCTAAGAAGCCATGCATCTACCTGCTGTAACTAATAACTTTATGTATACTGTAATACGCACCCATTCACATTTAGGTGCGGCCCTTTTCTCCTGCAACTGTACTGATAAGACCCAATTATTGAAATTCCAAAGGGCAGTGCAGCACATTTATACTACTTGTTTCCAACACCAACATTAATCCAGTATTGTGTCCTCCCAGGTACCAGACCGGGGACGGGGAGGTGAAGTACGTCCGGGAGGCCGAGGAGCTGATCAGGCCAGAGAGGAACACGCTGCTGGTCAGCTTCACCGACCTGGAGTGTTTCAACCAGGAGCTGGCCACAACCATCCAGGAAGAGTTTTACAGGTAACGCGCTTTGGGTTGACTATTTTGGGGGCGGGAACGAACCCCTTTTGGTGTTTTTAAAGTATTATGTTATACTTTACCTGTTGGAAAAATAGCAGATCTACAAGCTTGTAGGTTGATGATGAGCTGCCAAGCAGGGACTGACCCCCCCCAATCCAACCCTTGATGCTGAGCTGCCAAGCAGGGAGGCATTGGGTCCCATTTTTCAGATTCTTTGGTATGACCTGCCACCTGGCTGGGGAATCTGGATTGAACCTCAGTCTCAGGGCGGACACTCTAACCACAAGGCCACTGAGCAGTATGTGTGTGACAGCCTGCTATTATATTTAAAGGCGTATTTCACTTTCAAATCAACATAGAAATATATTTGTTTTAAAACTTAGTTGAAAGTGAAATATCCCTTTTTTAATTGTGAATTTACGATCAGTGGATGCTTCATAAATTCCAGACTGACTATCTGTAGATGAATAACAGGATTGTCTTGTTCGTCTTGTTTTCAGGATTTACCCCTTTCTTTGTTGTTCGGTGCGCAACTTTGCTCGAGATCATGGGAATGTTCCTCTTAACAAAGAATTCTACGTTGCCATTGAGGACCTGCCTACCAGACACAAGTAAGACAGACAAACTTAAAGTCATGTTTATTGGGCATGTGTGACTTTACTGTGTGTATATAGCTACATGCCATCATGTAAGTGATTCCGAAGTAGCAGCCTAATTAAAGCATATTAATTATGAATTGGTTAAACATAAGTTTAATACTGTGAAGGGAAGAACATAATATATTATGTACTGAATTGGATCAATATACATAATCACAAAAGAAGTGCCTGCTACCAATGTGTTGATCACGTTTATCTTTGGCGTGTGTGTGTGATGGATAGGATCCGCGAGCTGTCATCTCTGCGTATCGGCGCCCTGGTGAGGATCAGTGGCCAGGTGGTCAGGACACACCCAGTACACCCTGAACTGGTGAGGTTCATTCTGTACCCTGAATAGATCCTAAACTTAACCGTGAACTGGTGAGGTTCATTCTGTACCCTGAATAGATCCTAAACCCTAACCGGTGAGGTTCATTCTGTACCCTGAATAGATACTAAACTAAAGCCTAACCCTGAACTGGTGAGACTCATCTGTACCCTGAATAGATCCTAAAGCCTTATCCATACCCTAAATGGATCCTAAACTAAAGCCTAATCCATACTAGCCTCGGTCCCAGGCTTACTTATCTGCGAAAAGAAAAGCCTGTTCACAACGTAAGGCAGAGAAGCTATCAGCGGATGTATCCTCCGGAACATCCGTCAAATGTATTTCCCCCGGATACGATATTTTCCAGACCAATCAACTTGATTTGTAAAGCATCAACGTCATTTCCTTGGGCAATACTTCCGCTAAAATCCCGCAATTTCAGCTGATAGTCTTTTTAGCGTAGGTCTTGCCCAGGGTGAATCCATACCCTGCCTGTATAGATCCTAAACTAAAGCCTAATCCATACCCTGTAGTATGACAGTGTCTCTTAATATGTGAGTACATACACCGTTGTGTTTGGGATGTCATTCTTGATTTATATGTATATATAAAACTTAGCAGAAAGAGAAATCTTAGTCCTACTCATCTGGCTCATTCAACATGCAATATGTCTCCTGAAAACGGGATACAGTTTATTATTTGTTGTTGGTCATCATGTGTGTGCACATGCATGCCTGACGGTACAACGGCATTGTGATTGCAGGTGGCTTGTTAGCATAATTATGCCAATACAGTGAATACACTGACCAGCTCAGTGGCCTTGTGGTTAGAGTGTCCGCTCTGAGACTGGGAGGTTGGGGTTCGATCCCATACCAAGTCATACCAAAGACTCTAAAAATGGGACCCAATGCCGCCCTGCTTGACACTCAGCATCAAGGGTTGGATTGGGGGGTAAGTCCCTGTGACATACTAGCGTCATGTCCAGGGGGTGTACTTGTACATCAAGCTGCCTCACGCTACAGAAACAGGAGATGGGCTCCTGCCCTATGGGCCTCATGGCTCGGCAAGGCTACTCACTTAGTGAATACACGGACTCATTGTTGCGTGTTGCAGGTGAGCGGGTGTTTAATACACTGACTCATTGTTGCGTGTTGCAGGTGAGCGGGTGTTTCCTCTGCATGGACTGCCAGGGGATGATCAAGGATGTACCGCAGCAGTTTAAATACTCCCCGCCCACCGTCTGCAGGAACCCCGTCTGCAACAACCGCGCTCGTTTCCACCTCGACACGCACAAGTCGAAGTTCATCGACTTCCAGAAGGTGAGGTGGTGGTGGCAGAGTGTGTTTGTGTTTGTTTGATCAGGGCTGAACTTTGTGTGATTTGAATTTTTGTCCCTTTTGGACGATTCTACAAATGACTTCTAAATCATCACAGCTTTCTGAAAAAACCCTATGTTTCTATGTCAGTGGTGCTCAACCTTTTTCATGCCAAGGACCCCCAGAATTATATCTGTATTTGGCCGCATCCCCCATCTGAAAATATGTGGTTCCAGGGACCTCCCAGAAGCAAAGATTTGAGTTAAAAACGTTCCCTGTGAAAGAATATACATTCAAAGATTTGCGTCACATTTTCGTGTTTTTTCAAAAATGGCAGATCTACAATCTCGTAGTGCGACACTTGGTGCCGCTCTACGAGCTTGTAGATCTGCTATTTTTCAATAGCTAAAGTATAACATAATGCTTAAAATACCTGCAATGTGAAAGCATTGAATACATTGAATACTCAGGTACGGAAGTATCAGAAACCAGGCAATCATAATATGCATGCAACCAAGTGTTGGTCGTGCAGCCTAGGCGCCCAGACAGTTGAGCTAACCGACCCGTCCGGGCCATAGTGTGCTATTCTTTTTACTTTGCCGTAGAAATGATGAGTTTCACATGTCTCTTCTCTGACTGAAAGATGGAGAGAACTACAACAACTCTGATCTCGGCATTGACACAGATCAGCAATTTTCATTGCTCAAGCACAGGTAGAGCCATTTTTAGTCGACGAAATCAACACAGTTGACTGTTGGTATTGTGCAGGTCCGTATCCAGGAGACCCAGGCGGAGCTGCATATTAACCTTGTGTATGGGTGCGTTAGGTTCGTATCCGGTTCGTATCCAGGAGACCCAGGCGGAGCTGCATATTAACCCTGTGTATGGGTGCGTTAGGTTCGTATCCAGGAGTCCCAGGCGGAGCTGCATATTAACCCTGTGTATGGGTGCGTTAGGTTCGTATCCAGGAGACCCAGGCGGAGCTGCATATTAACCTTGTGTATGGGTGCGTTAGGTTCGTATCCAGGAGACCCAGGCGGAGCTGCATATTAACCTTGTGTATGGGTGCGTTAGGTTCGTATCCAGGAGACCCAGGCGGAGCTGCCCCGCGGTTCCATCCCTCGCTCCCTGGAGATCATCCTGAGGGCGGAGGCGGTGGAGACGGCGCAGGCCGGAGACCGATGCGACTTCACCGGAACGCTCATCGTGGTTCCCGACGTGTCGCAACTCGCCACGCCTGGTACGTACCCGTGGTACACATGGCCCCGCCGTCTGGAGTTAACCCATTCTGACCTGAGATCAGATTCTAAAAATGTCTTCTACATCCTGACAGATTTCTGAAAAAAGCTATGTTTCCATGTCAGTCGTTCTTCGATTTTTCAAAAATAGCAGACCTACAAGCTCGTCGCGCTACGAGCTTGTAGATCTGCTATTTTTCAATAGCTAAAGCATAACATAATGCGAACAACAAAAGGGGTTCCCGCCCCAAAATGGGTTAATGGGTTGAAATTCACGTGCACTCAAAGCTACAAGTGATGGAGAAACGATGGAGAAAAATCCGAAAATAGCGTGCTATTCTTTTTACTGTGCCGTAGAAATGATGAGTTTCACAACACGTCTCCTCTGACTGAAAAATGGAGAGAACTACAACAACTCTGATCTCGGCATTGACACAGATCAGCAATTTCATTGCTCAAGCACAGGAAATTCACGTGCACTCAAAGCTACAAGTGATGTGAAAAGCTGAGCTTGAAAGACTAGTTGGGGGAAAATGACAAATTCCATGGTGGAAAAAATACGAGGGCAATGATTTTATTTCAGTGGGAAGCGACTGGATGGTTGGGCGATAGTACTGTTTTGGAGTAGAATTCCGTTTTTATTTACACAAAAAATGGCAATACATGCAAACAAAGCTACATAAAATGTATGAAATCGGCAGATTCTGTATGTGTCCTATGAACAGACTAATAAGTGTGTGTGTGTGTGTGTGTGTGTGTGTGTGTGTGTGTGTAGGAGTACGTGCAGAGACCAGTTCTCGTGTTGGGGGTGGACAGGGTTTCGAGACCGAGGGCCTGAGAGGTCTGAAGGCCCTCGGGGTCAGAGAACTATCCTACAGACTGGCCTTCCTGGCCTGTAGTGTGGCCCCCACCAACCCACGGGTATGTGAGAGAGAGAGAGAGAGAGACACACACACACCACACACACACACACACACACACACCCCCTACCAACCCACGGGTATGTGAGAGAGAGATAGTGTGCTATTCTTTTTACTGTGCCGTAGAAATGATGAGTTTCACAACACGTCTCCTCTGACTGAAAAATGGAGAGAACTACAACAACTCTGATCTCGGCATTGACACAGATCAGCAATTTCATTGCTCAAGCACAGGTAGAGCCATTCATGTACTGTATGGGGGTTTGCTTAACGGCTACTTACAGTTAACCGATCATCTCTGAAACGTTAAGACTGCCTAACCTTGGCATTTGTTAAATTGACCAATGTAATTTTATTTAACAAGGTAGCTTTCGGTTGGTTATCATTGCAAGATATGAAGATAAACGGGCACAACAAACCTCCAGCTGCAAAATAACGTTCTTCTACATTTGACAAATGAAAGTTTTCTGGTTACAATACTCTGAACCCCTAATTGCTCCTTATGTGCTGGTTGGTGCCTTGCATGATTTCCGCCAAACATCGGTGTATGAATGTGTGTGTGTGTGTGTGAATGGGTGAATGTAATGCACAAACTATGTAAAGCGCTATATAAATGCACCATTTAGGTCTTGTGTGTTTATTTGAATTGCAGTTTGGCGGCAAGGAGCTGCGTGAGGAGGAGCAGACGGCAGAGAGCATAAAGAGCCAGATGTCTGTGAAGGAGTGGGAGAAGGTGTTTGAGATGAGCCAGGATAAGAACCTCTACCACAACCTGTGCACCAGCCTCTTCCCTACCATACACGGTAAGAACCTACGATAAGAACCACGATAAGAACCTCTACCACAACCTGTGCACCAGCCTCTTCCCTACCATACACGGTAAGAACCTACGATAAGAACCACGATAAGAACCTCTACCACAACCTGTGTACCAGCCTCTTCCCTACCATACACGGTAAGAGCCTACGATAAGAACCTCTACCACAACCTGTGTACCAGCCTCTTCCCTACCATACACGGTAACGGCCACAAGACGCATCGCCATGCATGCAATGCAGCCATCTTAGGAGGGCAGTTTAGCTGCATCAATTTGGAATGTTAGAGTTGATATTATGTTGCATTGAATCGTTTTCACATGGTCCGAGATTTACAAATCGAATACACGGTCATTAATCTGTCTCTACTCTCTACAGACACAGTATGTTCTCTACCACGTCTGTGGCGATACAACATTCTGTTATTTGTGGTCGTGTGGTACACTCCACAGGTTAGTCTGTCGTACCATCCGTCGTGTGGTTTCTTTTAAAATAATTGCTGTGCTCAGGTAATGACGAGGTGAAGCGCGGCGTCCTGCTGATGCTGTTCGGAGGCGTTCCCAAGACCACCATGGAGAGAACGTCCCTCAGAGGTGACATCAACGTCTGCATCGTAGGAGACCCCAGCACGGCCAAGAGCCAGTTCCTCAAGTAAGACACTCAACACTCAGTCTGTGCGTCATCCTTCTAGGCCTGTCACAATTAATCACCTAATCTCAATTACTTTTGCATAATCGTCGTTTTCATGTTGGAAAAATGCCCATACATTTTCAAACATTTTATTTAAATTTTTTAGAATTGGCAGATCTACAAGATCTGTGCAATTTGTGATTATAAACCCAAGGCAAACAGAAAGACAATTTGTACTTTTTGTAGTGTTCCAATGCAAAAACACAATTTAAACGTTAATCACAATTATTTGTGACAATTAATCGTCAAATTAAATGTGTACTCGCGACAGCCTTACATCTTCATTCCATATCTACCCACAACTTTGGTTGTCTGATTATTAGTCACTATCGAAGGCTATGGTCTTGTATGGATGACAGCTTCCAATCACAGTGCTATATCTTTTTATGCCTTTATTGATAGGGAACAGTAGTCAGACAGGAAAGGGGGGAGAGAGATGGGGAGTGACACGTGGCAAAGGCCGTCAGGCGTCGAACCCGCGGCACGCTGTCTGGCTGGTCGTGCAGCCTAGGCGCCCAGACGGTTGAGCTAACCGACCCGTCCGGGCCATAGTGTGCTATTCTTTTTACTGTGCCTTAGAAATGATGAGTTTCACAACACGTCTCCTCTGACTGAAAAATGGAGAGAACTACAACAACTCTGATCTCGGCATTGACACAGATCAGCAATTTCAATGTTCGTCAACTACCTTTTTCCACTGAAGAAGACTAAATGGAAACTAAATAAAAACGCAGCTATGATGACTAAAACTAAGACTAAATAATATATTGACAATTTCGTAAAAAAACAACAACTAAAAAACAAAACAAAACTAAAATGATAGGAAGGGACTAGTGGACAAGATATCCAGTATAAGTAATTTTACACTTGGTTGCATGCTGAAAATAGCAGATAGATCGGCTATTTTCAGCAAAATGTGACTAAAACTAAATAAACTATTCAAGAGACTGATTAAAACTAAAATCTAAATTTGCTGTGCTGTGTCCTCCAGGCATGTGGAGGAGTTCAGCCCCAGAGCGGTGTACACCAGCGGTAAGGCCAGCAGCGCCGCCGGCCTGACGGCAGCGGTCGTCCGAGACGAAGAGTCCCACGAGTTCGTCATCGAGGCTGGAGCGCTCATGCTGGCCGACAACGTGAGTTTTTAACGCCATTCTGACCTGAGATCAGATTCTAAAAATGTCTTCTACATCCTGACAGTTTTCCATTCTGACCTGAGATCAGATTCTAAAAATGTCTTCTATGTCAGTCGCTCTTTGATTTTTCTAAAAATAGCAGACCTACAAGCTCGTAGTAGATCTGCTATTTTTAAATAGCTAAAGCATAACGTAATGCTAACACCAAAAGGGGTTCCCGCCCCAAAATGGGTTAAGTAACGCCATATAGAATTAGTCTGTTTTCCACAGGAAATGTGACGCAGTTGAAATGATGAGTTTCACATGTCTCTTCTCTGACTGAAAATCAATGGAGAGAACTACAACAACTCTGATCTCGGCATTGACACAGATCAGCGCATATATAGTATATAACTATGCACACCTAGGCTGAAACCCCCCCCCCCCCCTTCTCGTTGGAATCCCCAACAAACAACCCCCCCGCCCCTTCTCGTTGGAATCCCCAACAAACAACCCCCCCCCCCCCCTTTCCACCTGATGGACTATAGTGAACGCATAGGTTGCATACAGTAAATATTTAGATTTTAATTATTAGTACTTTTTAAATATATTATGCTTTTAAGTAGTTCCTCTTAAAAAGTCGTTTTTATGATCTTTTATATAGTAACTGTGTTTGTGTGTACTGTGATTTCTGTTGTCTTTACCACTGCACAAAAGAAGTTTCCGAAAGGAAAAATAAAGTTCTTTGAAGTTGAAGTGATACATGTACTAGATTCTTTTCAGCGCATATTTACTAGCGTTTTGTTTTTTACTTTTAAATAGTTTAAATGTATGTACATTAATTGGCACTGAGAAATGCCCACTGGAAGTCTGTTAACGTATAGCAATTGAAATGGAGGGAATCGGTCCATTTATTAACAAAATGCTATCATTTCCACCATCTTATTCCAAGGGTAACGGTTAATAATGTGTGTCTGCTGCAAATCTGAATTACGCTACTGTCTGTACATTATTGGATTCTATATCATGTTAAATAATAATACTGAGGGTTATATGTTGAAAGTTAACTGGTGTGTGTTTGTGTGTGTGTGTGTGTGTGTGTGTGTGTGTCCAGGGTGTGTGTTGTATCGATGAGTTTGACAAGATGGAGGTCAGGGACCAGGTGGCCATCCATGAGGCCATGGAGCAGCAGACCATCAGCATCACCAAGGCTGGAGTCAAGGTACGACTTTCTAAAAGTGAATTCATTATTGTGTGATGCAACTCCAGATGCTAAACAAGCACTACTCATTGAGTAGTGTTGCGATGCGAAAAAAGCGTGCTATTCTTTTTACTGTGCCGTAGAAATGATGAGTTTCACAACACGTCTCCTCTGACTGAAAAATGGAGAGAACTACAACAACTCTGATCTCGGCATTGACACAGATCAGCAATTTCATTGCTCAAGCACAGGTAGAGCCATTACATGTATGTAGGGGACATCTACATACATTGGTAGTTGGAAAGGTTTGAGGTTCAAACCTTGGGTCTCCCACATGGGAAATCAAACCATCTACCGCTAGGTCAAGAGGGATTTATCACAAGGCTTTTGGGCTTTGCTACACGAGGAACACAATTAAGAGTATTTATTGAGTTTTTCTACGCATTTTGCCGTCTTCAGGCCACACTGAATGCCCGCACCTCCATCCTAGCCGCGGCCAACCCGGTCAACGGGCGCTACGACCGCAGCAAGAGTCTGAAGCAAAACATCAACCTGTCGGCGCCCATCATGAGCCGCTTTGACCTGTTCTTCATACTGGTGGACGACTGCAACGAGGTACGCTCGTGTGTGTGTGTGTGTGTGTGTGTGTGTGTGTGACCCACTCAGTTCACACGGGTGTGATTTTAATTTTTTTACTGTGCCGTAGAAATGATGAGTTTCAACATGTCTCCCTCTGACTGAAAAATGGAGAGAACTACAACAACTCTGATCTCGGCATTGCACAGGTAGAGCCATTTCTTTGAGTGGTGCAACCACTCCAAGGAACAGCAATGTCCGTGTTGTTCACCTATGTGTTGGTTAATGAGCACCAGTATGAGTACCAGTAGGGGCGCTGTTGTGCCAGAAATTTGAGAGAGCGACAGTGCTGCACTGTTGCCTGCTAATGAGAGAGAGAGAGAGATAGGAGAGGGGGGGGGGGGGGGTGTGTAACATCCATACTGGTAGTCTGGTATATACAGTGTACTACAGACAGGCCGACAACTTATTATATCTTGTTGAGGTGTGTGTGTATTACATACACTGTTGTAGGTTATATATTGTGTTCAAATCATGTATTTGATTTTCATGTAGTATGCATTTTATTTCAGGTTACCGACTACGCCATCGCCAGGCGTATTGTGGACCTTCACTCCCGTTTGAATGAATCTGTGGACAGAATGTACTCTCTTGATGAGATCCGCAGATATCTGCTGTTTGCCCGCCAATTCAAACCCAAGGTACGTTTGGACACACAAAGTGTTTCTTAACCCATTTTGACCTGAGATCAGATTCTAAAAATGTCTGTTTGAAAATGACAGTTTTCTGAAAGCTCTTTCTATGTCAGTCGTTCTTCGATCTTTCAAAAATAGCAGACCTACAAGCTCGTAGCGCGCCACTCGGTGGCACGCTATGAGCTTGTAAATCTGGTATTTTTAAATGGCTAAAGCATAATGTAATGCTAACACCAAAACAGGTTCCCGTGTTAAAGTGTTGCTCATGACCTCGCCCTGTCTGCAGATCTCCAGCGACTCGACGGAGTTCATCGTGGAGCAGTACAAGCGTCTCCGCCAGCGCGACGTCTCAGGGGGCGTCTCCAAGTCAGCCTGGCGAATCACGGTGCGGCAGCTAGAGAGCATGATCCGGCTGTCGGAGGGCATGGCCCGCATGCACTGCTGTGATGAGGTACGTCTTTATTTATCACTGCTGTGATGAGGCACGTCTTTATTCATCACTGCTGTGATGAGGTACGCCTTTATTTATCACTGCTGTGATGAGGTACGTCTTTATTTATCACTGCTGTGATGAGGTACGTCTTTATTTATCACTGCTGTGATGAGGTACGTCTTTATTCATCACTGCTGTGATGAGGTACATCTTTATTCATCACTGCTGTGATGAGGTACGTCTTTATTTATCACTGCTGTGATGAGGTACGTCTTTATTCATCACTGCTGTGATGAGGTACGTCTTTATTCATCACTGCTGTGATGAGGTACGTCTTTATTCATCACTGCTGTGATGAGGTACGTCTTTATTCATCACTGCTGTGATGAGGTACGTCTTTATTTATCACTGCTGTGATGAGGTACGTCTTTATTCATCACTGCTGTGATGAGGTACGTCTTTATTCATCACTGCTGTGATGAGGTACGTCTTTATTCATCACTGCTGTGATGAGGTACGTCTTTATTCATCACTGCTGTGGTGAGGTACGTCTTTATTCATCACTGCTGTGGTGAGGTACGTCTTTATTCATCACTGCTGTGATGAGGTACGTCTTTATTCATCACTGCTGTGATGAGGTACGTCTTTATTCATCACTGCTGTGGTGAGGTACGTCTTTATTCATCACTGCTGTGGTGAGGTACGTCTTTATTCATCACTGCTGTGATGAGGTACGTCTTTATTTATCACTGCTGTGATGAGGTACGTCTTCATTTCGTTTCATTTTTGGTTTTTCATCATTTTATTTACTGCTTTCGTTTTTAACATTTTCCATGAAAGAAAGAAAAAAGGAGCAAGAAGGAGATTAATCTTATTTATTTTATACCTACCTAAAAATCACATAATTGATGCACTGTTACCAGCCATTACCTGACTCCACCATGATTACTGCTACCAGACATTAGACTCCACCATGATTACTGCTACCAGCCATTACCTGTGGTTCTGATCTGTACCATGTGGTTCTGTGTGGTTCTGATCTGTACCGTGTGGTTCCAGGTTCAACCCAAACACGTGAAGGAAGCCTTCCGTCTGTTGAACAAGTCCATCATCAGAGTGGAGACGCCAGACATCAACCTGGAAGGAGAGGACGATATGGAGACGGAGGTGGAGGAGACTGGTACGCGCACGCACGCACTCACGCACACACATGTACACATGATAGGGATGCACCGTTATATCGGCCGATATTTGCCTACATTTTGCATACATTTTATGCTGGCGTTGTTGGTGTTTTGGTCATCTGCAGCCTACCAAGCTGTATAGATTCTGAAAGTACATGACTGTTGCAGTAGAAATGATGAGTTTCACATGTCTCTTCTCTGACTAAAAATCAATGGAGAGAACTACAACAACTCTGATCTGGGCATTGACACGGATAACAAGAGACACACACCGAGACAAAAGTCAAGTGATCCACCAAGGCCACATGTATAGATGCTAAACACTGGACTCATGAACTACATGTGATGCATTGGGTAAAGTCAATTAGGGCAGGTGGCCGAACGGTTTGCGGAGCGGTCTTGATATCTGAAGGTCGCTAGTTCGTATCCCCGGACCGGCACGTTAAAATTACCACAGCTGAAGTGCCCTTGAGCAAGGCATTGAACCTCTACCATGAAATGTTCTATGAGCGGGGCCTGGCTGTAAAAAAGTTCTTGAGCTTAGTCCAGTTACCCTGGGTAAACATAGTAACTTTGCTTTGCCTGTCACTATTATGAAATTGGATTATCTGAATAAGGATTAGGGGAAATTGCGATTTTGTAATAATTGTGACAGGCCTAGAGACAATTCAGATACACCAATACTTCAAGACATGAATGACTACAAACGAAATGTGATTTAAAAAAAGACAACACTATGCACCAGGATGGAAAACAACTTAATCCTCCATTGACTTGCAAAATCAGTCTGACAACTATCTCTCTGTTCAACGTTTAGAAGCTGTCGTCACCAACGGAGTAAACGGACATACCAACGGAGTGGACGGCCACGCCGACGGCCCTGTCAATGGCCACGCCGAGCCGCCGGGCAGCCAGCCCAAACCGTCTCTCCGCCTGTCGTTCGCAGACTACCGCCGCATCTCCAACCTGCTGGTGCTGCATCTCCGCAGGGCAGAGGATGGTGAGTCGCTCGTCGCCACCCTTCTCCCCTAGTATACTTGTGGTTGCATCTAAAATAGCCGATCTAGGATCATGCGTCGTGAGCTTGTAGATGTAACTATAAGAATAACTCGGGGCTTAATGTCACTCAGACTAGTTGCAAATGCGTTTCAACATCTGCTTTTTACCAACTGGTGTTGTGTGTGTGTGTGTGTGCATAGCTGAAGAAGAGGAGGATCTGAAGAAGAGTGCTGTGGTGAACTGGTACTTGAAGGAGATAGAGTCGGAGATAGACTCTGAGGAGGAGCTTGTCAACAAGAAGGCGTTGATAGAGAAGGTCATCCACAGACTGGTGCACTATGTAAGTACACGGCCTACTGTAATATACACACAGTCATGGTACTGCTTTATTGTTTTTAGGGTTACAGCTTCCTCAAACCGTTCATAAAACTGCACCCATTGGAGTACAATATTCAGATAAAATTCATGAACCATTAGCAATTTCACTTTAATCCGTCTGTCTCTATCACAAACTTTTTACCATAGAATATGTATTTGAAGCAACATTAACCCATTTTGGGGCGGAAACCCCTTTTGGTGTTTTAAGCATTGTTATACTTTAGCCATTGAGAAATAGCAGATCTACAAGCTCATAGCGCGCCACCGAGTGCCGTGCAAGAGCTTGTAGGTCTGCTATTTTTGAAAAATCATGAAAATGTGGCGCAAATCTTTGAGAAAGAAAAAATATATATATATATATTCTTTCAGAGCCAAAGATTTTAACTCAAATCTTTGCTTCTGGGTGGGGGTTCCCTGGAACAACATATTTTCAGATGGGGGTCGGCGGCCAATTACATATAATCTTGGGGGTCCTTGACATGAAAATGACTGACATAGAAACCTAGGGTTTTTCAGGATTTAGAAGACATTTGTAGAATCTTTCCCAGTGGTGGGGAAAAAAATCGATTAGTCAATTAATCGCGATGCCATCATGGGCGATAATTCATCGATGCACAAATGTCAAACATCGATTATATAATGTGTTTTTTTTACCGGAGCAAAATGGCGGAACTAATCTGCGACTGCGCTGCGTCGTCGTACCGGACCGTTTAGAGTGACGCACACAGCGCTCGCACACGCTTTAGCTTTCAACAACCAAAACAGAACGAGTTACCAACGCGGAGGGGAAGAGAAAAAAGATGACAGAAAGGGAACATTTTGGATTGTATGAGGTTGAGGGGACATGAGAACTCGATAAAACTCACACCATCGACCGCCTGTGAAATGTGGCCGAGATGGGACGATGTAGTGTGGCTCCAAAGTGCTAACATGGCCCGGAATCCGTCGCTCTCCACGACCGAATGTGAACGTAAATCCTTTGCAATAAAAGTGCCGATGGACTTCGTAATTCTAGTCGCCTTTTCTGAGTGCATGGGCAGCTGTCCGTGTGTTCAGAATCGGGATGGTTGTCTTGACTGCATCTCTGGATGTCAGTGGGCAATATGGTCTTGTACACGTTGTGAGTTGTATCGAGTTCCCGTGTCCCCTCAACATCATAGAATCCAAAATGTTGCCATACGTACACTTGTAAAATACTTTTAAACCAAATGCTCCTTAATGTGTGCAAACAAACAGAAAGGTGCAACATAATAGTCTCAATAACTACCCCAAAGCTTTGTTAATGACACTTCAGTAACTGAAAATTAAATCCCTGAATAAGGAAACAAAGAAAAGCACCTTTTTTTGTCCTAACAAAGAATAAAGGCAATAAAGTGCTGCTGACCTCAACCGAAATCCTGCCCATGCCTATGACATGACATCTTATGTCATTATTAATATATATTTATTGTATGCTTGTACAAACTCATTCTTTTTTTTTAAAGAAAGCTGCTTATTGCTGTTCTGTATTTGGCCACGGACACCCATCTGAAAATATTTTCTTCTATGGACCCCCCCAGAAGCAAAGATTTGAGTTAAAAACGTGCACTGTGAAAGAATATATATATTCATAATAATTAGAAAGCACTTTGTTTATTAGTCGCACAGTGACTGAGTGATTAACAGTGAGTGATTAATCATGATTAATCGGGATTAATCGAATCGTAACATAGCCCAATTAATCAGGATTAATCGGGATTAATCGAATCGTGACCCTCGGAAACGATGTGTAATCGCATCGCCAGGTACCTGGCGATATCCGCCACTAGTCAAAATGGGTTAAAAGGGGGAGAAACCATGCTAACATCCATAGTAACTAACTAGCGCTGCATCTGTGTTGTTCTACTTGTCGTAGGATCACATTCTGATCGAGTTGTCCAAGTCTGGGCTGAAGGGAACTCAGACCGAGAGTCCGGAAGAAGAGGTGGTTCTGGTGGTCAACCCTAACTTCTCCCTGGAGTAGTAGAATGAACTCCTAAACATACCGTCAAGGATTCGTCACACACTGATCTCACTGCTCAGCGTGTGGAGGGTCGGTCCTGCAGAAGTGGCCCTTACAGAGCACCATTGGATGAATACGAGACAAGTCTTGTAATTACTTTTCCATCTATGTTGTTTTTATCGAATGCCGATATGTAGCAATTGGAATACATAGTGATGGTGTTTGAGATCTCCCTTTTTTATATTTGGTTCTTGTTTTAGAGTTAATCCTTTCTCCCGTTTAGAGGTCGCACTCTAAGCCCACCTTCCATTTCAAAACAAAAAACAAAGATAGATTTAGTCACAGTGACTTGTAAATATGCTGCTTTTATTTCTTCTAACATGTGGCTTAGTGTTTGTCTGACACTTGTATTGTCAGTGTTGCCACCACTTTGGAATTGAGAAACAGAGAAATAACCCAACTGTTTAGTGGGTTCTTAAAACTGTATTAGAGGTCTTTCTCTCTGTGAATCAGTTATTTTATATGAAGAGGAGCATTGTCCCTGAATTGCATACAGAATTATTTTGTAGAATTAATGAGGTATTTTGTGAATACATGTACTGTATGCCTTGTTCTGTCTGAGGGTTTAATACCAAGATTGTACAGGAGTGGCTTGCCTCCCTGTGTGTACTTTGATATGCTTTGCCTGTTTTATTAGTTTAATAAAGTACATCTTTATTAACTATTGTGCCTGTCTATCTTTTATACAATGTACACTGATATATGTGACCACATTTGACTGAGGCGGGACTGCCATTGGATTTTTTTTTTTTAATTTTCTTTTTCATGTCATGAAAGCAGGGAATCGTAGCTTCAAATTGACATTGGTTGTTCCATTTGACCCACCAGTTTTGGAGATATGGCTTAGAGTAATGTCTTGCAGAAAACAGTGAGTTGAGAAAACAGGCTTGAAATGTTCACTTCTGTGTACTCTTAACAATACACCTAGCTACATGTTTAGACATGCTCTAATATGTGACGAGTCTGCCTGTGCTATTAACTCATTTTGGACTCATTTATCTGGTAAAAAGCTGGAAATTAATAATAATACACACTATTGATACGATCCTTTTGTGGTCAGTAAAACACAGACTGTTGCCCAACTCTAATTCCGTCCAAAAGGTTGCCATAGTTGCCCACTGAATATTGGTAGTGATCTGACATAATTATCTAACCAACCCATCTGGATCTAGACTATAGAGATACATATATGGAGCTGGCAGAGACATCTAGTGTGACATGCTAATGTAAAAACTATATACGAATATGACTGACAGTGACTCATGATGACATCAGTGAGATGTCATGTAAAAAGGGCCTGTCAGTCTTGAGGTCAGATACAATCAGCGTAAACTCGGTATTTAATGTGAAAGCGTTGAACCCAGAATCTACCACGATCCAGGACTAGAACCTTCAAGATCATCGACCAGCTCCCACCAGGAGAGAGTCCACTCAGTCCAGTCACCTTTCCTTTGAGTGGTGTTTCATAATAATACAATAATTACAGTATATATTGATCTAGATATTGATTACACAAACCTTTTGGGAGGCGTCAAAACCGACCACTGTGTTTCCCAACTCTGCCCAGTAGGTGGCGCAGATGTCTTAATCCGTCAGGGACAAGTCCTCTATCTGCGCATGCTCGCCGGCCCCGAAGAAGTCAACAACAATCCAAGATGGCGGCGCCCTGTGCGAGACTAGCGGTGTTGGTGAAAGGTAAACTTGTCACTGTCAAATTACTTTGTCAAACATTTAGTAGTACTTTCAAAATAGAAAGATCTGAGGAATTCTAAGATGTACTTGTGATGAGATGTATGTAGATGTTTTTTTTTTCTCTCTAAAGGCTACAAATCAATTGACTAATTTTAAGCACAGTTGGTTTGGGGAAATTGGGGGATTATATATAATAAGTGTTGACTTGACATTTAATTATGTGAAAGAAAGAGGCTAGAATGGTCATGGAAATATATCTTTCCGTTGACCGTTGTTGTTCCTCGTGAATTAATGTCGTCGCATTTGATTGATTGATTGAAATATTTATTAACAGTTTGTAGAATTTACAGTACATTTTAAGCACAAACTCAATACAAAGACTGTCAACTGTGAGTGGACGACCCAATTAAGCATTACACTTGTTTACAACAGGGTCCACATTGTTCAATTCATCAAAGCATCAGAATCATTCAGGCAAGAGACGGTCACCCCCATAGACATATCTAGCAAGGGACTAAATTAATTTCGCTCCTATACCACAAAAATGTGGAACGCCCTACCAACGGTCATTAAGACATGCAAATCCCTTGACTCCTTCAAAAACTGTGCACCTGCCTGCAATTCGAAACTGACCCCCGTAAAATCTGAATCCCCCACCCACCCCTTTTCCTCCTCACTATAGGCCTATGTATTTTTTCCCCTTTTTACCTCCTCTACTATGATTTCCTGTATTTGGCTATATAGAATATATATATATATATATATATGTGTGTATATTTGTAATTGTACTCTAAATGTTATGAGGAATTGAACATGGTGGATTGTAATGTAAACAAGTGCAATGCTTTATGGTTGTCGTCCACAGTTAACAGTCTTGTATTGAGTTCTAGAAATGCACTGTAATTCTCCAATCTGTTAATAAATACTTTCAATCAATCAATCAATCTTGTGTGTCATTCAATTGCAGGTGTGCGCCACCTTGTGTCGGGTGGATCATTGTGGACTGTGCCAGTGTGTCGGCTGCGCACAGCGTCGCCTCTGTGTTTGCGTCTCCTAACGGCTGACCATTGTCGCCCACTCCACCTGTCATCTGGACCTACGCTGTCCAGCGCTGCTGGTACCACCAAGACGGAGCAACAGACTCGGATAGAACCACAGAAGACAGCCGGCACACAGAATGACATCGGAAAGGCAAAAGAGGAAGAAGAAGAGTACGACGAGGGTCCCGAGTACATCCCCCAGCGAAAGGGAAAGAACCCCATGATAAAGATTGGCTATGCCTGGTGAGCAGTGATCATGGAACAGTGTTTTTTTGAGTGGTGCAATCACTCCTATAGAGCGTCGCAGTCCCTCCCCCTTTCAGAACAACGAGTGGCCCAGGAAATGAATCGCAATGCATTTTGCCCATAGGCTTTTCTTAAAGTATTTATTTAAAGACGGTTACGCAAAGCCGTAATGACAAAGCCAACTCGGATCGTGACAAATCATGACAATGAACACAATGTTTTGGGCCGATCAAATAATTTATAAGAAGAAAAACAAAACAAATAGTGTTGTCTCCTGCCTTTATTTTCTTCTTTCTAATGATTTGATCGGCCCAAAATATTGTGTTCATTGTCATGATTTGTCACGATCCGAGTTGGCTTTGTCCGCGGCTTAACCGTCTTTAAATAAATACTTTAAGAAAAGCCTATGGGCTATGGGCCGAGTTAGACCTTACCATGACCCGATTCTACAAAATGTCTTCTAAATCATAATAGTTTTCTGAAAACATGTTTCTGTGTCAGTGGTTGTCAAACCTTTTCATGTCAAAGACCCCTGAAAATTGATGCATTTTGGCTGCCGTCCCCCATCTCAAAGATATTTGGTTCCAGGGACCACCCAGAAGCAAAGATTTGAGTTAAAGACTATTGCATTTTCATGAAGTTTCTAAAATAGCAGATTGTATATCTGCTATTTTTCCAATAGTTAAATTATAAAATAATAATGGTTAAAACTAAAATGTGGTTAAAATATAAAGTGACGTTGATGCTTTCCTGGTCTTAATGGGTTAAGTAAAAGTATCAACACTATTGTATAAATAGTTACAAGGACAAGTTCAGTATTCAAAATGTACTTGAAGTATATAAGTACAAAATAATTGGCAGTGTTGTTTTTGGCAGAAAATTTCTATTTTAGTTTAGTCATAGTCATTGGAATGAAACTTAATTTAGTTTCAGTCATATCTTAGTCACCTGGAATGTTTTAGTGTTAGTCTAGTTTTAGTTGACTAAATGTCATAAGATTTTAGTCGACTAAATCTGCAGTTATTTTTGTCGACTAAATTGTATTTTGGCAGGCCTTGATGCCGTCGTAATGGCTCATTTTAAAGTGAACGGGGCTGTATGGACGATTTTAGCCCGCTTTGCTCTTTGTCTGTAATTCGGATCGCGGAAGTGGATTATGTGTCGGCTCAATAACAAATCATGGGACTATTTTCAAGCTGATTTTCATCATTAGGAGGTAGAATTACGACACTTTGACGCTTCAAAGGTAACTGTAAACGGCCCAGGCCGTAGCGTAACGGTCTGGGCACCGGACTGGTAATCCAGTCGCAGTGTGCCGCGGGTTCGACTCCCGGACCCGACACGGCCTTTACTGCATGTCATCCCCCCATCTCTCTCCCGTTTCCTGTCAGCCTACTGTCTGTCCCTTCAAAAAATCAATAAAAGGCGTAAGCCGCAAAAAAAAAAAAAAAAAAAAAGGTAACTGTAAACACCGGCAGTCAGCCTGACATGTTATTTAGACTATAAAGCACGGAATGGGTTTTAAATTATTACCAGTTCCTTACCTCGTTACACAAAATGTCTACTCACTCCATATTTATTTCTAACAGGATGATAGGTCTACCTTCGGGAATCATCGGCTTCCTCCTGGCCAAGAGACAGGTGGACAAAAACCGTCTGAAGCAGCTGAAAGTCCGCCAGAGGATGAAGAGGTCAAACGAAGGAGAGTATGAAGGCAGCCGTTACCGCCTTCACCAATCTCAATCTGCAGTGCCCAAACTGGACCAGTAATTAATGTATGAAGGTATTTTCACTTGGATGCTTACTTGGACATCTTAAATGGTGTCACTGAGTATGTATGTAGGGCAGGCTATGTATATCTTGCTGTTGTCTGCATCATCAAAGAGTACCCTTTCTTTTTCTTTTTTTTTACATGTATTTAAAATTCAAATTGACTGAAATATCTCCACCATTGGAGACAAGCAGGACATCTTGGGGTTTTTGCCTTTAAATATGTTTACCTGTTCCACAGAACGAAGTGCACCTTCTCCCTAGCACTTTTTTTCGGACACTTGGACAAGCCTGTTGTCGTAATGAAATGTATTCCACTATTTATGTAATGTGTCCAAAATCTGAAAATAAAAACGAACAACTGAACCGACATGTAGATGTTTGGTAATTTCATTCTGTTTTGAAACATGACAGGCTGTATTCTTATGAGAATATTGTATGACAGTGGTTCTCAAAGTGTGTCCGGGGACACCCCCAGGGGTCCTGGAGGAGGTGTCAAGGGCCCCACCGCAAAATGAGGAACAGTTTAAACAATTAAAAAATTAGCTTGGAAAAAGAAAATAAACTTTCTACAAATCTTATCTTGTGGTGGTGTCTGGCACAAAATCCTTTCAAATGAGGATCCATGGCCAAATACATTATACATTTAAATTGAGTGTCATTGCAATGTAAATATTTGAGAACCACTGTTGCAGGAAATTGGGAATAAGCATCTAGACAGTACAGTTGAAATTAAAGGCTGAAATCAAAAGTAACTACAGAAGCTTGTAATTGGAACGTAAACTAATTGATCCTTAACTTTACTGACCGAAGAATAACAAAAGAATGCTTCAAGCTTACTAAAAAGAGACCTCTGTTGGAAGTGACTGAATGATTAGTGTAACGGTCTAATTAAGAACACATGTTCCATGTTCAAATCCCTGTCCTCCAATGGTTCAATGAGTACTTTTGAACAAGTGTAACAGTGTTCACCGGTTACACAAGTTTAAAACTCAAAAGCATTAGAAGACACCAGATGAGGGCCAATGGCATGCGGGCCTTGGTGCAATGGTGTGGTGTGCTTATGATCAGTTGCTTCTACTACAGATATTTCTCAGGTTCAAGTCCCATACTTTTTGGATATGATGTGTGGGAGGAGTAAGAATCAACAATATTCGCCAATATCTTCCAGTGTTTCATCTGCCGGCACATGACGCTGTGGGGCCTCATGTCGTATAGCTATATAAAGGAGAGGTTCAGATTGGAGCTAGAATAAAATCGGGAACCCCCAGGGGTCCTTGAGGGAGTTCCAGGGGGTCCCCAGCTAAATGATAGTTTGGAACCAATTGGACCCTCATGGGTCTAAATTCACATTGATTTTACAATATAAATTGGGGGTCCCAGAGATAGAAATGCCATTAAATGGGGGTCCGTGGGTTAATGCATGTCAAACTGTGGGTCATTTAAATTAAATTGATAAGCAGTGCTACAGACGTAAAAATCTTCTCATATGGGGATCCCTGGCATATCTTTTCAAATGGGGGGTCCGCAGGCTAATTAGTGTCAATTTGGGAGTCCTTGACATGAACAAGTTTGGGAACCACTGTTTTAAAACACCAGACATTAAATTACTATATAATTATTGTATGTCTTTAATAATTGTCTTGAATGAATTGAATACACATGACCACAATGGCCATGAAACAATTAAGTCCTGCAGGTCATTAGTGTTATCCTTGTTAGTTGTTAGCATCATTGTATATTATCATAATAAACTCTGTACTATTTGCAAAAAAATAATTTGTTAATAAATGATCAATCAATGATTATCAGAGTGGGACTGTACGATTATTCTCCACCAGGGGGTGCTGCAAACGCTTCTTTGTTGTAAAAAAATGTTGGGGAAAATGGATCACAAACTAAACTAAACGCTTCAACAGATAATTATTTTATATTAACAGCCGCTCTAATAATATATAATTAATAATTATATATGTGAATCCATCCTTTCTGTAATTAACATTGCTGGTTTCTGGTGAACCACGTGACCAGGAAGTGGCTATGGTAGTAATTCATGCCGAAATATTTTAATACTCTATGGAAAATAGCCGATCTACAAGCTCACAACGCGTCCCGTCGGCGACGGGTTGTGAGCTTATAGATCGGCTATTTTTGGCGTGCCCCACTGTCGTACGACGAAGTCCAACTCGGGTTTTTTTTATTTTTTTTTATGATGGAAATCATGAAAAACGACACCAGGCTACTATAATATGTTGTTTATCGTGATTTGCATTTTTTGTAATCGTCGAAAATCATGCAAAAACGACACACTATAGTATGAGGTTTTTCTTGCATGGTGAGTGTATACCAGGGCCATGAAATTAAATCTTTAAGATAATTTAAGATTTATTTTTGGCCTAAACTTTTTGCCTGTTTGGTACCCACCAGGTACCAAACATGGCAACCTGCAATCACGTGATCAGGGACGATCAGCATAAGAGTGACATCACATTCACTTCCTGTGTTGAGAGATAAGGCGGGCGGCGGCGTCTGTTTGGTTTTTAAATTTTAAAGATTCTTCTGCTCCTCTTTTAAATATCTTGTCCGGATCTGTCTTTTTTTTTTTTCAATTGATGTCTTTAATATCCAGATTGATCTCTCCAGGAGCATCTTTTTACTGTTTGTACATTTGATCTAACCTGCACGTCTCCGTTTTGAGCACCTGTTTGTTTGGATGGAACGTCAACTCTCTACACGCTGCAGCAGGTAATTATTAACTGCCTAATTTAAACTTATTGCATTTTCGGGGAACTAAAATGAAAGACGCTGAAAATGGACAATGTGGAATTATGTTTTATAACCTTGTGAAGGAACCTCGTTTCTTCAATCTACAAACTGTTCCAGTCAGACAGTGTCTCATTATATCATAGACTTCATAGTGGTCTTAAACTAGCCCAAACATTTAGATTCTCTACGAGAATCTAAATGTGATCTTGTAGATCTGCTATATATATTTTTTTACATTTCAAATGGGACATTCTGCATACTTTTGGTCATTGAAGTACATTTTGATGCCAATACCTTTTACTCAAGTTGTATAATGTAGATTTTCGAAGATTGTTTTTATTATGTATAAAATCTGGGGGAAAAAAGAGTAATGTTGGTTTATGTGTGTCTTACAGGTTAATCATGTGACCTTGGATGGGGTCATCAGGAGATGGCTGGTATTGGTAATGGAGTGTCTACTCGGCTGAGCTGAAACCAGCTGGCCCCAGCCGGTGCCAACGAACGCTCTTCCTGAGATGGCGTACAACCTACGTGGCTCTATTAATACCGGCTATCTTCAACCGAGCGACGGAAGGCCCCACACGGTATGTACCTGGATTACATGTGGCTGGATTGGAAACTAGGGCTGTGTCACCATTATCATTTTTAGGTTGACCATTCATTGTCATACATATGCTTGCGATTAACAATTTTTATTGTGTTTAACATTATGAATACAATTTCTTTATGGCTTTATTAAAAAAAAAGTTGCACGAGGCAGATATGACTAATTATATTCTAAACTCTGATACTTAGACAGGAAAATCGACCAATCATTGAAGATTTGTTTCCCCCCATTTCCTGATTGGTTAGTCATTTCGACCAGGATTTTTTTTTTCCCCCCGACCAATGACAAAGCTTGTGGCCCCTAGATGTGTCACAGAGACTAAATCGTTTTTGGGAGCGTTTTACTCATTGCTTGCTGTATGAATACAAAAGTCATTAAAATGTTGACATTGTTGCTTATAGCAGCTTTAATCACAATTTGTGTGACAATATTAAAGTGAAATAATGGTGACACAGCCCTGTCAGTAACTGTTAGGACTTCCAAGTGTCATCCTGTAGGCCGACAACTAAATGTTTCCTTTCTCCCCCTGTCATTTCAGAACGTGAAGCTGACCGGAAGACGTGGGTATTAAAGGTACAAACTCTATGCTGTTGCCACTGCTGGGTGCTGTTAGCAGTGAAGCAAGGTTAGTAATGAATCTTTTGATTCCTGCTGCTTGTGTAAGTGGGCTACATGCTACCATACCGTAGGTTGTCATTCACGCCATGTATCCTTTCACACCATTTGTGTGTATAATGCCAAACCCAGTCCACATCACATGCCACTATGGGAAATGTGGAGGAATGTGATTTATTTATCCTTTAACATAATTTACCGGAAAAGCTTTGTCACGTCACATCACATATGTATGTTCTGTTCTGGTGTCTGTACCGTTTGTTTTCTGTGTCGAGTTATTTGAGTTTCCTTTCTCTTTTAATAAAGTTTTAAAGTTTCTTATTTCTTTCTCCTTGCCTATCTATTGCCCTAGTTCTTCACTAGTGGCCTTTGTTTATACAAATGTGATGTGGCGGTATGTGATTTATGTCTGTATCATAATGGTAGCATGTAGCCTGCTTAACACTGTTACAGCCTTCTATGCTGTAGGTCTGTGCAAACTAACAGGAAGAAAATAATGGCAGATTTTCTTCCTTGGTTAGTGTTTTGTTTAGTGCTGATATTGAAGGTAAGTGAGCATAGTTTATTATCTTTGGCTGTCGGGCAGAAACCTTGTATATCCATAGTTCAACCTTATGGTAAATTATTTTCCTTACTTGGTAAATTAATTTCCTTATTTGGTCATGCTACAGTGTCACACACTAAAGTAGCAAATGGCTGATCTACAAGCTCACGATGCAAAGATCTTCCATTATTTTGTTTTTATTTAATATATCGAACCGTGAAGTATAAACAAGAACTTGTGACTAAATAATTACATTGGAACACAGATTATTATATTCATAATAAATAAAATCATCTGATCACGGGTTATTTTTCTTTTTTTTTGGTCCAGAAAAGTAACTGTTTTGGACATTCATGGTTTCTACCCGACCTTTCATCTTCTCTTCTATTCTTTGCTTTAATAAAGTTATTTGTTTTTGTGGTCTCAGAGTTTTTAATCGCATTTTGCTTTTTTTTTTTAAATAAGTAATTTCTTTCTTTTCTATCACACTAGTTCTTCACTAGTGTATGTGGTGCGTGATTTGGGTCGTGTCTCGCATACAGTTTCTCATTTGATTGGGGCTGTATCGTTTCACGTCATTCGTGTTGCGTCATTTGCCGGTAAAGCGTCATCACGTCAGTTCACATCAGATATGAACACAGGCCGGTATGTGATGTGCATTTATGTGATTATTTCACAGCAATTGCGGATATCTCGTCATTCACGTCGGTCGGCATTGTTCATGCCATACTAATTTTGTTTATTGCTGTTGTATGTTGTGTTCTAATGTCTTCCATTGTGTTGTATACTAATGTTCATAGTATTGCTGACAAATACTGTGGTGCAAAGAATGCTGCTGCCATTGCATAATTTGCACCTCGTAAAATTTATGTCGATCGTCTCTCTCATTCAGGGTAATGTAAACATTTCAGTGTAAAGATGAAGCTCGACAATTCTTCTGAAAACACTTTTTATATAATGTCAATTTTAAAATAAACATTCACAGAAATAAAAATGTAGGAAACATTAGACAACTGGCTGGAAGAAAATGCACTCACCACGAAAACCTAAGACCAACTGCTTTGGCGGAGACCAAGAACATCTATTTGGTTCATGTTCATAAAGCGCGCTAAGTGCTTAACGTGAAAAGTGCAGCAGCAAACATCTAGGTCATAAGACTATTGTTGGTGCTATATTATCAGATCTAATTTGTGAGTAAAGCTTCATCAAGTAAGCCCACATCACCTATGAACACAGGCCCGGTATGTGATGTGTGTTTATGTCTCGTATCATTTCACATTTGTGAGTAAGGCTTCATCACGTCATCCCCACATCACATGATGAACATAGGGGTAGGTTAGGGTTAGGTATGTGATGTGGATTGATGTGATGTATGTCTTTTATAATGTGCGAGTGAAGCTTCATTACATCACATTATGTGGTGTATTGATGTGATTTATTTATGCTGCCATTTGCAGCTAAAACTTCATCATTCATGCTGGTCAGTAAGCGAGGCATTGACGATGGGCCTATGACCCAAACGTTTTCTTCTGCACTTTTCACTTTTAGCACTTTGCAGCACTATGGGCATGAGAAAAATAAATATTCTCAGTTTATGTCTGAGGAGTTTTCCTTACGTTTTTTTTGTAGAGCGGGTCTTCCGGTTTCAATTCTATAAAGACATTATCATGGCGATCACTTAGCCTTTTGGACCTGTAAATTATAACAAAAAAATTAAGGCACTGGTGTGGTACTACTGGTTTACCAGAATGGGGTTCAACTCCCTGCGGTGCCCTCAATTTGTTGTATTTACATGGTTCATTGTGTTGCCTTTTCATAACCCCTAGTCTCTTTAATGTGTTTGTACTCCCTACAGTTGGGTTACAAGTCTATTTAGGGAAGCCCGAAGGGACTCTTGGTCCCTTAATTTTCTCTTCTCCTTCCTCAAATCGGCTTTTTTGCGAAACTTGGCAATATGGTAGACCTACCGTTTTTGGCTCCCGATCAGTTTCCAATTATTTGAAAATGACAATTGGCCCTGATTTCAACCTGAGGCAATGCCAAACGGTGAGGACGCGAAGCCCAAAACCATTGGCCAATGGGTGGCGCTATAGCACTCAACTAAAAATGCTAACTTTAAACTGGCATAGCTCATTGACCGTGAGCAATAAAACTTTGATACCTCTTGCCTCACTTTCGTGTTCTGACTTTTGACGTTTAGATCTCCTGCCATTTTGAATTTTATCTCTCTCCTCCTGGGATATTTGATCAAAATGCCCAAACATTTCTACACATGAACTTTAGACCTTTTTAATAAACCTTTTTTTAAAAGGTCACGAAAAAATGACACTGTAATACTGTAGTTATGTTTTAAATGTATAACTGCTATCTTTATCTTAACACAATCATTCCCGGGATTCCTTCAAAATAGGAGCTCTGGGTTGCCGGAAGTCCCTGAACAAGTTTTGCTAGCTTACCTTGCTCTCGTTTCTATATCTCTAAATAGTCCAAAGCATTCATATTTTGAACAAGAGGCGGATGAGAAATCAGAAATGAAGCGCTTAGTAATCATTAAAGGTGTGCTAGGACGTGTACACACGTCATTGCAACCCGGCGGTTGGATTCTCTAGACGTGTGGACACGTTGGATGGACGGAACCGATTATTTATGTGACACACACACTCGCATTACTGGTTACTTTGAATCCGTGGTGGGACTGGGAAATAAATAATGCCGTGTGTGTGTTCGCCTGTCCAGCACAGCAGCCAGAGGGGGAGGGGGCTGAGTTAGGATGAGCTGGTGTGGAGCAGAGGCAGCGAGATTGGACATTGAGGGGTTGGAAATCACCGGTCACGTGGTTCATGTAACGCGTGTGTCACTGTGAAGGCCGTAGACTACAATGCGCCATTGGACTGGCCCCATGAAGTGAACGGAGTTGGCGTAACTCAGCAAAGTGATGACGATTTTGACGTAGGCTGGTCTTGCACAAGAATGTGTTCTTTCATATAAATGGGTATTGTACTGTAAATATGACAGTTGCATGGAAGTTGGTGTTGTGCATGGTGAGATGTGTTCAAACGGTAGGAGAAGGCGGACAAAGGATGGGGTGTTGCGCTGGCTATTAGTGTGGCAGGATGCGCGCGCATCCACTTGCATTGAAAGCCCTGCATTCAGGGCCTCTATCTCCATTGAAGGGGCCGTTTCTGGTGAAAACAAGGGGTCCATATTAGAGGTAGGGATGGAGCTCGTTAATTTTTATTGATGGTGGAGCAGGCTTATCAAGCCGGGTCCTTATAAAGCATTTGCTATTTTGTGGAAAGACGGGAGACGATTCATTCTGAATAGAACCTTATTTGTATTGGCCAGTTGTGAGAGGTTGTATGTATGCCAATAAACAGTTCTAAGGTGTACACAGTCACACACATACACACACTCTCAGACACAAACAGAATAATTATGCATATATTTTTTATCTTCTCTTTAGTTTAACCAACCAAGACATCGCTTTGCACTACATTTTACTAGGGCCTTAGTACCTTTCTAACAGACTGAGGGAACTGTTCATTGTGTACTGTCACTTTAAAAGCGTAATGTATACATCATCGTGCGCCGTGCGGCGGTGTCACGCACCAAAAATAGCCAATCTATACAAGCTCACACCGCATCTGTTTGCACCGCGTTGTGAGCTTGTAGCTCTGCCTTTTCGGCAACGATAGACTGAGAAGTTGCACATTGAATACGTCACGTATTATGTGAGACTATTCAATCGATCTGCGGGAGATGCAGTATAACTATGGCAGGGAGATTTGAGCTTCCCAAACGTATTATTGTCCCAAACGAATTGTATTAACTTATGGCAACGTCTTAATGTGCAGGATTGTTCCGTTGCAGCAGCTGACTGCTGTGTTGTTTCGACTCGGTGCGGACATGCAAAGGTATCGCATTTGGGTTTCATACGATGCATTATGGACAGATGTCTATGCATTGTCAAACTTTTCACCCGTTCCACCATACTTCCACGGCAAACGATGACGAAACACGCAACCACCCGTCGCGTCCCAGCGGTCCGCTCGCTGCAGCTATAGAGCATCGAAGTCCTGACGTAACTCGCTCATCCCTTCGATTCAGCCGCTGCAGCTATAGAGCACCGAAGTCCTGACGTAACTCGCTCATCCCTTCGATTCCCCTGGTTCGCGGAAGTAATTTCTCTATGGAGAATAAACATGGGGTGATCTTAATATCGTCTACTATAAGCGTTGTGGTCCAAAAATAGACACACTGTCTCTGCGTTATTGTCAGGGAGGTGTCTCTGTATCGTTTGCAACAGTCAGTCACTCATTATGATACAGTCTGCTTCTAGCGAAAATGTAACTAATTCATTAGCAGTAACATTAGCGTTTTCTCTCAGTCAGTTGATTCTTCATAGCCATATGCGTGAAGTGGCTGGGATGACATGTTTATTTTTCAAACACAGTTCTTATATGACGCAATCTAAAATCTCCCTATGGGGATTACAATGCAAATAATTGTTTCGGCCTCCATCCATAATAGAGATCCACGGAACTGCAGAGTGGAAGACCATGGTCTCAACTATAGCACGCCATTTTTGATTTTAAAAGAAAATACGAAAATCACTTAGACCATGGACTGTAGCCTATGGTCTGAGTGATTTTCGTCTATTTCCAAATCCTCGTTTTTCTTTTACTAGTCCTTACCCGTTGTGAGATATTTGCCCCCCCCCCCCCCCTTGTGGCCGTGAAGGGTACTGCGCCCGGGTGTGTTTGTAATTGACTAATAAATTAATTAATAATCATTAATGTGTCAAATCGAAAAAAGGGCTTCGTTACGCCCTCCATATGCATATGGTCAATCCCTGTGTGAAAAGGGAGCGATTGGTGCAGGCAGTAAGGAGTTACGGCACTGTTTCTGACAGACACAGACACACACACATTCGGTTAATTATAGTATGATAGCCCATTGTCTCAGACGGCCTACAGCATGGAGATTTTCATTGTTTTTGACAAATCACTCTACTATAGCATGCCATTTATCATTCTTGACTTCGTTCCACCACGTTTTGACCATGGACTATAGCCCATGGTCTCGGACGGCATAATATAGCATGCAGTTTTCATAATTTTTGAAGATTTGAAAAAAAAAAAAAAGAGTGATTTTCGTCTTCGTTTCAAATCCTCGTTTTTCATTTTTGACCATGGTTTATAGCACATGGTCTCGGACGGCATAGTATAGCAAGCAGTTTTTCATCATTTTTGATGATTAAAAAAAAAGACGAAAATCACTCCTTGACCATGGACTATATATAGCCCATGGTCTCGGAGTAATTTCCGTCCCACTGTCCGCCCAGTGCCTCCCCCGTGCCCCCAGTGTCCCCCCCAGTGCCCCCCCAAGTGCCTCCCCAGTGCCACCCCAGTGTCTCACCAGCGTCCCCCAGTGCCTCCCCAGTGTCCCAAATAATTTGAAAAAGTTAACTTTGTGCTTTATTTTTCTTTTATATACCATTATTATTGCCTACAATGTAAATTGTGAAATGACTTTACTGTTGAAATAAATTGCTGTTATCTGTAACTTACAACAAAACAAACTGAGGCACTGGTGTGGTACTTCCTGTTTTACCAGAACGGGGTTCAACTCCCTGTGGTGCCCTGCTCAATTTGTTGTATTTACATGGTTTATTGTACGCTCATTTTGTTGCCTTTTCATAGATGATAACCCCAAGGTTATTTTTTGTTGTATTTATTAGATTCCCATTAGCTTACTGTGAGTCACAGCAGCTACTCTTCCTGGGGTCTTTACTGTGTTTGTACTCCCTACAGTTAGGTTACCAAGTCTATTTATTAAGGGACCAAGCCCGAAAGGCATTCTTTCACTATTTCGGAGAATTTGAAAAAGGTGAAAAAAAGGAAAAGTGAAAGGCTATTGCCCATGGTCTCGGATGGCATACTATAGCATGTCGTTTTTCATTTTTGAGGATTTGAAAAAAAAGACGCAAATCAATCGAGACTGAAAAGGAATCTTTGAAATGTTTCATAGTTTTAGAAATATAGTGCTTTCAAATTTACAATGGGGCTCAATGGCAGACATTGGCACGTCAAAAATCACTTTCACCTAGAAACTCCATTCACACATTTATTATTCAGCTTACTGTGTGGAGACACATGCTGGAACTTTTTACTTTGAAATGTTTTATAGTTTCTGAGTTATTTAACTTAAACGCCCAATGCATTCTCTATGGCAATAGCACAAACTTTGGCATGCTACTAATCCTACATACTTACACCTAGCAACCCCATTCTGGCCTACTTAGGTTCATCTTACGGTGGACATGTTTGCCTGAAAAGGAATCTTTGAAATACTTCATAGTTTTAGAAATATAGTGCTTTCAAATTTACAATGGGGCTCAATGGCAGACATTGGCACGTCAAAAATCACTTTCACCTAGAAACTCCATTCACACTTTTTATTATTCAGCTTACTGGAGACACATGCTGGAACTTTTTACTTTGAAATGTTTTATAGTTTGAGTTAAAAAAAAAAACGTCTAAAAATAGACGTCTAAAAAACGTCTAAAAATAGACGTTTTAATAGTCTATTTTTAGACGTAACTTTTTTGACGTTTTTTTATGCCATTTTTAGACGCTCGTCTAATAGCCCATATCGTACGGCATACTATACCACGCCGTTTTTCATCATTTTTGAGGATTAAAAAAAAAAAAAAAAAAACGATGGGTTATAGCTCATCATTTTTAATCCTCGTTTTTCATCATTTTTGACAATCCCACTGAGCAATAGCCGGATATTAGACGTGCGTCTAAAAATGGGATAAAAAACGTCAAAAAATAGACGTCTAAAAAACGTCTAAAAATAGACGTCTAAAAAACGTCTAAAAATAGACGTCTAAAACACATTTTTAGACGTGTTTTAGACGTCTATTTTTAGACGTTTTTTATCCCATTTTTAGACGCTGGTCTAATAGCCCATATCGTACGGCATACTGTAGCACGCCGTTTTTCATCATTTTTGAGGATTTGAAAAGAATGAAAAAAAAACGATGGGTTATAGCCCATCGTTTTTTGAATTTTTGAAAAACTGCGTGCTATAGTATGCCGTATGATATGGGCTATAGCCCATACTCAAAAATGATGAAAAACAAGGATAAAAAAAAATTAAAAAATTAAAAAAACGATGGGCTATAACCCATGTTTTTTGAAATTTTGATTTTTTTTTTCAAATCCTCAAAAATGATGAAAAACGGCGTGCTATAGTATGCCGTATGATATGGGCTATAGCCATAGGCGGAGCTTGAAGTTGACGCCTGGGGGTGCGACTGCTTGGCCAACGACACCCGCGCGCACGCTTATTTTATTATTTTAGCGTTTTTACAATGCCCTAACCCCTAAAAATGAGTTATTACAGCAGCTCACACACATGCACTACAGCAATATAGCGAGTCATCATATCATGATAAGAGAGATGATTACAAACTACAGTCAGAAGTTGTTTTTTTTTGCCAGGGGGTGCAGTGCACCCCCTGAACCCCCTCAAGCTCCGCCCATGGCTATAGCCCATACTCAAAAATGATGAAAAACGAGGATAACATTTCTTTCAAAAATTCAAAAAACGATGGGCTATAACCCAACTTTTTGAAATTTTGAATTTTTTTCAATTCCTCAAAAACGATGAAAAACGGTGTGCTATAGTATGCCATATGATATGGGCTATAGCCCATGGTCAAAAATGATGAAAAACGAGGATAAAAAAATTATTCAAAAATTCAAAAAACGATGGGCTATAACCCATCTTTTTGAATTTTTTTCAATTCCTCAAAAACGATGAAAAACGGTGTGCTATAGTATGCCATACGATATGGGCTATAGCCCATGGTCAAAAATGATGAAAAACGAGGATAAAAAAATTATTCAAAAATTCAAAAAACGATGGGCTATAACCCATCTTTTTGAAATTTTGATTTTTTTTCAATTCCTCAAAAACGATGAAAAACTGCGTGCTATAGTATGCCATACGATATGGGCTATAGCCCATGGTCAAAAATGATGAAAAACGAGGATAAAAAAATTATTCAAAAATTCAAAAAACGATGGGCTATAACCCATCTTTTTGAAATTTTGAATTTTTTTCAATTCCTCAAAAACGATGAAAAACGGCGTGCTATAGTATGCCGTACGATATGGGCTGTAGCCCATACTCAAAAATGATGAAAAACGAGGATAAAAAAAAAATCAAAAATTCAAAAATTCAAAAAACGATGGGCTATAACCCATGTTTTTTGAAATTTCGAAAAAAAAATCAAATCCTCAAAAATGATGAAAAACGGCGTGCTATAGTATTCCGTACGATATGGGCTATAGCCCATACTAAAAAATGATGAAAAACGAGGATATTCAAAAAATCTAAAATTCAAAAAACGATGGGCTATAACCCATGTTTTTTGAAATTTTGAATTTTTTTCAATTCCTCAAAAATGATGAAAAACGGCGTGCTATAGTATGCCATACGATATGGGCTATAGCCCATGGTCAAAAATGATGAAAAACAAGGATAAAAAAAAAATCAAAAATTCAAAAAACGATGGGCTATAACCCAACTTTTTGAATTTTTGAATTTTTTTCAAATCCTCAAAAATGATGAAAAACGGTGTGCTATAGTATGCCGTACGATATGGGCTATAACCCATACTCAAAAATGATGAAAAACGAGGATAACATTTTTTTCAAAAATTCAAAAAACGATGGGCTATAACCCATCTTTTTGAAATTTTGAATTTTTTTCAATTCCTCAAAAATGATGAAAAACGGCGTGCTATAGTATGCCATACGATATGGGCTATAGCCCATGGTCAAAAATGATGAAAAACAAGGATAAAAAAAAAAATAATAATTCAAAAAACGATGGGCTATAACCCAACTTTCTGAAATTTTGAATTTTTTTCAATTCCTCAAAAACGATGAAAAACGGCGTGCTATAGTATGCCATACGATATGGGCTATAGCCCATGGTCAAAAATGATGAAAAACGACGATAAAAAAAAAATCAAAAATTCAAAAAACGATGGGCTATAACCCAACTTTTTGAAATTTTGAATTTTTTTCAATTCCTCAAAAACGATGAAAAACGGTGTGCTATAGTATGCCATACGATATGGGCTATAGCCCATGGTCAAAAATGATGAAAAACGAGGATAAAAAAATTATTCAAAAATTCAAAAAACGATGGGCTATAACCCATCTTTTTGAAATTTTGAATTTTTTTCAATTCCTCAAAAACGATGAAAAACGGCGTGCTATAGTATGCCATACGATATGGGCTATAGCCCATGGTCAAAAATGATGAAAAACGAGGATAATCTTTTTTTCTAAAATAAAAAAAACAATGGGCTATAACCCAACTTTTTGAAATTTTGAATTTTTTCAATTCCTCAAAAACGATGAAAAACGGCGTGCTATAGTATGCCATACGATATGGGCTATAGCCCATGGTCAAAAATGTTGAAAAACGAGGATAAAAAAATTATTCAAAAATTCAAAAAACGATGGGCTATAACCCATCTTTTTGAAATTTTGAATTTTTTTCAATTCCTCAAAAACGATGAAAAACTGCGTGCTATAGTATGCCATACGATATGGGCTATAGCCCATGGTCAAAAATGATGAAAAACGAGGATAATTTTTTTTTCTAAAATGAAAAAAACGATGGGCTATAACCCAACTTTTTGAAATTTTGAATTTTTTTCAATTCCTCAAAAACGATGAAAAACGGCGTGCTATAGTATGCCATACGATATGGGCTATAGCCCATGGTCAAAAATGATGAAAAACGAGGATAAAAAAAAAATCAAAAATTCAAAAAACGATGGGCTATAACCCAACTTTTTGAAATTTTGAATTTTTTTCAATTCCTCAAAAACGATGAAAAACGGTGTGCTATAGTATGCCATACGATATGGGCTATAGCCCATGGTCAAAAATGATGAAAAACAAGGATAAAAAAATTATTCAAAAATTCAAAAAACGATGGGCTATAACCCATCTTTTTGAAATTTTGAATTTTTTTCAATTCCTCAAAAACGATGAAAAACGGTGTGCTATAGTATGCCATACGATATGGGCTATAGCCCATGGTCAAAAATGATGAAAAACGAGGATAAAAAAATTATTCAAAAATTCAAAAAACGATGGGCTATAACCCAACTTTTTGAAATTTTTATTTTTTTTCAATTCCTCAAAAACGATGAAAAACGGCGTGCTATAGTATGCCATACGATATGGGCTATAGCCCATGGTCAAAAATGATGAAAAACGAGGATAATTTTTTTTTCTAAAATAAAAAAAACGATGGGCTATAACCCAACTTTTTGAAATTTTGAATTTTTTTCAATTCCTCAAAAACGATGAAAAACGGCGTGCTATAGTATGCCATACGATATGGGCTATAGCCCATGGTCAAAAATGATGAAAAACGAGGATTAAAAAAAAATCAAAAATTCAAAAAACGATGGGCTATAACCCAACTTTTTGAAATTTTGAATTTTTTTCAATTCCTCAAAAACGATGAAAAACGGTGTGCTATAGTATGCCATACGATATGGGCTATAGCCCATGGTCAAAAATGAAGAAAAACAAGGATAAAAAAAATCTAAAATACAAAAAACGATGGGCTATAACCCAACTTTTTGAAATTTTGAGTTTTTTTACAAATCCTCAAAAATGATGAAAAACGGCGTGCTATAGTATGCTATACGATATGGGCTATAGCCCATGGTCAAAAATGATGAAAAACGAGGATAATTTTTTTTTTCAAAAATTCAAAAAACGATGGGCTATAACCCAACTTTTTGAAATTTTGATTTTTTTTTCAATTCCTCAAAAACGATGAAAAACGGCGTGCTATAGTATGCCATACGATATGGGCTATAGCCCATGGTCAAAAATGATGAAAAACGAGGATAAAAAAAAAATTCAAAAATTCAAAAAACGATGGGCTATAACCCAACTTTTTGAAATTTTGATTTTTTTTCAATTCCTCAAAAACGATGAAAAACAGCGTACTATAGTATGCCATACGATATGGGCTATAGCCCATGGTCAAAAATTATGAAAAACGAGGATAAAAAAAAAATCTAAAATTCAAAAAACGATGGGTTATAACCCAACTTTTTGAAATCTTTAATTTTTTACAAATCCTCAAAAATGATGAAAAACGGCGTGCTATAGTATGCCATACGATATGGGCTATAGCCCATGGTCAAAAATGATGAAAAACGAGGATAATCTTTTTTTCAAAAATTCAAAAAACGATGGGCTATAACCCAACTTTTTGAAATTTTTAATTTTTTTCAATTCCTCAAAAACGATGAAAAAAGGCGTGCTATAGTATGCCATACGATATGGGCTATAGCCCATGGTCAAAAATGATGAAAAACGAGGATAAAAAAAAATCTAAAATACAAAAAACGATGGGCTATAACCCAACTTTTTTAAATTTTGAATTTTTTACAAATCCTCAAAAATGATGAAAAACGGCGTGCTATAGTATGCCATACGATATGGGCTATAGCCCATGGTCAAAATGATGAAAAACGAGGATAATTTTTTTTTTCAAAAATTCAAAAAACGATGGGCTATAACCCAACTTTTTGAAATTTTGATTTTTTTTTCAATTCCTCAAAAACGATGAAAAACGGTGTGCTATAGTATGCCATACGATATGGGCTATAGACCATGGTCAAAAATGATAAAAAACGAGGATAAAAAAAAAAAAAAAAAAAAAAACGATGGGCTATAACCCAACTTTTTTAAATTTTGATTTTTTTTCAATTCCTCAAAAACGATGAAAAATGGCGTGCTATAGTATGCCATACGATATGGGCTATAGCCCATGGTCAAAAATGATGAAAAACGAGGATAAAAAAAAATCTAAAATACAAAAAACTATGGGCTATAACCCAACTTTTTTAAATTTTGAATTTTTTACAAATCCTCAAAAATGATGAAAAACGGCGTGCTATAGTATGCCATACGATATGGGCTATAGCCCATGGTCAAAATGATGAAAAACGAGGATAAAAAAAAAATTCAAAAATTCAAAAAACGATGGACTATAACCCAACTTTTTGAAATTTTGATTTTTTTTTTCAATTCCTCAAAAACGATGAAAAACGGTGTGCTATAGTATGCCATACGATATGGGCTATAGACCATGGTCAAAAATGATAAAAAACGAGGATAAAAAAAAAAAAAAAAAAAAAAAACGATGGGCTATAACCCAACTTTTTGAAATTTTGAATTTTTTTCAATTCCTCAAATACGATGAAAAATGGCGTGCTATAGTATGCCATACGATATGGGCTATAGCCCATGGTCAAAAATGATGAAAAACGAGGATAAAAAAAAAATCTAAAATTCAAAAAACGATGGGCTATAACCCAACTTTTTGAAATTTTTAATTTTTTACAAATCCTCAAAAATGATGAAAAAAGGCGTGCTATAGTATGCCATACGATATGGGCTATAGCCCATGGTCAAAAATGATGAAAAACGAGGATAATTTATTTTTTCAAAAATTCAAAAAACAATGGGCTATAACCCAACTTTTTGAAATTTTGATTTTTTTTTACATATCTATTCCCACCCGTGAGAACAAACACGCACACCTAATCGAGGGGAGGTTGCATCAGCTGAAATGCTGTGATCAGATTGGTTAAAAAAAAATTAACCAGCATGCAATAGTTACTTCCATGCACTTAATTAAACATTTCATTTACAGAATACAGTATATTCACATATTTTGCAAAAAAATTTTTTTACAAAAAAACGGTGTGCTATAGTATGCCATACGATATGGGCTATAGACCATGGTCAAAAATGATAAAAAACGAGGATAAAAAAAAAAAAAAAAAAAAAAACGATGGGCTATAACCCAACTTTTTGAAATTTTGAATTTTTTTCAATTCCTCAAATACGATGAAAAATGGCGTGCTATAGTATGCCATACGATATGGGCTATAGCCCATGGTCAAAAATGATGAAAAACGAGGATAAAAAAAAAATCTAAAATTCAAAAAACGATGGGCTATAACCCAACTTTTTGAAATTTTTAATTTTTTACAAATCCTCAAAAATGATGAAAAAAGGCGTGCTATAGTATGCCATACGATATGGGCTATAGCCCATGGTCAAAAATGATGAAAAACGAGGATAATTTATTTTTTCAAAAATTCAAAAAACAATGGGCTATAACCCAACTTTTTGAAATTTTGATTTTTTTTCAATTCCTCAAAAACGATGAAAAACGGTGTGCTATAGTATGCCATACGATATGGGCTATAGACCATGGTCAAAAATGATAAAAAACGAGGATAAAAAAAAAAAAAAAAAAAAAAAACGATGGGTTATAACCCAACTTTTTGAAATTTTGAATTTTTTTCAATTCCTCAAAAACGATGAAAAATGGCGTGCTATAGTATGCCATACGATATGGGCTATAGCCCATGGTCAAAAATGATGAAAAACGAGGATAAAAAAAAATCTAAAATACAAAAAACGATGGGCTATAACCCAACTTTTTTAAATTTTGAATTTTTTACAAATCCTCAAAAATGATGAAAAACGGCGTGCTATAGTATGCCATACGATATGGGCTATAGCCCATGGTCAAAATGATGAAAAACGAGGATAAAAAAAAAATTCAAAAATTCAAAAAACGATGGGCTATAACCCAACTTTTTGAAATTTTGATTTTTTTTCAATTCCTCAAAAACGATGAAAAACGGTGTGCTATAGTATGCCATACGATATGGGCTATAGACCATGGTCAAAAATGATAAAAAACGAGGATAAAAAAAAAGAAAAAAAAAAAAAAACGATGGGCTATAACCCAACTTTTTGAAATTTTGAATTTTTTTCAATTCCTCAAAAACGATGAAAAATGGCGTGCTATAGTATGCCATACGATATGGGCTATAGCCCATGGTCAAAAATGATGAAAAACGAGGATAAAAAAAAAATCTAAAATTCAAAAAACGATGGGCTATAACCCAACTTTTTGAAATTTTTAATTTTTTACAAATCCTCAAAAATGATGAAAAAAGGCGTGCTATAGTATGCCATACGATATGGGCTATAGCCCATGGTCAAAAATGATGAAAAACGAGGATAATTTATTTTTTCAAAAATTCAAAAAACAATGGGCTATAACCCAACTTTTTTAAATTTTGAATTTTTTTTAATTCCTCAAAAACGATGAAAAATGGCGTGCTATAGTATGCCATACGATATGGGCTATAGCCCATGGTCAGAAATGATGAAAAACGAGGATAAAAAAAAATTAAAAAAAAAAAAAACGATGGGCTATAACCCAACTTTTTGAAATTTTGAAATTTTTTCAATTCCTCAAAAACGATGAAAAATGGCGTGCTATAGTATGCCATACGATATGGGCTATAGCCCATGGTCAAAAATGAAGAAAAACAAGGATACAAAAAAAATTAAAAAAAAAAAAAAAACGATGGGCTATAACCCAACTTTTTTTCAATTCCTCAAAAACGATGAAAAGCGGCGTGCTATAGTATGCCATACGATATGGGCTATAGCCCATGGTCAAAAATGATGAAAAACGAGGATAATTTTTTTTTCAAAAATTCAAAAAACAATGGGCTATAACCCAACTTTTTTAAATTTTGAATTTTTTTTTATTCCTCAAAAACGATGAAAAATGGCGTGCTATAGTATGCCATACGATATGGGCTATAGCCCATGGTCAGAAATGATGAAAAACGAGGATAAAAAAAAATTCAAAAAAAAAAAAACGATGGGCTATAACCCAACTTTTTGAAATTTTGATTTTTTTTCAATTCCTCAAAAACGATGAAAAACGGTGTGCTATAGTATGCCATACGATATGGGCTATAGACCATGGTCAAAAATGATAAAAAACGAGGATAAAAAAAAAATAATAAAAAAAAAACGATGGGCTATAACCCAACTTTTTGAAATTTTGAATTTTTTTCAATTCCTCAAAAACGATGAAAAATGGCGTGCTATAGTATGCCATACGATATGGGCTATAGCCCATGGTCAAAAATGATGAAAAACGAGGATAAAAAAAAATCTAAAATACAAAAAACGATGGGCTATAACCCAACTTTTTTAAATTTTGAATTTTTTACAAATCCTCAAAAATGATGAAAAACGGCGTGCTATAGTATGCCATACGATATGGGCTATAGCCCATGGTCAAAATGATGAAAAACGAGGATAAAAAAAAATTTCAAAAATTCAAAAAACGATGGGCTATAACCCAACTTTTTGAAATTTTGATTTTTTTTCAATTCCTCAAAAACGATGAAAAACGGTGTGCTATAGTATGCCATACGATATGGGCTATAGACCATGGTCAAAAATGATAAAAAACGAGGATAAAAAAAAAAAAAAAAAAGAAAACGATGGGCTATAACCCAACTTTTTGAAATTTTGAATTTTTTTCAATTCCTCAAAATCGATGAAAAATGGCGTGCTATAGTATGCCATACGATATGGGCTATAGCCCATGGTCAAAAATGATGAAAAACGAGGATAAAAAAAAATCTAAAATTCAAAAAACGATGGGCTATAACCCAACTTTTTGAAATTTTTAATTTTTTACAAATCCTCAAAAATGATGAAAAAAGGCGTGCTATAGTATGCCATACGATATGGGCTATAGCCCATGGTCAAAAATGATGAAAAACGAGGATAATTTATTTTTTCAAAAATTCAAAAAACAATGGGCTATAACCCAACTTTTTTAAATTTTGAATTTTTTTTAATTCCTCAAAAACGATGAAAAATGGCGTGCTATAGTATGCCATACGATATGGGCTATAGCCCATGGTCAGAAATGATGAAAAACGAGGATAAAAAAAAATTCAAACAAAAAAAAACGATGGGCTATAACCCAACTTTTTGAAATTTTGAAATTTTTTCAATTCCTCAAAAACGATGAAAAATGGCGTGCTATAGTATGCCATACGATATGGGCTATAGCCCATGGTCAAAAATGAAGAAAAACAAGGATACAAAAAAAAATTTAAAAAAAAAAAAACGATGGGCTATAACCCAACTTTTTTTCAATTCCTCAAAAACGATGAAAAGCGGCGTGCTATAGTATGCCATACGATATGGGCTATAGCCCATGGTCAAAAATGATGAAAAACGAGGATAATTTTTTTTTCAAAAATTCAAAAAACAATGGGCTATAACCCAACTTTTTTAAATTTTGAATTTTTTTTTATTCCTCAAAAACGATGAAAAATGGCGTGCTATAGTATGCCATACGATATGGGCTATAGCCCATGGTCAGAAATGATGAAAAACGAGGATAAAAAAAAATTCAAAAAAAAAAAAACGATGGGCTATAACCCAACTTTTTGAAATTTTGATTTTTTTTCAATTCCTCAAAAACGATGAAAAACGGTGTGCTATAGTATGCCATACGATATGGGCTATAGACCATGGTCAAAAATGATAAAAAACGAGGATAAAAAAAAAATAATAAAAAAAAAACGATGGGCTATAACCCAACTTTTTGAAATTTTGAATTTTTTTCAATTCCTCAAAAACGATGAAAAATGGCGTGCTATAGTATGCCATACGATATGGGCTATAGCCCATGGTCAAAAATGATGAAAAACGAGGATAAAAAAAAATCTAAAATACAAAAAACGATGGGCTATAACCCAACTTTTTTAAATTTTGAATTTTTTACAAATCCTCAAAAATGATGAAAAACGGCGTGCTATAGTATGCCATACGATATGGGCTATAGCCCATGGTCAAAATGATGAAAAACGAGGATAAAAAAAAAATTCAAAAATTCAAAAAACTATGGGCTATAACCCAACTTTTTGAAATTTTGATTTTTTTTCAATTCCTCAAAAACGATGAAAAACGGTGTGCTATAGTATGCCATACGATATGGGCTATAGACCATGGTCAAAAATGATAAAAAACGAGGATAAAAAAAAAAAAAAAAAAAAAAAACGATGGGCTATAACCCAACTTTTTGAAATTTTGAATTTTTTTCAATTCCTCAAAATCGATGAAAAATGGCGTGCTATAGTATGCCATACGATATGGGCTATAGCCCATGGTCAAAAATGATGAAAAACGAGGATAAAAAAAAAATCTAAAATTCAAAAAACGATGGGCTATAACCCAACTTTTTGAAATTTTTAATTTTTTACAAATCCTCAAAAATGATGAAAAAAGGCGTGCTATAGTATGCCATACGATATGGGCTATAGCCCATGGTCAAAAATGATGAAAAACGAGGATAATTTATTTTTTCAAAAATTCAAAAAACAATGGGCTATAACCCAACTTTTTTAAATTTTGAATTTTTTTTAATTCCTCAAAAACGATGAAAAATGGCGTGCTATAGTATGCCATACGATATGGGCTATAGCCCATGGTCAAAAATGATGAAAAACGAGGATAAAAAAAAAATCTAAAATTCAAAAAACGATGGGCTATAACCCAACTTTTTGAAATTTTTAATTTTTTACAAATCCTCAAAAATGATGAAAAAAGGCGTGCTATAGTATGCCATACGATATGGGCTATAGCCCATGGTCAAAAATGATGAAAAACGAGGATAATTTATTTTTTCAAAAATTCAAAAAACAATGGGCTATAACCCAACTTTTTTAAATTTTGAATTTTTTTTAATTCCTCAAAAACGATGAAAAATGGCGTGCTATAGTATGCCATACGATATGGGCTATAGCCCATGGTCAGAAATGATGAAAAACGAGGATAAAAAAAAATTCAAAAAAAAAAAACGATGGGCTATAACCCAACTTTTTTTCAATTCCTCAAAAACGATGAAAAGCGGCGTGCTATAGTATGCCATACGATATGGGCTATAGCCCATGGTCAAAAATGATGAAAAACGAGGATAATTTTTTTTTCAAAAATTCAAAAAACAATGGGCTATAACCCAACTTTTTTAAATTTTGAATTTTTTTTTATTCCTCAAAAACGATGAAAAATGGCGTGCTATAGTATGCCATACGATATGGGCTATAGCCCATGGTCAGAAATGATGAAAAACGAGGATAAAAAAAAATTCAAAAAAAAAAAAACGATGGGCTATAACCCAACTTTTTGAAATTTTGATTTTTTTTCAATTCCTCAAAAACGATGAAAAACGGTGTGCTATAGTATGCCATACGATATGGGCTATAGACCATGGTCAAAAATGATAAAAAACGAGGATAAAAAAAAAATAATAAAAAAAAAACGATGGGCTATAACCCAACTTTTTGAAATTTTGAATTTTTTTCAATTCCTCAAAAACGATGAAAAATGGCGTGCTATAGTATGCCATACGATATGGGCTATAGCCCATGGTCAAAAATGATGAAAAACGAGGATAAAAAAAAATCTAAAATACAAAAAACGATGGGCTATAACCCAACTTTTTTAAATTTTGAATTTTTTACAAATCCTCAAAAATGATGAAAAACGGCGTGCTATAGTATGCCATACGATATGGGCTATAGCCCATGGTCAAAATGATGAAAAACGAGGATAAAAAAAAAATTCAAAAATTCAAAAAACTATGGGCTATAACCCAACTTTTTGAAATTTTGATTTTTTTTCAATTCCTCAAAAACGATGAAAAACGGTGTGCTATAGTATGCCATACGATATGGGCTATAGACCATGGTCAAAAATGATAAAAAACGAGGATAAAAAAAAAAAAAAAAAAAAAAAACGATGGGCTATAACCCAACTTTTTGAAATTTTGAATTTTTTTCAATTCCTCAAAATCGATGAAAAATGGCGTGCTATAGTATGCCATACGATATGGGCTATAGCCCATGGTCAAAAATGATGAAAAACGAGGATAAAAAAAAAATCTAAAATTCAAAAAACGATGGGCTATAACCCAACTTTTTGAAATTTTTAATTTTTTACAAATCCTCAAAAATGATGAAAAAAGGCGTGCTATAGTATGCCATACGATATGGGCTATAGCCCATGGTCAAAAATGATGAAAAACGAGGATAATTTATTTTTTCAAAAATTCAAAAAACAATGGGCTATAACCCAACTTTTTTAAATTTTGAATTTTTTTTAATTCCTCAAAAACGATGAAAAATGGCGTGCTATAGTATGCCATACGATATGGGCTATAGCCCATGGTCAGAAATGATGAAAAACGAGGATAAAAAAAAATTCAAAAAAAAAAAACGATGGGCTATAACCCAACTTTTTGAAATTTTGAAATTTTTTCAATTCCTCAAAAACGATGAAAAATGGCGTGCTATAGTATGCCATACGATATGGGCTATAGCCCATGGTCAAAAATGAAGAAAAACAAGGATACAAAAAAAATTAAAAAAAAAAAAAAACGATGGGCTATAACCCAACTTTTTTTCAATTCCTCAAAAACGATGAAAAGCGGCGTGCTATAGTATGCCATACGATATGGGCTATAGCCCATGGTCAAAAATGATGAAAAACGAGGATAATTTTTTTTTCAAAAATTCAAAAAACAATGGGCTATAACCCAACTTTTTTAAATTTGGATTTTTTTTTTATTCCTCAAAAACGATGAAAAATGGCGTGCTATAGTATGCCATACGATATGGGCTATAGCCCATGGTCAGAAATGATGAAAAACGAGGATAAAAAAAAATTAAAAAAAAAAAAACGATGGGCTATAACCCAACTTTTTGAAATTTTGATTTTTTTTCAATTCCTCAAAAACGATGAAAAACGGTGTGCTATAGTATGCCATACGATATGGGCTATAGACCATGGTCAAAAATTAAGAAAAACAAGGATAAAAAAAAAATTGAAAAAAAAAAAAACGATGGGCTATAACCCAACTTTTTGAAATTTTTATTTTTTTTCAATTCCTCAAAAACGATGAAAAGCGGCGTGCTATAGTATGCCATACGATATGGGCTATAGCCCATGGTCAAAAATGATGAAAAACGAGGATTTTTTTTTTTTCAAAAATTCAAAAAACAATGGGCTATAACCCAACTTTTTTAAATTTTGATTTTTTTTTTATTCCTCAAAAACGATGAAAAATGGCGTGCTATAGTATGCCATACGATATGGGCTATAGCCCATGGTCAGAAATGATGAAAAACGAGGATAAAAAAAAATTCAAAAAAAAAAAAACGATGGGCTATAACCCAACTTTTTGAAATTTTGATTTTTTTTCAATTCCTCAAAAACGATGAAAAACGGTGTGCTATAGTATGCCATACGATATGGGCTATAGACCATGGTCAAAAATGAAGAAAAACAAGGATAAAAAAAAAAATGAAAAAAAAAAAAAACGATGGGCTATAACCCAACTTTTTGAAATTTTTTTTTTTTTTCAATTCCTCAAAAACGATGAAAAACGGCGTGCTATAGTATGCCATACGATATGGGCTATAGCCCATGGTCAAAAATGATGAAAAACGAGGATAATTGTTTTTTCAAAAATTCAAAAAACAATGGGCTATAACCCAACTTTTTTAAATTTTGAATTTTTTTTAATTCCTCAAAAACGATGAAAAATGACGTGCTATAGTATGCCATACGATATGGGCTATAGCCCATGGTCAGAAATGATGAAAAACGAGGATAAAAAAAAATTCAAAAAAAAAAAAACGATGGGCTATAACCCAACTTTTTGAAATTTAGATTTTTTTTCAATTCCTCAAAAACGATGAAAAACGGTGTGCTATAGTATGCCATACGATATGGGCTATAGACCATTGTCAAAAATGAAGAAAAACAAGGATAAAAAAAAAATTGAAAAAAAAAAAAAACGATGGGCTATAACCCAACTTTTTGAAATTTAGATTTTTTTTCAATTCCTCAAAAACGATGAAAAACGGCGTGCTATAGTATGCCATACGATATGGGCTATAGCCCATGGTCAAAAATGATGAAAAACGAGGATAATTTTTTTTTCAAAAATTCAAAAAACAATGGGCTATAACCCAACTTTTTTAAATTTTGAATTTTTTTTAATTCCTCAAAAACGATGAAAAATGGCGTGCTATAGTATGCCATACGATATGGGCTATAGCCCATGGTCAGAAATGATGAAAAACGAGGATAAAAAAAAATTCAAAAAAAAAAAAACGATGGGCTATAACCCAACTTTTTGAAATTTAGATTTTTTTTCAATTCCTCAAAAACGATGAAAAACGGTGTGCTATAGTATGCCATACGATATGGGCTATAGACCATTGTCAAAAATGAAGAAAAACAAGGATAAAAAAAAAATTGAAAAAAAAAAAAAACGATGGGCTATAACCCAACTTTTTGAAATTTAGATTTTTTTTCAATTCCTCAAAAACGATGAAAAACGGCGTGCTATAGTATGCCATACGATATGGGCTATAGCCCATGGTCAAAAATGATGAAAAACGAGGATAATTTTTTTTTCAAAAATTCAAAAAACAATGGGCTATAACCCAACTTTTTTAAATTTTGAATTTTTTTTAATTCCTCAAAAACGATGAAAAATGGCGTGCTATAGTATGCCATACGATATGGGCTATAGCCCATGGTCAAAAATGATGAAAAACGAGGATAAAAAAAAAATCTAAAATAAAAAAAACGATGGGCTATAACCCAACTTTTTGAAATTTTGAATTTTTTTTTATTCCTCAAAAACGATGAAAAATGGCGTGCTATAGTATGCCATACGATATGGGCTATAGACCATGGTCAAAAATTAAGAAAAACAAGGATAAAAAAAAAATTGAAAAAAAAAAAAACGATGGGCTATAACCCAACTTTTTGAAATTTTTATTTTTTTTCAATTCCTCAAAAACGATGAAAAACGGTGTGCTATAGTATGCCATACGATATGGGCTATAGACCATGGTCAAAAATTAAGAAAAACAAGGATAAAAAAAAAATTGAAAAAAAAAAAAACGATGGGCTATAACCCAACTTTTTGAAATTTTTATTTTTTTTCAATTCCTCAAAAACGATGAAAAGCGGCGTGCTATAGTATGCCATACGATATGGGCTATAGCCCATGGTCAAAAATGATGAAAAACGAGGATTTTTTTTTTTTCAAAAATTCAAAAAACAATGGGCTATAACCCAACTTTTTTAAATTTTGATTTTTTTTTTATTCCTCAAAAACGATGAAAAATGGCGTGCTATAGTATGCCATACGATATGGGCTATAGCCCATGGTCAGAAATGATGAAAAACGAGGATAAAAAAAAATTCAAAAAAAAAAAAACGATGGGCTATAACCCAACTTTTTGAAATTTTGATTTTTTTTCAATTCCTCAAAAACGATGAAAAACGGTGTGCTATAGTATGCCATACGATATGGGCTATAGACCATGGTCAAAAATGAAGAAAAACAAGGATAAAAAAAAAAATGAAAAAAAAAAAAAACGATGGGCTATAACCCAACTTTTTGAAATTTTTTTTTTTTTTCAATTCCTCAAAAACGATGAAAAACGGCGTGCTATAGTATGCCATACGATATGGGCTATAGCCCATGGTCAAAAATGATGAAAAACGAGGATAATTGTTTTTTCAAAAATTCAAAAAACAATGGGCTATAACCCAACTTTTTTAAATTTTGAATTTTTTTTAATTCCTCAAAAACGATGAAAAATGACGTGCTATAGTATGCCATACGATATGGGCTATAGCCCATGGTCAGAAATGATGAAAAACGAGGATAAAAAAAAATTCAAAAAAAAAAAAACGATGGGCTATAACCCAACTTTTTGAAATTTAGATTTTTTTTCAATTCCTCAAAAACGATGAAAAACGGTGTGCTATAGTATGCCATACGATATGGGCTATAGACCATTGTCAAAAATGAAGAAAAACAAGGATAAAAAAAAAATTGAAAAAAAAAAAAAACGATGGGCTATAACCCAACTTTTTGAAATTTAGATTTTTTTTCAATTCCTCAAAAACGATGAAAAACGGCGTGCTATAGTATGCCATACGATATGGGCTATAGCCCATGGTCAAAAATGATGAAAAACGAGGATAATTTTTTTTTCAAAAATTCAAAAAACAATGGGCTATAACCCAACTTTTTTAAATTTTGAATTTTTTTTAATTCCTCAAAAACGATGAAAAATGGCGTGCTATAGTATGCCATACGATATGGGCTATAGCCCATGGTCAGAAATGATGAAAAACGAGGATAAAAAAAAATTCAAAAAAAAAAAAACGATGGGCTATAACCCAACTTTTTGAAATTTAGATTTTTTTTCAATTCCTCAAAAACGATGAAAAACGGTGTGCTATAGTATGCCATACGATATGGGCTATAGACCATTGTCAAAAATGAAGAAAAACAAGGATAAAAAAAAAATTGAAAAAAAAAAAAAACGATGGGCTATAACCCAACTTTTTGAAATTTAGATTTTTTTTCAATTCCTCAAAAACGATGAAAAACGGCGTGCTATAGTATGCCATACGATATGGGCTATAGCCCATGGTCAAAAATGATGAAAAACGAGGATAATTTTTTTTTCAAAAATTCAAAAAACAATGGGCTATAACCCAACTTTTTTAAATTTTGAATTTTTTTTAATTCCTCAAAAACGATGAAAAATGGCGTGCTATAGTATGCCATACGATATGGGCTATAGCCCATGGTCAAAAATGATGAAAAACGAGGATAAAAAAAAAATCTAAAATAAAAAAAACGATGGGCTATAACCCAACTTTTTGAAATTTTGAATTTTTTTTTATTCCTCAAAAACGATGAAAAATGGCGTGCTATAGTATGCCATACGATATGGGCTATAGCCCATGGTCAGAAATGATGAAAAACGAGGATAAAAAAAAATTCAAAAAAAAAAAAACGATGGGCTATAACCCAACTTTTTGAAATTTTTATTTTTTTTCAATTCCTCAAAAACGATGAAAAACTGCGTGCTATAGTATGCCATACGATATGGGCTATAGCCCATGGTCAAAAATGATGAAAAACGAGGATAATTTTTTTTTCAAAAATTCAAAAAACAATGGGCTATAACCCAACTTTTTTAAATTTTGAATTTTTTTTAATTCCTCAAAAACGATGAAAAATGGCGTGCTATAGTATGCCATACGATATGGGCTATAGCCCATGGTCAGAAATGATGAAAAACGAGGATAAAAAAAAATTAAAAAAAAAAAAAACGATGGGCTATAACCCAACTTTTTGAAATTTTGATTTTTTTTCAATTCCTCAAAAACGATGAAAAACGGTGTGCTATAGTATGCCATACGATATGGGCTATAGACCATTGTCAAAAATGAAGAAAAACAAGGATAAAAAAAAAATTGAAAAAAAAAAAAAACGATGGGCTATAACCCAACTTTTTGAAATTTAGATTTTTTTTCAATTCCTCAAAAACGATGAAAAACGGCGTGCTATAGTATGCCATACGATATGGGCTATAGCCCATGGTCAAAAATGATGAAAAACGAGGATTTCTTTTTTTTCAAAAATTCAAAAAACAATGGGCTATAACCCAACTTTTTTAAATTTTGATTTTTTTTTAATTCCTCAAAAACGATGAAAAATGGCGTGCTATAGTATGCCATACGATATGGGCTATAGCCCATGGTCAAAAATGATGAAAAACGAGGATAAAAAAAAAATCTAAAATAAAAAAAACGATGGGCTATAACCCAACTTTTTGAAATTTTGAATTTTTTTTTATTCCTCAAAAACGATGAAAAATGGCGTGCTATAGTATGCCATACGATATGGGCTATAGCCCATGGTCAGAAATGATGAAAAACGAGGATAAAAAAAAATTCAAAAAAAAAAAAACGATGGGCTATAACCCAACTTTTTGAAATTTTGATTTTTTTTCAATTCCTCAAAAACGATGAAAAACGGTGTGCTATAGTATGCCATACGATATGGGCTATAGACCATGGTCAAAAATGAAGAAAAACAAGGATAAAAAGAAAATTAAAAAAAAAAGAAAACGATGGGCTATAACCCAACTTTTTGAAATTTTTATTTTTTTTCAATTCCTCAAAAACGATGAAAAACGGTGTGCTATAGTATGCCATACGATATGGGCTATAGCCCATGGTCAGAAATGATGAAAAACGAGGATAAAAAAAAAATCAAAAAAAAAAAAACGATGGGCTATAACCCAACTTTTTGAAATTTTGAATTTTTTTCAATTCCTCAAAAACGATGAAAAATGGTGTGCTATAGTATGCCATACGATATGGGCTATAGCCCATGGTCAAAAATGAAAAAAAACAAGGATAAAAAAAAAAATGAAAAAAAAAAAAACGATGGGCTATAACCCAACTTTTTTAAATTTTGAATTTTTTTCAATTCCTCAAAAACGATGAAAAACGGTGTGCTATAGTATGCCATACGATATGGGCTATAGACCATGGTCAAAAATGATGAAAAACGAGGATAAAAAAAAAAAGTAAAATAAAAAAAACGATGGGCTATAACCCAACTTTTTGAAATTTTGAATTTTTTTCAATTCCTCAAAAACGATGAAAAATGGCGTGCTATAGTATGCCATACGATATGGGCTATAGCCCATGGTCAAAAATGAAGAAAAACAAGGATAATTTATTTTTGAAAAATTCAAAAAACGATGGGCTATAACCCAACTTTTTGAAATTTTGATTTTTTTTCAATTCCTCAAAAACGATGAAAAACGGTGTGCTATAGTATGCCATACGATATGGGCTATAGACCATGGTCAAAAATGAAGAAAAACAAGGATAAAAAAAAAATTGAAAAAGAAAAAAAAACGATGGGCTATAACCCAACTTTTTGAAATTTTTATTTTTTTTCAATTCCTCAAAAACGATGAAAAACGGCGTGCTATAGTATGCCATACGATATGGGCTATAGCCCATGGTCAAAAATGATGAAAAACGAGGATAATTTTTTTTTCAAAAATTCAAAAAACAATGGGCTATAACCCAACTTTTTTAAATTTTGAATTTTTTTCAATTCCTCAAAAACGATGAAAAACGGTGTGCTATAGTATGCCATACGATATGGGCTATAGACCATGGTCAAAAATGATGAAAAACGAGGATAAAAAAAAAAAGTAAAATAAAAAAAACGATGGGCTATAACCCAACTTTTTGAAATTTTGAATTTTTTTCAATTCCTCAAAAACGATGAAAAATGGCGTGCTATAGTATGCCATACGATATGGGCTATAGCCCATGGTCAAAAATGAAGAAAAACAAGGATAATTTATTTTTGAAAAATTCAAAAAACGATGGGCTATAACCCAACTTTTTGAAATTTTGATTTTTTTTCAATTCCTCAAAAACGATGAAAAACGGTGTGCTATAGTATGCCATACGATATGGGCTATAGACCATGGTCAAAAATGAAGAAAAACAAGGATAAAAAAAAAATTGAAAAAGAAAAAAAAACGATGGGCTATAACCCAACTTTTTGAAATTTTTATTTTTTTTCAATTCCTCAAAAACGATGAAAAACGGCGTGCTATAGTATGCCATACGATATGGGCTATAGCCCATGGTCAAAAATGATGAAAAACGAGGATAATTTTTTTTTCAAAAATTCAAAAAACAATGGGCTATAACCCAACTTTTTTAAATTTTGAATTTTTTTCAATTCCTCAAAAACGATGAAAAACGGTGTGCTATAGTATGCCATACGATATGGGCTATAGACCATGGTCAAAAATGATGAAAAACGAGGATAAAAAAAAAAAGTAAAATAAAAAAAACGATGGGCTATAACCCAACTTTTTGAAATTTTGAATTTTTTTCAATTCCTCAAAAACGATGAAAAATGGCGTGCTATAGTATGCCATACGATATGGGCTATAGCCCATGGTCAAAAATGAAGAAAAACAAGGATACAAAAAAAATTAAAAAAAAAAAAAAACGATGGGCTATAACCCAACTTTTTTTCAATTCCTCAAAAACGATGAAAAGCGGCGTGCTATAGTATGCCATACGATATGGGCTATAGCCCATGGTCAAAAATGATGAAAAACGAGGATAATTTTTTTTTCAAAAATTCAAAAAACAATGGGCTATAACCCAACTTTTTTAAATTTGGAATTTTTTTTTATTCCTCAAAAACGATGAAAAATGGCGTGCTATAGTATGCCATACGATATGGGCTATAGCCCATGGTCAGAAATGATGAAAAACGAGGATAAAAAAAAATTAAAAAAAAAAAAACGATGGGCTATAACCCAACTTTTTGAAATTTTGATTTTTTTTCAATTCCTCAAAAACGATGAAAAACGGTGTGCTATAGTATGCCATACGATATGGGCTATAGACCATGGTCAAAAATTAAGAAAAACAAGGATAAAAAAAAAATTGAAAAAAAAAAAAACGATGGGCTATAACCCAACTTTTTGAAATTTTTATTTTTTTTCAATTCCTCAAAAACGATGAAAAGCGGCGTGCTATAGTATGCCATACGATATGGGCTATAGCCCATGGTCAAAAATGATGAAAAACGAGGATATTTTTTTTTTCAAAAATTCAAAAAACAATGGGCTATAACCCAACTTTTTTAAATTTTGATTTTTTTTTTATTCCTCAAAAACGATGAAAAATGGCGTGCTATAGTATGCCATACGATATGGGCTATAGCCCATGGTCAGAAATGATGAAAAACGAGGATAAAAAAAAATTCAAAAAAAAAAAAACGATGGGCTATAACCCAACTTTTTGAAATTTTGATTTTTTTTCAATTCCTCAAAAACGATGAAAAACGGTGTGCTATAGTATGCCATACGATATGGGCTATAGACCATGGTCAAAAATGAAGAAAAACAAGGATAAAAAAAAAAATGAAAAAAAAAAAAAACGATGGGCTATAACCCAACTTTTTGAAATTTTTATTTTTTTTCAATTCCTCAAAAACGATGAAAAACGGCGTGCTATAGTATGCCATACGATATGGGCTATAGCCCATGGTCAAAAATGATGAAAAACGAGGATAATTGTTTTTTCAAAAATTCAAAAAACAATGGGCTATAACCCAACTTTTTTAAATTTTGAATTTTTTTTAATTCCTCAAAAACGATGAAAAATGACGTGCTATAGTATGCCATACGATATGGGCTATAGCCCAGGGTCAGAAATGATGAAAAACGAGGATAAAAAAAAATTCAAAAAAAAAAAAACGATGGGCTATAACCCAACTTTTTGAAATTTAGATTTTTTTTCAATTCCTCAAAAACGATGAAAAACGGTGTGCTATAGTATGCCATACGATATGGGCTATAGACCATTGTCAAAAATGAAGAAAAACAAGGATAAAAAAAAAATTGAAAAAAAAAAAAAACGATGGGCTATAACCCAACTTTTTGAAATTTAGATTTTTTTTCAATTCCTCAAAAACGATGAAAAACGGCGTGCTATAGTATGCCATACGATATGGGCTATAGCCCATGGTCAAAAATGATGAAAAACGAGGATAATTTTTTTTTCAAAAATTCAAAAAACAATGGGCTATAACCCAACTTTTTTAAATTTTGAATTTTTTTTAATTCCTCAAAAACGATGAAAAATGGCGTGCTATAGTATGCCATACGATATGGGCTATAGCCCATGGTCAGAAATGATGAAAAACGAGGATAAAAAAAAATTCAAAAAAAAAAAAACGATGGGCTATAACCCAACTTTTTGAAATTTAGATTTTTTTTCAATTCCTCAAAAACGATGAAAAACGGTGTGCTATAGTATGCCATACGATATGGGCTATAGACCATTGTCAAAAATGAAGAAAAACAAGGATAAAAAAAAAATTGAAAAAAAAAAAAAACGATGGGCTATAACCCAACTTTTTGAAATTTAGATTTTTTTTCAATTCCTCAAAAACGATGAAAAACGGCGTGCTATAGTATGCCATACGATATGGGCTATAGCCCATGGTCAAAAATGATGAAAAACGAGGATAATTTTTTTTTCAAAAATTCAAAAAACAATGGGCTATAACCCAACTTTTTTAAATTTTGAATTTTTTTTAATTCCTCAAAAACGATGAAAAATGGCGTGCTATAGTATGCCATACGATATGGGCTATAGCCCATGGTCAAAAATGATGAAAAACGAGGATAAAAAAAAAATCTAAAATAAAAAAAACGATGGGCTATAACCCAACTTTTTGAAATTTTGAATTTTTTTTTATTCCTCAAAAACGATGAAAAATGGCGTGCTATAGTATGCCATACGATATGGGCTATAGCCCATGGTCAGAAATGATGAAAAACGAGGATAAAAAAAAATTCAAAAAAAAAAAAACGATGGGCTATAACCCAACTTTTTGAAATTTTTATTTTTTTTCAATTCCTCAAAAACGATGAAAAACTGCGTGCTATAGTATGCCATACGATATGGGCTATAGCCCATGGTCAAAAATGATGAAAAACGAGGATAATTTTTTTTTCAAAAATTCAAAAAACAATGGGCTATAACCCAACTTTTTTAAATTTTGAATTTTTTTTAATTCCTCAAAAACGATGAAAAATGGCGTGCTATAGTATGCCATACGATATGGGCTATAGCCCATGGTCAGAAATGATGAAAAACGAGGATAAAAAAAAATTAAAAAAAAAAAAAACGATGGGCTATAACCCAACTTTTTGAAATTTTGATTTTTTTTCAATTCCTCAAAAACGATGAAAAACGGTGTGCTATAGTATGCCATACGATATGGGCTATAGACCATTGTCAAAAATGAAGAAAAACAAGGATAAAAAAAAAATTGAAAAAAAAAAAAAACGATGGGCTATAACCCAACTTTTTGAAATTTAGATTTTTTTTCAATTCCTCAAAAACGATGAAAAACGGCGTGCTATAGTATGCCATACGATATGGGCTATAGCCCATGGTCAAAAATGATGAAAAACGAGGATTTCTTTTTTTTCAAAAATTCAAAAAACAATGGGCTATAACCCAACTTTTTTAAATTTTGATTTTTTTTTAATTCCTCAAAAACGATGAAAAATGGCGTGCTATAGTATGCCATACGATATGGGCTATAGCCCATGGTCAAAAATGATGAAAAACGAGGATAAAAAAAAAATCTAAAATAAAAAAAACGATGGGCTATAACCCAACTTTTTGAAATTTTGAATTTTTTTTTATTCCTCAAAAACGATGAAAAATGGCGTGCTATAGTATGCCATACGATATGGGCTATAGCCCATGGTCAGAAATGATGAAAAACGAGGATAAAAAAAAATTCAAAAAAAAAAAAACGATGGGCTATAACCCAACTTTTTGAAATTTTGATTTTTTTTCAATTCCTCAAAAACGATGAAAAACGGTGTGCTATAGTATGCCATACGATATGGGCTATAGACCATGGTCAAAAATGAAGAAAAACAAGGATAAAAAGAAAATTAAAAAAAAAAAAAAACGATGGGCTATAACCCAACTTTTTGAAATTTTTATTTTTTTTCAATTCCTCAAAAACGATGAAAAACGGTGTGCTATAGTATGCCATACGATATGGGCTATAGCCCATGGTCAGAAATGATGAAAAACGAGGATAAAAAAAAAATCAAAAAAAAAAAAACGATGGGCTATAACCCAACTTTTTGAAATTTTGAATTTTTTTCAATTCCTCAAAAACGATGAAAAATGGTGTGCTATAGTATGCCATACGATATGGGCTATAGCCCATGGTCAAAAATGAAAAAAAACAAGGATAAAAAAAAAAATGAAAAAAAAAAAAACGATGGGCTATAACCCAACTTTTTTAAATTTTGAATTTTTTTCAATTCCTCAAAAACGATGAAAAACGGTGTGCTATAGTATGCCATACGATATGGGCTATAGACCATGGTCAAAAATGATGAAAAACGAGGATAAAAAAAAAAAGTAAAATAAAAAAAACGATGGGCTATAACCCAACTTTTTGAAATTTTGAATTTTTTTCAATTCCTCAAAAACGATGAAAAATGGCGTGCTATAGTATGCCATACGATATGGGCTATAGCCCATGGTCAAAAATGAAGAAAAACAAGGATAATTTATTTTTGAAAAATTCAAAAAACGATGGGCTATAACCCAACTTTTTGAAATTTTGATTTTTTTTCAATTCCTCAAAAACGATGAAAAACGGTGTGCTATAGTATGCCATACGATATGGGCTATAGACCATGGTCAAAAATGAAGAAAAACAAGGATAAAAAAAAAATTGAAAAAGAAAAAAAAACGATGGGCTATAACCCAACTTTTTGAAATTTTTATTTTTTTTCAATTCCTCAAAAACGATGAAAAACGGCGTGCTATAGTATGCCATACGATATGGGCTATAGCCCATGGTCAAAAATGATGAAAAACGAGGATAATTTTTTTTTCAAAAATTCAAAAAACAATGGGCTATAACCCAACTTTTTTAAATTTTGAATTTTTTTCAATTCCTCAAAAACGATGAAAAACGGTGTGCTATAGTATGCCATACGATATGGGCTATAGACCATGGTCAAAAATGATGAAAAACGAGGATAAAAAAAAAAAGTAAAATAAAAAAAACGATGGGCTATAACCCAACTTTTTGAAATTTTGAATTTTTTTCAATTCCTCAAAAACGATGAAAAATGGCGTGCTATAGTATGCCATACGATATGGGCTATAGCCCATGGTCAAAAATGAAGAAAAACAAGGATAATTTTTTTTTGAAAAATTCAAAAAACGATGGGCTATAACCCAACTTTTTGAAATTTTGATTTTTTTTCAATTCCTCAAAAACGATGAAAAACGGTGTGCTATAGTATGCCATACGATATGGGCTATAGACCATGGTCAAAAATGATGAAAAACGAGGATAAAAAAAAAAAGTAAAATAAAAAAAACGATGGGCTATAACCCAACTTTTTGAAATTTTGAATTTTTTTCAATTCCTCAAAAACGATGAAAAATGGCGTGCTATAGTATGCCATACGATATGGGCTATAGCCCATGGTCAAAAATGAAGAAAAACAAGGATAATTTTTTTTTGAAAAATTCAAAAAACGATGGGCTATAACCCAACTTTTTGAAATTTTGATTTTTTTTCAATTCCTCAAAAACGATGAAAAACGGCGTGCTATAGTATGCCATACGATATGGGCTATAGCCCATGGTCAAAAATGATGAAAAACGAGGATAATTTTTTTTTCAAAAATTCAAAAAACAATGGGCTATAACCCAACTTTTTTAAATTTTGAATTTTTTTTAATTCCTCAAAAACGATGAAAAATGGCGTGCTATAGTATGCCATACGATATGGGCTATAGCCCATGGTCAGAAATGATGAAAAACGAGGATAAAAGAAAATTCAAAAAAAAAAAAACGATGGGTTATAACCCAACTTTTTGAAATTTAGATTTTTTTTCAATTCCTCAAAAACGATGAAAAACGGTGTGCTATAGTATGCCATACGATATGGGCTATAGACCATTGTCAAAAATGAAGAAAAACAAGGATAAAAAAAAAAAGTAAAATAAAAAAAACGATGGGCTATAACCCAACTTTTTGAAATTTTGAATTTTTTTCAATTCCTCAAAAACGATGAAAAATGGCGTGCTATAGTATGCCATACGATATGGGCTATAGCCCATGGTCAAAAATGAAGAAAAACAAGGATAATTTATTTTTGAAAAATTCAAAAAACGATGGGCTATAACCCAACTTTTTGAAATTTTGATTTTTTTTCAATTCCTCAAAAACGATGAAAAACGGTGTGCTATAGTATGCCATACGATATGGGCTATAGACCATGGTCAAAAATGAAGAAAAACAAGGATAAAAAAAAAATTGAAAAAGAAAAAAAAACGATGGGCTATAACCCAACTTTTTGAAATTTTTATTTTTTTTCAATTCCTCAAAAACGATGAAAAACGGCGTGCTATAGTATGCCATACGATATGGGCTATAGCCCATGGTCAAAAATGATGAAAAACGAGGATAATTTTTTTTTCAAAAATTCAAAAAACAATGGGCTATAACCCAACTTTTTTAAATTTTGAATTTTTTTCAATTCCTCAAAAACGATGAAAAACGGTGTGCTATAGTATGCCATACGATATGGGCTATAGACCATGGTCAAAAATGATGAAAAACGAGGATAAAAAAAAAAAGTAAAATAAAAAAAACGATGGGCTATAACCCAACTTTTTGAAATTTTGAATTTTTTTCAATTCCTCAAAAACGATGAAAAATGGCGTGCTATAGTATGCCATACGATATGGGCTATAGCCCATGGTCAAAAATGAAGAAAAACAAGGATAATTTTTTTTTGAAAAATTCAAAAAACGATGGGCTATAACCCAACTTTTTGAAATTTTGATTTTTTTTCAATTCCTCAAAAACGATGAAAAACGGTGTGCTATAGTATGCCATACGATATGGGCTATAGACCATGGTCAAAAATGAAGAAAAACAAGGATAAAAAAAAAATTGAAAAAAAAAAAAAACGATGGGCTATAACCCAACTTTTTGAAATTTTTATTTTTTTTCAATTCCTCAAAAACGATGAAAAACGGCGTGCTATAGTATGCCATACGATATGGGCTATAGCCCATGGTCAAAAATGATGAAAAACGAGGATAATTTTTTTTTCAAAAATTCAAAAAACAATGGGCTATAACCCAACTTTTTTAAATTTTGAATTTTTTTTAATTCCTCAAAAACGATGAAAAATGGCGTGCTATAGTATGCCATACGATATGGGCTATAGCCCATGGTCAGAAATGATGAAAAACGAGGATAAAAAAAAATTCAAAAAAAAAAAACCGATGGGCTATAACCCAACTTTTTGAAATTTAGATTTTTTTTCAATTCCTCAAAAACGATGAAAAACGGTGTGCTATAGTATGCCATACGATATGGGCTATAGACCATTGTCAAAAATGAAGAAAAACAAGGATAAAAAAAAAATTGAAAAAAAAAAAAAACGATGGGCTATAACCCAACTTTTTGAAATTTAGATTTTTTTTCAATTCCTCAAAAACGATGAAAAACGGCGTGCTATAGTATGCCATACGATATGGGCTATAGCCCATGGTCAAAAATGATGAAAAACGAGGATAATTTTTTTTTCAAAAATTCAAAAAACAATGGGCTATAACGCAACTTTTTTAAATTTTGAATTTTTTTTAATTCCTCAAAAACGATGAAAAATGGCGTGCTATAGTATGCCATACGATATGGGCTATAGCCCATGGTCAAAAATGATGAAAAACGAGGATAAAAAAAAAATCTAAAATAAAAAAAACGATGGGCTATAACCCAACTTTTTGAAATTTTGAATTTTTTTTTATTCCTCAAAAACGATGAAAAATGGCGTGCTATAGTATGCCATACGATATGGGCTATAGCCCATGGTCAGAAATGAAGAAAAACAAGGATAATTTTTTTTTGAAAAATTCAAAAAACGATGGGCTATAACCCAACTTTTTGAAATTTTGATTTTTTTTCAATTCCTCAAAAACGATGAAAAACGGTGTGCTATAGTATGCCATACGATATGGGCTATAGACCATGGTCAAAAATGAAGAAAAACAAGGATAAAAAAAAAATTGAAAAAAAAAAAAAACGATGGGCTATAACCCAACTTTTTGAAATTTTTATTTTTTTTCAATTCCTCAAAAACGATGAAAAACGGCGTGCTATAGTATGCCATACGATATGGGCTATAGCCCATGGTCAAAAATGATGAAAAACGAGGATAATTTTTTTTTCAAAAATTCAAAAAACAATGGGCTATAACCCAACTTTTTTAAATTTTGAATTTTTTTTAATTCCTCAAAAACGATGAAAAATGGCGTGCTATAGTATGCCATACGATATGGGCTATAGCCCATGGTCAGAAATGATGAAAAACGAGGATAAAAAAAAATTCAAAAAAAAAAAACCGATGGGCTATAACCCAACTTTTTGAAATTTAGATTTTTTTTCAATTCCTCAAAAACGATGAAAAACGGTGTGCTATAGTATGCCATACGATATGGGCTATAGACCATTGTCAAAAATGAAGAAAAACAAGGATAAAAAAAAAATTGAAAAAAAAAAAAAACGATGGGCTATAACCCAACTTTTTGAAATTTAGATTTTTTTTCAATTCCTCAAAAACGATGAAAAACGGCGTGCTATAGTATGCCATACGATATGGGCTATAGCCCATGGTCAAAAATGATGAAAAACGAGGATAATTTTTTTTTCAAAAATTCAAAAAACAATGGGCTATAACGCAACTTTTTTAAATTTTGAATTTTTTTTAATTCCTCAAAAACGATGAAAAATGGCGTGCTATAGTATGCCATACGATATGGGCTATAGCCCATGGTCAAAAATGATGAAAAACGAGGATAAAAAAAAAATCTAAAATAAAAAAAACGATGGGCTATAACCCAACTTTTTGAAATTTTGAATTTTTTTTTATTCCTCAAAAACGATGAAAAATGGCGTGCTATAGTATGCCATACGATATGGGCTATAGCCCATGGTCAGAAATGATGAAAAACGAGGATAAAAAAAAATTCAAAAAAAAAAAAACGATGGGCTATAACCCAACTTTTTGAAATTTTGATTTTTTTTCAATTCCTCAAAAACGATGAAAAACGGTGTGCTATAGTATGCCATACGATATGGGCTATAGACCATGGTCAAAAATGAAGAAAAACAAGGATAAAAAAAAAATTGAAAAAAAAAAAAAACGATGGGCTATAACCCAACTTTTTGATTTTTTTTTTTTTTTTCAATTCCTCAAAAACGATGAAAAACTGCGTGCTATAGTATGCCATACGATATGGGCTATAGCCCATGGTCAAAAATGATGAAAAACGAGGATAATTTTTTTTTCAAAAATTAAAAAAACAATGGGCTATAACCCAACTTTTTTAAATTTTGAATTTTTTTTTATTCCTCAAAAACGATGAAAAATGGCGTGCTATAGTATGCCATACGATATGGGCTATAGCCCATGGTCAGAAATGATGAAAAACGAGGATAAAAAAAAATTCAAAAAAAAAAAAACGATGGGCTATAACCCAACTTTTTGAAATTTTGATTTTTTTTCAATTCCTCAAAAACGATGAAAAACGGTGTGCTATAGTATGCCATACGATATGGGCTATAGACCATGGTCAAAAATGAAGAAAAACAAGGATAAAAAAAAAATTAAAAAAAAAAAAAAACGATGGGCTATAACCCAACTTTTTGAAATTTTTATTTTTTTTCAATTCCTCAAAAACGATGAAAAACGGCGTGCTATAGTATGCCATACGATATGGGCTATAGCCCATGGTCAAAAATGATGAAAAACGAGGATAATTGTTTTTTCAAAAATTCAAAAAACAATGGGCTATAACCCAACTTTTTTAAATTTTGAATTTTTTTTAATTCCTCAAAAACGATGAAAAATGGCGTGCTATAGTATGCCATACGATATGGGCTATAGCCCATGGTCAGAAATGATGAAAAACGAGGATAAAAAAAAATTCAAAAAAAAAAAACCGATGGGCTATAACCCAACTTTTTGAAATTTAGATTTTTTTTCAATTCCTCAAAAACGATGAAAAACGGTGTGCTATAGTATGCCATACGATATGGGCTATAGACCATTGTCAAAAATGAAGAAAAACAAGGATAAAAAAAAAATTGAAAAAAAAAAAAAACGATGGGCTATAACCCAACTTTTTGAAATTTAGATTTTTTTTCAATTCCTCAAAAACGATGAAAAACGGCGTGCTATAGTATGCCATACGATATGGGCTATAGCCCATGGTCAAAAATGATGAAAAACGAGGATAATTTTTTTTTCAAAAATTCAAAAAACAATGGGCTATAACCCAACTTTTTTAAATTTTGATTTTTTTTTAATTCCTCAAAAACGATGAAAAATGGCGTGCTATAGTATGCCATACGATATGGGCTATAGCCCATGGTCAAAAATGATGAAAAACGAGGATAAAAAAAAAATCTAAAATAAAAAAAACGATGGGCTATAACCCAACTTTTTGAAATTTTGAATTTTTTTTAATTCCTCAAAAACGATGAAAAATGGCGTGCTATAGTATGCCATACGATATGGGCTATAGCCCATGGTCAGAAATGATGAAAAACGAGGATAAAAAAAAATTCAAAAAAAAAAAACCGATGGGCTATAACCCAACTTTTTGAAATTTAGATTTTTTTTCAATTCCTCAAAAACGATGAAAAACGGTGTGCTATAGTATGCCATACGATATGGGCTATAGACCATTGTCAAAAATGAAGAAAAACAAGGATAAAAAAAAAATTGAAAAAAAAAAAAAACGATGGGCTATAACCCAACTTTTTGAAATTTAGATTTTTTTTCAATTCCTCAAAAACGATGAAAAACGGCGTGCTATAGTATGCCATACGATATGGGCTATAGCCCATGGTCAAAAATGATGAAAAACGAGGATAATTTTTTTTTCAAAAATTCAAAAAACAATGGGCTATAACCCAACTTTTTTAAATTTTGAATTTTTTTTAATTCCTCAAAAACGATGAAAAATGGCGTGCTATAGTATGCCATACGATATGGGCTATAGCCCATGGTCAAAAATGATGAAAAACGAGGATAAAAAAAAAATCTAAAATAAAAAAAACGATGGGCTATAACCCAACTTTTTGAAATTTTGAATTTTTTTTTATTCCTCAAAAACGATGAAAAATGGCGTGCTATAGTATGCCATACGATATGGGCTATAGCCCATGGTCAGAAATGATGAAAAACGAGGATAAAAAAAAATTCAAAAAAAAAAAAACGATGGGCTATAACCCAACTTTTTGAAATTTTTATTTTTTTTCAATTCCTCAAAAACGATGAAAAACTGCGTGCTATAGTATGCCATACGATATGGGCTATAGCCCATGGTCAAAAATGATGAAAAACGAGGATAATTTTTTTTTCAAAAATTCAAAAAACAATGGGCTATAACCCAACTTTTTTAAATTTTGAATTTTTTTTAATTCCTCAAAAACGATGAAAAATGGCGTGCTATAGTATGCCATACGATATGGGCTATAGCCCATGGTCAGAAATGATGAAAAACGAGGATAAAAAAAAATTCAAAAAAAAAAAAACGATGGGCTATAACCCAACTTTTTGAAATTTTGATTTTTTTTCAATTCCTCAAAAACGATGAAAAACGGTGTGCTATAGTATGCCATACGATATGGGCTATAGACCATTGTCAAAAATGAAGAAAAACAAGGATAAAAAAAGAATTGAAAAAAATAAAAAACGATGGGCTATAACCCAACTTTTTGAAATTTAGATTTTTTTTCAATTCCTCAAAAACGATGAAAAACGGCGTGCTATAGTATGCCATACGATATGGGCTATAGCCCATGGTCAAAAATGATGAAAAACGAGGATTTTTTTTTTCTTCAAAAATTCAAAAAACAATGGGCTATAACCCAACTTTTTTAAATTTTGATTTTTTTTTAATTCCTCAAAAACGATGAAAAATGGCGTGCTATAGTATGCCATACGATATGGGCTATAGCCCATGGTCAAAAATGATGAAAAACGAGGATAAAAAAAAAATCTAAAATAAAAAAAACGATGGGCTATAACCCAACTTTTTGAAATTTTGAATTTTTTTTTATTCCTCAAAAACGATGAAAAATGGCGTGCTATAGTATGCCATACGATATGGGCTATAGCCCATGGTCAGAAATGATGAAAAACGAGGATAAAAAAAAATTCAAAAAAAAAAAAACGATGGGCTATAACCCAACTTTTTGAAATTTTGATTTTTTTTCAATTCCTCATAAACGATGAAAAACGGTGTGCTATAGTATGCCATACGATATGGGCTATAGACCATGGTCAAAAATGAAGAAAAACAAGGATAAAAAGAAAATTAAAAAAAAAAAAAAACGATGGGCTATAACCCAACTTTTTGAAATTTTTATTTTTTTTCAATTCCTCAAAAACGATGAAAAACTGCGTGCTATAGTATGCCATACGATATGGGCTATAGCCCATGGTCAAAAATGATGAAAAACGAGGATAATTTTTTTTTCAAAAATTCAAAAAACAATGGGCTATAACCCAACTTTTTTAAATTTTGAATTTTTTTTAATTCCTCAAAAACGATGAAAAATGGCGTGCTATAGTATGCCATACGATATGGGCTATAGCCCATGGTCAGAAATGATGAAAAACGAGGATAAAAAAAAATTCAAAAAAAAAAAAACGATGGGCTATAACCCAACTTTTTGAAATTTTGATTTTTTTTCAATTCCTCAAAAACGATGAAAAACGGTGTGCTATAGTATGCCATACGATATGGGCTATAGACCATTGTCAAAAATGAAGAAAAACAAGGATAAAAAAAAAATTGAAAAAAATAAAAAACGATGGGCTATAACCCAACTTTTTGAAATTTAGATTTTTTTTCAATTCCTCAAAAACGATGAAAAACGGCGTGCTATAGTATGCCATACGATATGGGCTATAGCCCATGGTCAAAAATGATGAAAAACGAGGATTTTTTTTTTTTCAAAAATTCAAAAAACAATGGGCTATAACCCAACTTTTTTAAATTTTGATTTTTTTTTAATTCCTCAAAAACGATGAAAAATGGCGTGCTATAGTATGCCATACGATATGGGCTATAGCCCATGGTCAAAAATGATGAAAAACGAGGATAAAAAAAAAATCTAAAATAAAAAAAACGATGGGCTATAACCCAACTTTTTGAAATTTTGAATTTTTTTTTATTCCTCAAAAACGATGAAAAATGGCGTGCTATAGTATGCCATACGATATGGGCTATAGCCCATGGTCAGAAATGATGAAAAACGAGGATAAAAAAAAATTCAAAAAAAAAAAAACGATGGGCTATAACCCAACTTTTTGAAATTTTGATTTTTTTTCAATTCCTCAAAAACGATGAAAAACGGTGTGCTATAGTATGCCATACGATATGGGCTATAGACCATGGTCAAAAATGAAGAAAAACAAGGATAAAAAGAAAATTAAAAAAAAAAAAAAACGATGGGCTATAACCCAACTTTTTTAAATTTTGAATTTTTTTTAATTCCTCAAAAACGATGAAAAATGGCGTGCTATAGTATGCCATACGATATGGGCTATAGCCCATGGTCAGAAATGATGAAAAACGAGGATAAAAAAAAATTGAAAAAAAAAAAAAACGATGGGCTATAACCCAACTTTTTGAAATTTTTATTTTTTTTCAATTCCTCAAAAACGATGAAAAACGGCGTGCTATAGTATGCCATACGATATGGGCTATAGCCCATGGTCAAAAATGATGAAAAACGAGGATAATTGTTTTTTCAAAAATTCAAAAAACAATGGGCTATAACCCAACTTTTTTAAATTTTGAATTTTTTTTAATTCCTCAAAAACGATGAAAAATGGCGTGCTATAGTATGCCATACGATATGGGCTATAGCCCATGGTCAGAAATGATGAAAAACGAGGATAAAAAAAAATTCAAAAAAAAAAAACCGATGGGCTATGACCCAACTTTTTGAAATTTAGATTTTTTTTCAATTCCTCAAAAACGATGAAAAACGGTGTGCTATAGTATGCCATACGATATGGGCTATAGACCATTGTCAAAAATGAAGAAAAACAAGGATAAAAAAAAAATTGAAAAAAAAAAAAAACGATGGGCTATAACCCAACTTTTTGAAATTTAGATTTTTTTTCAATTCCTCAAAAACGATGAAAAACTGCGTGCTATAGTATGCCATACGATATGGGCTATAGCCCATGGTCAAAAATGATGAAAAACGAGGATAATTTTTTTTTCAAAAATTCAAAAAACAATGGGCTATAACCCAACTTTTTTAAATTTTGAATTTTTTTTAATTCCTCAAAAACGATGAAAAATGGCGTGCTATAGTATGCCATACGATATGGGCTATAGCCCATGGTCAAAAATGATGAAAAACGAGGATAAAAAAAAAATCTAAAATAAAAAAAACGATGGGCTATAACCCAACTTTTTGAAATTTTGAATTTTTTTTAATTCCTCAAAAACGATGAAAAATGGCGTGCTATAGTATGCCATACGATATGGGCTATAGCCCATGGTCAGAAATGATGAAAAACGAGGATAAAAAAAAATTCAAAAAAAAAAAACCGATGGGCTATAACCCAACTTTTTGAAATTTAGATTTTTTTTCAATTCCTCAAAAACGATGAAAAACGGTGTGCTATAGTATGCCATACGATATGGGCTATAGACCATTGTCAAAAATGAAGAAAAACAAGGATAAAAAAAAAATTGAAAAAAAAAAAAAACGATGGGCTATAACCCAACTTTTTGAAATTTAGATTTTTTTTCAATTCCTCAAAAACGATGAAAAACGGCGTGCTATAGTATGCCATACGATATGGGCTATAGCCCATGGTCAAAAATGATGAAAAACGAGGATAATTTTTTTTTCAAAAATTCAAAAAACAATGGGCTATAACCCAACTTTTTTAAATTTTGAATTTTTTTTAATTCCTCAAAAACGATGAAAAATGGCGTGCTATAGTATGCCATACGATATGGGCTATAGCCCATGGTCAAAAATGATGAAAAACGAGGATAAAAAAAAAATCTAAAATAAAAAAAACGATGGGCTATAACCCAACTTTTTGAAATTTTGAATTTTTTTTTATTCCTCAAAAACGATGAAAAATGGCGTGCTATAGTATGCCATACGATATGGGCTATAGCCCATGGTCAGAAATGATGAAAAACGAGGATAAAAAAAAATTCAAAAAAAAAAAAACGATGGGCTATAACCCAACTTTTTGAAATTTTTATTTTTTTTCAATTCCTCAAAAACGATGAAAAACTGCGTGCTATAGTATGCCATACGATATGGGCTATAGCCCATGGTCAAAAATGATGAAAAACGAGGATAATTTTTTTTTCAAAAATTCAAAAAACAATGGGCTATAACCCAACTTTTTTAAATTTTGAATTTTTTTTAATTCCTCAAAAACGATGAAAAATGGCGTGCTATAGTATGCCATACGATATGGGCTATAGCCCATGGTCAGAAATGATGAAAAACGAGGATAAAAAAAAATTCAAAAAAAAAAAAACGATGGGCTATAACCCAACTTTTTGAAATTTTGATTTTTTTTCAATTCCTCAAAAACGATGAAAAACGGTGTGCTATAGTATGCCATACGATATGGGCTATAGACCATTGTCAAAAATGAAGAAAAACAAGGATAAAAAAAAAATTGAAAAAAATAAAAAACGATGGGCTATAACCCAACTTTTTGAAATTTAGATTTTTTTTCAATTCCTCAAAAACGATGAAAAACGGCGTGCTATAGTATGCCATACGATATGGGCTATAGCCCATGGTCAAAAATGATGAAAAACGAGGATTTTTTTTTTCTTCAAAAATTCAAAAAACAATGGGCTATAACCCAACTTTTTTAAATTTTGATTTTTTTTTAATTCCTCAAAAACGATGAAAAATGGCGTGCTATAGTATGCCATACGATATGGGCTATAGCCCATGGTCAAAAATGATGAAAAACGAGGATAAAAAAAAAATCTAAAATAAAAAAAACGATGGGCTATAACCCAACTTTTTGAAAATTTGAATTTTTTTTTATTCCTCAAAAACGATGAAAAATGGCGTGCTATAGTATGCCATACGATATGGGCTATAGCCCATGGTCAGAAATGATGAAAAACGAGGATAAAAAAAAATTCAAAAAAAAAAAAACGATGGGCTATAACCCAACTTTTTGAAATTTTGATTTTTTTTCAATTCCTCATAAACGATGAAAAACGGTGTGCTATAGTATGCCATACGATATGGGCTATAGACCATGGTCAAAAATGAAGAAAAACAAGGATAAAAAGAAAATTAAAAAAAAAAAAAAACGATGGGCTATAACCCAACTTTTTGAAATTTTTATTTTTTTTCAATTCCTCAAAAACGATGAAAAACTGCGTGCTATAGTATGCCATACGATATGGGCTATAGCCCATGGTCAAAAATGATGAAAAACGAGGATAATTTTTTTTTCAAAAATTCAAAAAACAATGGGCTATAACCCAACTTTTTTAAATTTTGAATTTTTTTTAATTCCTCAAAAACGATGAAAAATGGCGTGCTATAGTATGCCATACGATATGGGCTATAGCCCATGGTCAGAAATGATGAAAAACGAGGATAAAAAAAAATTCAAAAAAAAAAAAACGATGGGCTATAACCCAACTTTTTGAAATTTTGATTTTTTTTCAATTCCTCAAAAACGATGAAAAACGGTGTGCTATAGTATGCCATACGATATGGGCTATAGACCATTGTCAAAAATGAAGAAAAACAAGGATAAAAAAAAAATTGAAAAAAATAAAAAACGATGGGCTATAACCCAACTTTTTGAAATTTAGATTTTTTTTCAATTCCTCAAAAACGATGAAAAACGGCGTGCTATAGTATGCCATACGATATGGGCTATAGCCCATGGTCAAAAATGATGAAAAACGAGGATTTTTTTTTTTTCAAAAATTCAAAAAACAATGGGCTATAACCCAACTTTTTTAAATTTTGATTTTTTTTTAATTCCTCAAAAACGATGAAAAATGGCGTGCTATAGTATGCCATACGATATGGGCTATAGCCCATGGTCAAAAATGATGAAAAACGAGGATAAAAAAAAAATCTAAAATAAAAAAAACGATGGGCTATAACCCAACTTTTTGAAATTTTGAATTTTTTTTTATTCCTCAAAAACGATGAAAAATGGCGTGCTATAGTATGCCATACGATATGGGCTATAGCCCATGGTCAGAAATGATGAAAAACGAGGATAAAAAAAAATTCAAAAAAAAAAAAACGATGGGCTATAACCCAACTTTTTGAAATTTTGATTTTTTTTCAATTCCTCAAAAACGATGAAAAACGGTGTGCTATAGTATGCCATACGATATGGGCTATAGACCATGGTCAAAAATGAAGAAAAACAAGGATAAAAAGAAAATTAAAAAAAAAAAAAAACGATGGGCTATAACCCAACTTTTTTAAATTTTGAATTTTTTTTAATTCCTCAAAAACGATGAAAAATGGCGTGCTATAGTATGCCATACGATATGGGCTATAGCCCATGGTCAGAAATGATGAAAAACGAGGATAAAAAAAAATTCAAAAAAAAAAAAACGATGGGCTATAACCCAACTTTTTGAAATTTTGATTTTTTTTCAATTCCTCAAAAACGATGAAAAACGGTGTGCTATAGTACGCCATACGATATGGGCTATAGACCATTGTCAAAAATGAAGAAAAACAAGGATAAATTTTTTTTTGAAAAAAATAAAAAACGATGGGCTATAACCCAACTTTTTGAAATTTAGATTTTTTTTCAATTCCTCAAAAACGATGAAAAACGGCGTGCTATAGTATGCCATACGATATGGGCTATAGCCCATGGTCAAAAATGATGAAAAACAAGGATTTTTTTTTTTTCAAAAATTCAAAAAACAATGGGCTATAACCCAACTTTTTTTAAATTTTGATTTTTTTTTAATTCCTCAAAAACGATGAAAAATGGCGTGCTATAGTATGCCATACGATATGGGCTATAGCCCATGGTCAAAAATGATGAAAAACGAGGATAAAAAAAAAATCTAAAATAAAAAAAACGATGGGCTATAACCCAACTTTTTGAAATTTTGAATTTTTTTTTATTCCTCAAAAACGATGAAAAATGGCGTGCTATAGTATGCCATACGATATGGGCTATAGCCCATGGTCAGAAATGATGAAAAACGAGGATAAAAAAAAATTCAAAAAAAAAAAAACGATGGGCTATAACCCAACTTTTTGAAATTTTGATTTTTTTTCAATTCCTCAAAAACGATGAAAAACGGTGTGCTATAGTATGCCATACGATATGGGCTATAGACCATGGTCAAAAATGAAGAAAAACAAGGATAAAAAGAAAATTAAAAAAAAAAAAAAACGATGGGCTATAACCCAACTTTTTGAAATTTTTATTTTTTTTCAATTCCTCAAAAACGATGAAAAACGGTGTGCTATAGTATGCCATACGATATGGGCTATAGCCCATGGTCAGAAATGATGAAAAACGAGGATAAAAAAAAAATCAAAAAAAAAAAAAACGATGGGCTATAACCCAACTTTTTGAAATTTTGAATTTTTTTCAATTCCTCAAAAACGATGAAAAATGGTGTGCTATAGTATGCCATACGATATGGGCTATAGCCCATGGTCAAAAATGAAGAAAAACAAGGATAAAAAAAAAATGAAAAAAAAAAAAACGATGGGCTATAACCCAACTTTTTTAAATTTTGAATTTTTTTCAATTCCTCAAAAACGATGAAAAACGGTGTGCTATAGTATGCCATACGATATGGGCTATAGCCCATGGTCAAAAATGATGAAAAACGAGGATAAAAAAATTATTCAAAAATTCAAAAAACGATGGGCTATAACCCAACTTTTTGAAATTTTTATTTTTTTTCAATTCCTCAAAAACGATGAAAAACGGCGTGCTATAGTATGCCATACGATATGGGCTATAGCCCATGGTCAAAAATGATGAAAAACGAGGATAATTTTTTTTTCTAAAATAAAAAAAACGATGGGCTATAACCCAACTTTTTGAAATTTTGAATTTTTTTCAATTCCTCAAAAACGATGAAAAACGGTGTGCTATAGTATGCCATACGATATGGGCTATAGCCCATGGTCAAAAATGAAGAAAAACAAGGATAAAAAAAATCTAAAATTCAAAAAACTATGGGCTATAACCCAACTTTTTGAAATTTAGATTTTTTTTTCAATTCCTCAAAAACGATGAAAAACGGCGTGCTATAGTATGCCATACGATATGGGCTATAGCCCATGGTCAAAAATGATGAAAAACGAGGATAAAAAAAAAATTCAAAAATTCAAAAAACGATGGGCTATAACCCAACTTTTTGAAATTTTGATTTTTTTTCAATTCCTCAAAAACGATGAAAAACAGCGTACTATAGTATGCCATACGATATGGGCTATAGCCCATGGTCAAAAATTATGAAAAACGAGGATAAAAAAAAAAATCTAAAATTCAAAAAACGATGGGTTATAACCCAACTTTTTGAAATCTTTAATTTTTTACAAATCCTCAAAAATGATGAAAAACGGCGTGCTATAGTATGCCATACGATATGGGCTATAGCCCATGGTCAAAAATGATGAAAAACGAGGATAATCTTTTTTTCAAAAATTCAAAAAACGATGGGCTATAACCCAACTTTTTGAAATTTTTAATTTTTTTCAATTCCTCAAAAACGATGAAAAACGGCGTGCTATAGTATGCCATACGATATGGGCTATAGCCCATGGTCAAAAATGATGAAAAACGAGGATAAAAAAAAATCTAAAATACAAAAAACGATGGGCTATAACCCAACTTTTTTAAATTTTGAATTTTTTACAAATCCTCAAAAATGATGAAAAACTGCGTGCTATAGTATGCCATACGATATGGGCTATAGCCCATGGTCAAAATGATGAAAAACGAGGATAATTTTTTTTTTCAAAAATTCAAAAAACGATGGGCTATAACCCAACTTTTTGAAATTTTGATTTTTTTTCAATTCCTCAAAAACGATGAAAAACGGTGTGCTATAGTATGCCATACGATATGGGCTATAGACCATGGTCAAAAATGATAAAAAACGAGGATAAAAAAAAAAAAAAAAAAAAAAAACGATGGGCTATAACCCAACTTTTTTAAATTTTGAATTTTTTTCAATTCCTCAAAAACGATGAAAAATGGCGTGCTATAGTATGCCATACGATATGGGCTATAGCCCATGGTCAAAAATGATGAAAAACGAGGATAAAAAAAAATCTAAAATACAAAAAACTATGGGCTATAACCCAACTTTTTTAAATTTTGAATTTTTTACAAATCCTCAAAAATGATGAAAAACGGCGTGCTATAGTATGCCATACGATATGGGCTATAGCCCATGGTCAAAATGATGAAAAACGAGGATAAAAGAAAAATTCAAAAATTCAAAAAACGATGGGCTATAACCCAACTTTTTGAAATTTTGATTTTTTTTTCAATTCCTCAAAAACGATGAAAAACGGTGTGCTATAGTATGCCATACGATATGGGCTATAGACCATGGTCAAAAATGATAAAAAACGAGGATAAAAAAAAAAAAAAAAAAAAAAAACGATGGGCTATAACCCAACTTTTTGAAATTTTGAATTTTTTTCAATTCCTCAAATACGATGAAAAATGGCGTGCTATAGTATGCCATACGATATGGGCTATAGCCCATGGTCAAAAATGATGAAAAACGAGGATAAAAAAAAAATCTAAAATTCAAAAAACGATGGGCTATAACCCAACTTTTTGAAATTTTTATTTTTTTTCAATTCCTCAAAAACGATGAAAAACGGCGTGCTATAGTATGCCATACGATATGGGCTATAGCCCATGGTCAAAAATGATGAAAAACGAGGATAATTTTTTTTTCAAAAATTCAAAAAACAATGGGCTATAACCCAACTTTTTTAAATTTTGAATTTTTTTCAATTCCTCAAAAACGATGAAAAACGGTGTGCTATAGTATGCCATACGATATGGGCTATAGACCATGGTCAAAAATGATGAAAAACGAGGATAAAAAAAAAAAGTAAAATAAAAAAAACGATGGGCTATAACCCAACTTTTTGAAATTTTGAATTTTTTTCAATTCCTCAAAAACGATGAAAAATGGCGTGCTATAGTATGCCATACGATATGGGCTATAGCCCATGGTCAAAAATGAAGAAAAACAAGGATAATTTTTTTTTGAAAAATTCAAAAAACGATGGGCTATAACCCAACTTTTTGAAATTTTGATTTTTTTTCAATTCCTCAAAAACGATGAAAAACGGTGTGCTATAGTATGCCATACGATATGGGCTATAGACCATGGTCAAAAATGAAGAAAAACGAGGATAATTTTTTTTTCAAAAATTCAAAAAACAATGGGCTATAACCCAACTTTTTTAAATTTTGAATTTTTTTTAATTCCTCAAAAACGATGAAAAATGGCGTGCTATAGTATGCCATACGATATGGGCTATAGCCCATGGTCAGAAATGATGAAAAACGAGGATAAAAGAAAATTCAAAAAAAAAAAAACGATGGGCTATAACCCAACTTTTTGAAATTTAGATTTTTTTTCAATTCCTCAAAAACGATGAAAAACGGTGTGCTATAGTATGCCATACGATATGGGCTATAGACCATTGTCAAAAATGAAGAAAAACAAGGATAAAAAAAAAATTGAAAAAAAAAAAAAACGATGGGCTATAACCCAACTTTTTGAAATTTAGATTTTTTTTCAATTCCTCAAAAACGATGAAAAACGGCGTGCTATAGTATGCCATACGATACGGGCTATAGCCCATGGTCAAAAATGATGAAAAACGAGGATAATTTTTTTTTCAAAAAAAAAAAAAACGATGGGCTATAACCCAACTTTTTGAAATTTAGATTTTTTTTCAATTCCTCAAAAACGATGAAAAATGGCGTGCTATAGTATGCCATACGATATGGGCTATAGCCCATGGTCAAAAATGATGAAAAACGAGGATAATTTTTTTTTCAAAAATTCAAAAAACAATGGGCTATAACCCAACTTTTTTAAATTTTGAATTTTTTTTAATTCCTCAAAAACGATGAAAAATGGCGTGCTATAGTATGCCATACGATATGGGCTATAGCCCATGGTCAAAAATGATGAAAAACGAGGATAAAAGAAAAATCTAAAATAAAAAAAACGATGGGCTATAACCCAACTTTTTGAAATTTTGAAAAAAAAATTATTCCTCAAAAACGATGAAAAATGGCGTGCTATAGTATGCCATACGATATGGGCTATAGCCCATGGTCAGAAATGATGAAAAACGAGGATAAAAAAAAATTCAAAAAAAAAAAAACGATGGGCTATAACCCAACTTTTTGAAATTTTGATTTTTTTTCAATTCCTCAAAAACGATGAAAAACGGTGTGCTATAGTATGCCATACGATATGGGCTATAGACCATGGTCAAAAATGAAGAAAAACAAGGATAAAAAAAAAATTGAAAAAAAAAAAAAACGATGGGCTATAACCCAACTTTTTGAAATTTTTATTTTTTTTCAATTCCTCAAAAACGATGAAAAACGGCGTGCTATAGTATGCCATACGATATGGGCTATAGCCCATGGTCAAAAATGATGAAAAACGAGGATAATTTTTTTTTCAAAAATTCAAAAAACAATGGGCTATAACCCAACTTTTTTAAATTTTGAATTTTTTTTAATTCCTCAAAAACGATGAAAAATGGCGTGCTATAGTATGCCATACGATATGGGCTATAGCCCATGGTCAGAAATGATGAAAAACGAGGATAAAAAAAAATTCAAAAAAAAAAAACGATGGGCTATAACCCAACTTTTTGAAATTTAGATTTTTTTTCAATTCCTCAAAAACGATGAAAAACGGTGTGCTATAGTATGCCATACGATATGGGCTATAGACCATTGTCAAAAATGAAGAAAAACAAGGATAAAAAAAAAATTGAAAAAAAAAAAAAACGATGGGCTATAACCCAACTTTTTGTAATTTAGATTTTTTTTCAATTCCTCAAAAACGATGAAAAACGGCGTGCTATAGTATGCCATACGATACGGGCTATAGCCCATGGTCAAAAATGATGAAAAACGAGGATAATTTTTTTTTCAAAAATTCAAAAAACAATGGGCTATAACCCAACTTTTTTAAATTTTGAATTTTTTTTAATTCCTCAAAAACGATGAAAAATGGCGTGCTATAGTATGCCATACGATATGGGCTATAGCCCATGGTCAAAAATGATGAAAAACGAGGATAAAAAAAAAATCTAAAATAAAAAAAACGATGGGCTATAACCCAACTTTTTGAAATTTTGAATTTTTTTTTATTCCTCAAAAACGATGAAAAATGGCGTGCTATAGTATGCCATACGATATGGGCTATAGCCCATGGTCAGAAATGATGAAAAACGAGGATAAAAAAAAATTCAAAAAAAAAAAAACGATGGGCTATAACCCAACTTTTTGAAATTTTGATTTTTTTTCAATTCCTCAAAAACGATGAAAAACGGTGTGCTATAGTATGCCATACGATATGGGCTATAGACCATGGTCAAAAATGAAGAAAAACAAGGATAAAAAAAAAATTGAAAAAAAAAAGAAACGATGGGCTATAACCCAACTTTTTGATTTTTTTTTTTTTTTTCAATTCCTCAAAAACGATGAAAAACTGCGTGCTATAGTATGCCATACGATATGGGCTATAGCCCATGGTCAAAAATGATGAAAAACGAGGATAATTTTTTTTTCAAAAATTCAAAAAACAATGGGCTATAACCCAACTTTTTTAAATTTTGAATTTTTTTTAATTCCTCAAAAACGATGAAAAATGGCGTGCTATAGTATGCCATACGATATGGGCTATAGCCCATGGTAAAAAATGATGAAAAACGAGGATAAAAAAAAATTAAAAAAAAAAAAACGATGGGCTATAACCCAACTTTTTGAAATTTAGATTTTTTTTCAATTCCTCAAAAACTATGAAAAACGGTGTGCTATAGTATGCCATACGATATGGGCTATAGACCATTGTCAAAAATGAAGAAAAACAAGGATAAAAAAAAAATTGAAAAAAAAAAAAAACGATGGGCTATAACCCAACTTTTTGTAATTTAGATTTTTTTTCAATTCCTCAAAAACGATGAAAAACGGCGTGCTATAGTATGCCATACGATATGGGCTATAGCCCATGGTCAAAAATGATGAAAAACGAGGATAATTTTTTTTTCAAAAATTCAAAAAACAATGGGCTATAACCCAACTTTTTTAAATTTTGAATTTTTTTTAATTCCTCAAAAACGATGAAAAATGGCGTGCTATAGTATGCCATACGATATGGGCTATAGCCCATGGTCAAAAATGATGAAAAACGAGGATAAAAAAAAAATCTAAAATAAAAAAAACGATGGGCTATAACCCAACTTTTTGAAATTTTGAATTTTTTTTTATTCCTCAAAAACGATGAAAAATGGCGTGCTATAGTATGCCATACGATATGGGCTATAGCCCATGGTCAGAAATGATGAAAAACGAGGATAAAAAAAAATTCAAAAAAAAAAAAACGATGGGCTATAACCCAACTTTTTGAAATTTTGATTTTTTTTCAATTCCTCAAAAACGATGAAAAACGGTGTGCTATAGTATGCCATACGATATGGGCTATAGACCATGGTCAAAAATGAAGAAAAACAAGGATAAAAAAAAAATTGAAAAAAAAAAAAAACGATGGGCTATAACCCAACTTTTTGAATTTTTTTTTTTTTTCAATTCCTCAAAAACGATGAAAAACTGCGTGCTATAGTATGCCATACGATATGGGCTATAGCCCATGGTCAAAAATGATGAAAAACGAGGATAAATTTTTTTTCAAAAATTCAAAAAACAATGGGCTATAACCCAACTTTTTAAAATTTTGAATTTTTTTTAATTCCTCAAAAACGATGAAAAATGGCGTGCTATAGTATGCCATACGATATGGGCTATAGCCCATGGTCAAAAATGATGAAAAACGAGGATAAAAAAAAATCTAAAATAAAAAAAACGATGGGCTATAACCCAACTTTTTGAAATTTTGATTTTTTTTCAATTCCTCAAAAACGATGAAAAACGGTGTGCTATAGTATGCCATACGATATGGGCTATAGACCATGGTCAAAAATGAAGAAAAACAAGGATAAAAAGAAAATTCAAAAAAAAAAAAAACGATGGGCTATAACCCAACTTTTTGAATTTTTTATTTTTTTTCAATTCCTCAAAAACGATGAAAAACGGTGTGCTATAGTATGCCATACGATATGGGCTATAGCCCATGGTCAAAAATGAAGAAAAACAAGGATAAAAAAAAAAATGAAAAAAAAAAAAACGATGAGCTATAACCCAACTTTTTTAAATTTTGAATTTTTTTCAATTCCTCAAAAACGATGAAAAACGGTGTGCTATAGTATGCCATACGATATGGGCTATAGACCATGGTCAAAAATGAAGAAAAACAAGGATAATTTTTTTTTGAAAAATTCAAAAAACGATGGGCTATAACCCAACTTTTTGAAATTTTGATTTTTTTTCAATTCCTCAAAAACGATGAAAAACGGTGTGCTATAGTATGCCATACGATATGGGCTATAGACCATTGTCAAAAATGAAGAAAAACAAGGATAAAAAAAAAATTAAAAAAAAAAAAAAACGATGGGCTACAACCCAACTTTTTGAAATTTTGAATTTTTTTCAATTCCTCAAAAACGATGAAAAACGGCGTGCTATAGTATGCCATACGATATGGGCTATAGCCCATGGTCAGAAATGATGAAAAACGAGGAAAAAAAAAAATTCAAAAAAAAAAACGATGGGCTATAACCCAACTTTTTGAAATTTTGATTTTTTTTCAATTCCTCAAAAACGATGAAAAACGGTGTGCTATAGTATGCCATACGATATGGGCTATAGACCATGGTCAAAAATGAAGAAAAACAAGGATAAAAAGAAAATTAAAAAAAAAAAAAAACGATGGGCTATAACCCAACTTTTTGAATTTTTTATTTTTTTTCAATTCCTCAAAAACGATGAAAAACGGTGTGCTATAGTATGCCATACGATATGGGCTATAGCCCATGGTCAGAAATGATGAAAAACGAGGATAAAAAAAAATTCAAAAAAAAAAAACGATGGGCTATAACCCAACTTTTTGAAATTTTGATTTTTTTTCAATTCCTCAAAAACGATGAAAAACGGCGTGCTATAGTATGCCATACGATATGGGCTATAGCCCATGGTAAAAAATGATGAAAAACGAGGATAAAAAAAAATTAAAAAAAAAAAAACGATGGGCTATAACCCAACTTTTTGAAATTTAGATTTTTTTTCAATTCCTCAAAAACTATGAAAAACGGTGTGCTATAGTATGCCATACGATATGGGCTATAGACCATTGTCAAAAATGAAGAAAAACAAGGATAAAAAAAAAATTGAAAAAAAAAAAAAACGATGGGCTATAACCCAACTTTTTGTAATTTAGATTTTTTTTCAATTCCTCAAAAACGATGAAAAACGGCGTGCTATAGTATGCCATACGATATGGGCTATAGCCCATGGTCAAAAATGATGAAAAACGAGGATAATTTTTTTTTCAAAAATTCAAAAAACAATGGGCTATAACCCAACTTTTTTAAATTTTGAATTTTTTTTAATTCCTCAAAAACGATGAAAAATGGCGTGCTATAGTATGCCATACGATATGGGCTATAGCCCATGGTCAAAAATGATGAAAAACGAGGATAAAAAAAAAATCTAAAATAAAAAAAACGATGGGCTATAACCCAACTTTTTGAAATTTTGAATTTTTTTTTATTCCTCAAAAACGATGAAAAATGGCGTGCTATAGTATGCCATACGATATGGGCTATAGCCCATGGTCAGAAATGATGAAAAACGAGGATAAAAAAAAATTCAAAAAAAAAAAAACGATGGGCTATAACCCAACTTTTTGAAATTTTGATTTTTTTTCAATTCCTCAAAAACGATGAAAAACGGTGTGCTATAGTATGCCATACGATATGGGCTATAGACCATGGTCAAAAATGAAGAAAAACAAGGATAAAAAAAAAATTGAAAAAAAAAAAAAACGATGGGCTATAACCCAACTTTTTGAATTTTTTTTTTTTTTCAATTCCTCAAAAACGATGAAAAACTGCGTGCTATAGTATGCCATACGATATGGGCTATAGCCCATGGTCAAAAATGATGAAAAACGAGGATAATTTTTTTTTCAAAAATTCAAAAAACAATGGGCTATAACCCAACTTTTTAAAATTTTGAATTTTTTTTAATTCCTCAAAAACGATGAAAAATGGCGTGCTATAGTATGCCATACGATATGGGCTATAGCCCATGGTCAAAAATGATGAAAAACGAGGATAAAAAAAAATCTAAAATAAAAAAAACGATGGGCTATAACCCAACTTTTTGAAATTTTGATTTTTTTTCAATTCCTCAAAAACGATGAAAAACGGTGTGCTATAGTATGCCATACGATATGGGCTATAGACCATGGTCAAAAATGAAGAAAAACAAGGATAAAAAGAAAATTCAAAAAAAAAAAAAACGATGGGCTATAACCCAACTTTTTGAATTTTTTATTTTTTTTCAATTCCTCAAAAACGATGAAAAACGGTGTGCTATAGTATGCCATACGATATGGGCTATAGCCCATGGTCAAAAATGAAGAAAAACAAGGATAAAAAAAAAAATGAAAAAAAAAAAAACGATGAGCTATAACCCAACTTTTTTAAATTTTGAATTTTTTTCAATTCCTCAAAAACGATGAAAAACGGTGTGCTATAGTATGCCATACGATATGGGCTATAGACCATGGTCAAAAATGAAGAAAAACAAGGATAATTTTTTTTTGAAAAATTCAAAAAACGATGGGCTATAACCCAACTTTTTGAAATTTTGATTTTTTTTCAATTCCTCAAAAACGATGAAAAACGGTGTGCTATAGTATGCCATACGATATGGGCTATAGACCATTGTCAAAAATGAAGAAAAACAAGGATAAAAAAAAAAAAAAAAAAAAAAAAAAACGATGGGCTACAACCCAACTTTTTGAAATTTTGAATTTTTTTCAATTCCTCAAAAACGATGAAAAACGGCGTGCTATAGTATGCCATACGATATGGGCTATAGCCCATGGTCAGAAATGATGAAAAACGAGGATAAAAAAAAATTCAAAAAAAAAAAACGATGGGCTATAACCCAACTTTTTGAAATTTTGATTTTTTTTCAATTCCTCAAAAACGATGAAAAACGGTGTGCTATAGTATGCCATACGATATGGGCTATAGACCATGGTCAAAAATGAAGAAAAACAAGGATAAAAAGAAAATTAAAAAAAAAAAAAAACGATGGGCTATAACCCAACTTTTTGAATTTTTTATTTTTTTTCAAATCCTCAAAAACGATGAAAAACGGTGTGCTATAGTATGCCATACGATATGGGCTATAGCCCATGGTCAGAAATGATGAAAAACGAGGATAAAAAAAAATTCAAAAAAAAAAAACGATGGGCTATAACCCAACTTTTTGAAATTTTGATTTTTTTTCAATTCCTCAAAAACGATGAAAAACGGCGTGCTATAGTATGCCATACGATATGGGCTATAGCCCATGGTCAAAAATGATGAAAAACGAGGATAATTTTTTTTTTTTAAATTCAAAAAACAATGGGCTATAACCCAACTTTTTTAAATTTTGAATTTTTTTTAATTCCTCAAAAACGATGAAAAATGGCGTGCTATAGTATGCCATACGATATGGGCTATAGCCCATGGTCAAAAATGATGAAAAACGAGGATAAAAAAAAAATCTAAAATAAAAAAAACGATGGGCTATAACCCAACTTTTTGAAATTTTGAATTTTTTTCAATTCCTCAAAAACGATGAAAAATGGTGTGCTATAGTATGCCATACGATATGGGCTATAGCCCATGGTCAAAAATGAAGAAAAACAAGGATAAAAAAAAAAATGAAAAAAAAAAAACGATGAGCTATAACCCAACTTTTTTAAATTTTGAATTTTTTTCAATTCCTCAAAAACGATGAAAAACGGTGTGCTATAGTATGCCATACGATATGGGCTATAGACCATGGTCAAAAATGAAGAAAAACAAGGATAATTTTTTTTTGAAAAATTCAAAAAACGATGGGCTATAACCCAACTTTTTGAAATTTTGATTTTTTTTCAATTCCTCAAAAACGATGAAAAACGGTGTGCTATAGTATGCCATACGATATGGGCTATAGACCATGGTCAAAAATGAAGAAAAACAAGGATAAAAAAAAAATTGAAAAAAAAAAAAAACGATGGGCTACAACCCAACTTTTTGAAATTTTTATTTTTTTTCAATTCCTCAAAAACGATGAAAAACGGCGTGCTATAGTATGCCATACGATATGGGCTATAGCCCATGGTCAAAAATGATGAAAAACGAGGATAATTTTTTTTTCAAAAATTCAAAAAACAATGGGCTATAACCCAACTTTTTTAAATTTTGAATTTTTTTTAATTCCTCAAAAACGATGAAAAATGGCGTGCTATAGTATGCCATACGATATGGGCTATAGCCCATGGTCAGAAATGATGAAAAACGAGGATAAAAAAAAATTAAAAAAAAAAAAAACGATGGGCTATAACCCAACTTTTTGAAATTTAGATTTTTTTTCAATTCCTCAAAAACGATGAAAAACGGTGTGCTATAGTATGCCATACGATATGGGCTATAGACCATTGTCAAAAATGAAGAAAAACAAGGATAAAAAAAAAAAAAAAAAAAAAAAAAAACGATGGGCTATAACCCAACTTTTTGAAATTTAGATTTTTTTTCAATTCCTCAAAAACGATGAAAAACGGCGTGCTATAGTATGCCATACGATATGGGCTATAGCCCATGGTCAAAAATGATGAAAAACGAGGATAATTTTTTTTTCAAAAATTCAAAAAACAATGGGCTATAACCCAACTTTTTTAAATTTTGAATTTTTTTTAATTCCTCAAAAACGATGAAAAATGGCGTGCTATAGTATGCCATACGATATGGGCTATAGCCCATGGTCAAAAATGATGAAAAACGAGGATAAAAAAAAAATCTAAAATAAAAAAAACGATGGGCTATAACCCAACTTTTTGAAATTTTGAATTTTTTTTTATTCCTCAAAAACGATGAAAAATGGCGTGCTATAGTATGCCATACGATATGGGCTATAGCCCATGGTCAGAAATGATGAAAAACGAGGATAAAAAAAAATTCAAAAAAAAAAAAACGATGGGCTATAACCCAACTTTTTGAAATTTTGTTTTTTTTTCAATTCCTCAAAAATGATGAAAAACGGTGTGCTATAGTATGCCATACGATATGGGCTATAGACCATGGTCAAAAATGAAGAAAAACAAGGATAAAAAAAATGTAAAAAAAAAAAAAAACGATGGGCTATAACCCAACTTTTTGAAATTTTTATTTTTTTTCAATTCCTCAAAAACGATGAAAAACTGCGTGCTATAGTATGCCATACGATATGGGCTATAGCCCATGGTCAAAAATGATGAAAAACGAGGATAATTTTTTTTTCAAAAATTCAAAAAACAATGGGCTATAACCCAACTTTTTTAAATTTTGAATTTTTTTTAATTCCTCAAAAACGATGAAAAATGGCGTGCTATAGTATGCCATACGATATGGGCTATAGCCCATGGTCAGAAATGATGAAAAACGAGGATAAAAAAAAATTCAAAAAGAAAAAAAAACGATGGGCTATAACCCAACTTTTTGAAATTTTGATTTGTTTTCAATTCCTCAAAAACGATGAAAAACGGTGTGCTATAGTATGCCATACGATATGGGCTATAGACCATTGTCAAAAATGAAGAAAAACAAGGATAAAAAAAAAATTGAAAAAAAAAAAAAACGATGGGCTATAACCCAACTTTTTGAAATTTAGATTTTTTTTCAATTCCTCAAAAACGATGAAAAACGGCGTGCTATAGTATGCCATACGATATGGGCTATAGCCCATGGTCAAAAATGATGAAAAACGAGGATATTTTTTTTTTCAAAAATTAAAAAAACAATGGGCTATAACCCAACTTTTTTAAATTTTGATTTTTTTTTAATTCCTCAAAAACGATGAAAAATGGCGTGCTATAGTATGCCATACGATATGGGCTATAGCCCATGGTCAAAAATGATGAAAAACGAGGATAAAAAAAAAATCTAAAATAAAAAAAACGATGGGCTATAACCCAACTTTTTGAAATTTTGATTTTTTTTTTATTCCTCAAAAACGATGAAAAATGGCGTGCTATAGTATGCCATACGATATGGGCTATAGCCCATGGTCAGAAATGATGAAAAACGAGGATAAAAAAAAATTCAAAAAAAAAAAAACGATGGGCTATAACCCAACTTTTTGAAATTTTGATTTTTTTTTCAATTCCTCAAAAACGATGAAAAACGGTGTGCTATAGTATGCCATACGATATGGGCTATAGACCATGGTCAAAAATGAAGAAAAACAAGGATAAAAAGAAAAAAAAAAAAAAAAAAAAACGATGGGCTATAACCCAACTTTTTGAATTTTTTATTTTTTTTCAATTCCTCAAAAACGATGAAAAACGGTGTGCTATAGTATGCCATACGATATGGGCTATAGCCCATGGTCAGAAATGATGAAAAACGAGGATAAAAAAAAATTCAAAAAAAAAAAAACGATGGGCTATAACCCAACTTTTTGAAATTTTGATTTTTTTTCAATTCCTCAAAAACGATGAAAAACGGTGTGCTATAGTATGCCATACGATATGGGCTATAGACCATTGTCAAAAATGAAGAAAAACAAGGATAAAAAAAAAATTGAAAAAAAAAAAAAACGATGGGCTATAACCCAACTTTTTGAAATTTTGATTTTTTTTCAATTCCTCAAAAACGATGAAAAACGGCGTGCTATAGTATGCCATACGATATGGGCTATAGCCCATGGTCAAAAATGATGAAAAACGAGGATAATTTTTTTTTCAAAAATTCAAAAAACAATGGGCTATAACCCAACTTTTTTAAATTTTGAATTTTTTTTAATTCCTCAAAAACGATGAAAAATGGCGTGCTATAGTATGCCATACGATATGGGCTATAGCCCATGGTCAAAAATGATGAAAAACGAGGATAAAAAAAAAATCCAAAATAAAAAAAACGATGGGCTATAACCCAACTTTTTGAAATTTTGAATTTTTTTCAATTCCTCAAAAACGATGAAAAATGGTGTGCTATAGTATGCCATACGATATGGGCTATAGCCCATGGTCAAAAATGAAGAAAAACAAGGATAAAAAAAAAAATGAAAAAAAAAAAAACGATGGGCTATAACCCAACTTTTTTAAATTTTGAATTTTTTTCAATTCCTCAAAAACGATGAAAAACGGTGTGCTATAGTATGCCATACGATATGGGCTATAGACCATGGTCAAAAATGATGAAAAACGAGGATAAAAAAAAAAAGTAAAATAAAGAAAACGATGGGCTATAACCCAACTTTTTGAAATTTTGAATTTTTTTCAATTCCTCAAAAACGATGAAAAATGGCGTGCTATAGTATGCCATACGATATGGGCTATAGCCCATGGTCAAAAATGAAGAAAAACAAGGATAATTTTTTTTTGAAAAATTCAAAAAACGATGGGCTATAACCCAACTTTTTGAAATTTTGATTTTTTTTCAATTCCTCAAAAACGATGAAAAACGGTGTGCTATAGTATGCCATACGATATGGGCTATAGCCCATGGTCAAAAATGTTGAAAAACGAGGATAAAAAGAATAATTCAAAAATTCAAAAAACGATGGGCTATAACCCAACTTTTTGAAATTTTGATTTTTTTTCAATTCCTCAAAAACGATGAAAAATGGCGTGCTATAGTATGCCATACGATATGGGCTATAGCCCATGGTCAAAAATGAAGAAAAACAAGGATAATTTTTTTTTGAAAAATTCAAAAAACGATGGGCTATAACCCAACTTTTTGAAATTTTGATTTTTTTTCAATTCCTCAAAAACGATGAAAAACGGCGTGCTATAGTATGCCATACGATATGGGCTATAGCCCATGGTCAAAAATGATGAAAAACGAGGATAAAAAATAAATTCAAAAATTCAAAAAACGATGGGCTAAAACCCAACTTTTTGAAATTTTGAATTTTTTTCAATTCCTCAAAAACGATGAAAAATGGCGTGCTATAGTATGCCATACGATATGGGCTATAGCCCATGGTCAAAAATGATGAAATACGAGGATAAAAAAAAACTAAAAAAAGAAAAAAAACGATGGGCTATAACCCAACTTTTTGAAATTTTGATTTTTTTTCAATTCCTCAAAAACGATGAAAAACGGCGTGCTATAGTATGCCATACGATATGGGCTATAGCCCATGGTCAAAAATGATGAAAAACGAGGATAAAAAAAATTTCTAAAATAAAAAAAAACGATGGGCTATAACCCAACTTTTTGAAATTTTGAAATTTTTTCAATTCCTCAAAAACGATGAAAAATGGCGTGCTATAGTATGCCATACGATATGGGCTATATCCCATGGTCAAAAATGTAGAAAAACGAGGATAAAAAAAAATTCAAAAATTCAAAAAACGATGGGCTATAACCCAACTTTTTGAAATTTTGAATTTTTTTCAATTCCTCAAAAACGATGAAAAACGGCGTGCTATAGTATGCCATACGATATGGGCTATAGCCCATGGTCAAAAATGATGAAAAACGAGGATAAAAAATAAATTAAAAAATTAAAAAAACGATGGGCTATAACCCAACTTTTTGAAATTTTGAATTTTTTTCAATTCCTCAAAAACGATGAAAAACGGCGTGCTATAGTATGCCATACGATATGGGCAATAGCCCATGGTCAAAAATGATGAAAAACGAGGATAAAAAAAAAATCTAAAATAAAAAAAACGATGGGCTATAACCCAACTTTTTGAAATTTTGAATTTTTTTCAATTCCTCAAAAACGATGAAAAACGGCGTGCTATAGTATGCCATACGATATGGGCTATATCCCATGGTCAAAAATGATGAAAAACGAGGATAAAAAAAAATTCAAAAATTCAAAAAACGATGGGCTATAACCCAACTTTTTGAAATTTTGAATTTTTTTCAATTCCTCAAAAACGATGAAAAACGTCGTGCTATAGTATGCCATACGATATGGGCTATAGCCCATGGTCAAAAATGATGAAAAACGAGGATAAAAAAATTATTCAAAAATTCAAAAAACGATGGGCTATAACCCAACTTTTTGAAATTTTGATTTTTTTTCAATTCCTCAAAAACGATGAAAAACGGCGTGCTATAGTATGCCATACGATATGGGCTATAGCCCATGGTCAAAAATGATGAAAAACGAGGATAAAAAATAAATCAAAAATTCAAAAAACGATGGGCTATAACCCAACTTTTTGAAATTTTGAATTTTTTTCAATTCCTCAAAAACGATGAAAAATGGCGTGCTATAGTATGCCATACGATATGGGCTATAGCCCATGGTCAAAAATGATGAAATACGAGGATAAAAAAAAACTAAAAAAAAAAAAAAAACGATGGGCTATAACCCAACTTTTTGAAATTTTGAATTTTTTTCAATTCCTCAAAAACGATGAAAAACGGCGTGCTATAGTATGCCATACGATATGGGCTATAGCCCATGGTCAAAAATGATGAAAAACGAGGATAAAAAAAAAATTCAAAAATTCAAAAAACGATGGGCTATGACCCAACTTTTTGAAATTTTGAATTTTTTTCAATTCCTCAAAAACGATGAAAAACGGCGTGCTATAGTATGCCATACGATATGGGCTATATCCCATGGTCAGAAATGATGAAAAACGAGGATAAAAAAAAAATTCAAAAATTCAAAAAACGATGGGCTATAACCCAACTTTTTGAAATTTTGAATTTTTTTCAATTCCTCAAAAACGATGAAAAACGGCGTGCTATAGTATGCCATACGATATGGGCTATAGCCCATGGTCAAAAATGATGAAAAACGAGGATAAAAAATAAATTCAAAAATTCAAAAAACGATGGGCTATAACCCATGTTTTTTGAAAATTTGAATTTTTTTCAAATCCTCTAAAATGATGAAAAACGGCGTGCTATAGTATGCCGTACGGTAGGGGCTATAGCCCATGTTCAAAAATGATGAAAAACGAGGTTAAAAAAAAAATCAAAATTTCAAAAAACGATGGGCTATAACCCATGTTTTTTGAAGTTTTGAATTTTTTTTAAATCCTCAAAAATGATGAAAAACGGCATGCTATAGTATGCCGTACGGTAGGGGCTATAGCCCATGTTCAAAAATGATGAAAAACGAGGTTAAAAAAAAAAATCAAATTTTCAAAAAACGATGGGCTATAACCCATGTTTTTGAAATTTTTTTTTTTTTTTTAATCCTCAAAAATGATGAAAAACGGCGTGCTATATAGTATGCCGTACGGTAGGGGCTATAGCCCATGTAAAACAATGATGAAAAACGAGGTTAATTTTTTTTTCAAATTTTCAAAAAACGATGGGCTATAACCCATGTTTTTTGAATTTTTGAATTTTTTTCAAATCCTCAAAAATGATGAAAAACGGCGTGCTATAGTATGCCGTACGGTAGGGGCAATAGCAGGGTTCCCCAATTAATTTTCCTCAAGGGCCATATCTTGACTAGCGTACCAGGCTGGGGGCAGAGTCTGCACGCGCGAGGTCGAGGTCTTGCCCTGAAAATTAATTTTCAGGGCAAGACCCCATTTGAAAAGGATGCCCAGTTTGACATGCATAGGCTACTGACCCCCATTTAATGCCATTTATATCTGGGACCCTTAAAAAAATATAAAAAAATAAAAACATTTTTTCTTTTTTTCTTTTTTATTCTTTCATGGGCCACAAGGGGGCGCTCTGTGGGCCGCAAATGGCCCGCGGGCCGCCTATTGGGGAACCCTGGGCTATAGCCCATGTTCAAAAATGATGAAAAACGAGGTTAATTTCTTTTTTCAAAATTATGAAAAACGATGGGCTATAACCCAACTTTTTGAAATTTAGATTTTTTTTTCAAATCCTCAAAAACGATGAAAAACGGCGTGCTATAGTATGCCGTATGGTAGGGGCTATAGCCCATATTCAAAAATGATGAAAAACAAGGTTAAAGTTTTTTTTTCAAAATTTCAAAAAACGATGGGCTATAACCCATGTTTTTTGAAATGTATATATTTTTTCAAATCCTCAAAAATGATGAAAAACGGCGTGCTATAGTATGCCGTACGGAAGGGGCTATAGCCCATACTAAAAAATGATGAAAAACGAGGATAATTTTTTTTTCAAAAATTCAAAAAACGATGGGCTATAACCCAACTTTTTTTAAATTTGATTTTTTTTCAATTCCTCAAAAACGATGAAAAACGGCGTGCTATAGTATGCCATACGATATGGGCTATAGCCCATGGTCAAAAATGATGAAAAACGAGGATAAAAAAAAAATTCAAAAATTCAAAAAACGATGGGCTATAACCCAACTTTTTGAAATTTTGAATTTTTTTCAATTCCTCAAAAACGATGAAAAACGGTGTGCTATAGTATGCCATACGATATGGGCTATAGCCCATGGTCAAAAATGATGAAAAACGAGGATAAAAAAATAATTCAAAAATTCAAAAAACGATGGGCTATAACCCAACTTTTTGAAATTTTGATTTTTTTTCAATTCCTCAAAAACGATGAAAAACGGCGTGCTATAGTATGCCATACGATATGGGCTATAGCCCATGGTCAAAAATGATGAAAAACGAGGATAAAAAATAAATTCAAAAATTCAAAAAACGATGGGCTATAACCCATGTTTTTTGAAAATTTGAATTTTTTTCAAATCCTCTAAAATGATGAAAAACGGCGTGCTATAGTATGCCGTACGGTAGGGGCTATAGCCCATGTTCAAAAATGATGAAAAACGAGGTTAAAAAAAAATCAAAATTTCAAAAAACGATGGGCTATAACCCATGTTTTTTGAAATTTTAATTTTTTTTTAAATCCTCAAAAATGATGAAAAACGGCGTGCTATATAGTATGCCGTACGGTAGGGGCTATAGCCCATGTAAAACAATGATGAAAAACGAGGTTAATTTTTTTTTCAAATTTTCAAAAAACGATGGGCTATAACCCATGTTTTTTGAATTTTTGAATTTTTTTCAAATCCTCAAAAATGATGAAAAACGGCGTGCTATAGTATGCCGTACGGTAGGGGCTATAGCAGGGTTCCCCAATTAATTTTCCTCAAGGGCCATATCTTGACTAGCGTACCAGGCTGGGGGCCGAGTCTGCACGCGCGAGGTCGAGGTCTTGCCCTGAAAATTAATTTTCAGGGCAAGACCCCATTTGAAAAGGATGCCCAGTTTGACATGCATAGGCTACTGACCCCCATTTAATGCCATTTATATCTGGGACCCTTAAAAAAATATAAAAAAATAAAAACATTTTTTCTTTTTTTCTTTTTTATTCTTTCATGGGCCACAAGGGGGCGCTCTGTGGGCCGCAAATGGCCCGCGGGCCGCCTATTGGGGAACCCTGGGCTATAGCCCATGTTCAAAAATGATGAAAAACGAGGTTAATTTCTTTTTTCAAAATTTCAAAAAACTATGGGCTATAACCCATGTTTTTTGAATTTTGGATTTTTTTCAAATCCTCAAAAATGATGAAAAACGGCGTGCTATAGTATGCCGTACGGTAGGGGCTATAGCCCATGTTCAAAAATGATGAAAAACTAGGTAATTCTTTTTTTCAAATGTTCAAAAAACGATGGGCTATAACCCATGTTTTTTGAAAATTTGAATTTTTTTCAAATCCTCTAAAATGATGAAAAACGGCGTGCTATAGTATGCCGTACGGTAGGGGCTATAGCCCATGTTCAAAAATGATGAAAAACGAGGTTAAAAAAAATATCAAAATTTCAAAAAACGATGGGCTATAACCCATGTTTTTTGAAGTTTTGAATTTTTTTTAAATCCTCAAAAATGATGAAAAACGGCATGCTATAGTATGCCGTACGGTAGGGGCTATAGCCCATGTTCAAAAATGATGAAAAACGAGGTTTAAAAAAAAAAATTAATTTAAAAAAAACGATGGGCTATAACCCATGTTTTTGAAATGTTGAATTTTTTTCAAATCCTCAAAAATGATGAAAAACTGCGTGCTATAGTATGCCGTACGGTAGGGGCTATAGCCCATGTTCAAAAATGATGAAAAACGAGGTTAAAAAAAAAAATCAAATTTTCAAAAAACGATGGTTAAAATCGTTTCCGTTTTTTGAATTTTTTATTTTTTTTCAAATCCTCAAAAATGATGAAAAACGGCGTGCTATAGTATGCCGTACGGTAGGGGCTATAGCCCATGTTCAAAAATGATGAAAAACGAGGATATTAAAAAAATCAAAAATTCTAAAAACGATGGGCTATAACCCATGTTTTTTTATTTTTTTCAAATCCTCAAAAATGATGAAAAACGGCGTGCTATAGTATGCCGTACGATATGGGCTATAGCCCATACTCAAAAATTATTAAAAACGAGGATAATTTTGTTTTTATTATTTTCAAAAAACGATGGGTTATAACCCATGTTTTTTGAATTTTTTTCAAATCCTCAAAAATGATGAAAAATGACGTGCTATAGTATGCCGTACATATCGTACGGCATACTATAGCCCATACTCAAAAACTATGAAAAACGAGGATTAAAAAAAATTCAAAAAACGATGGGCTATAACCCATGTTTTTTGAATTTTTGATTTTTTTTCAAATCCTCAAAAATGATGAAAAACGGCGCGCTATAGTATGCCGTACGATATGGGCTATAGCCCATACTCAAAAATGATGAAAAACGAGGATAATTCTTTTTTTCAAAAATTCAAAAAACGATGGGCTATAATTTTTTTTTTTTTTCAAATCCTCAAAAAGGATGAAAAACGGCGTGCTATAGTATTCCGTACGATATGGGCATACTCAAAAATGATGAAAAACGAGGATAAAAAAAAAATCAAAAATTCAAAAAACGATGGGCTATAATTTTTAATTTTTTTCAAATCCTCAAAAAGGATGAAAAACGGCGTGCTATAGTATGCCGTACGATATGGGCTATAGCCCATACTCAAAAATGATGAAAAACGACGATTTTCTTTTCTTTCAAAAATTCAAAAAACGATGGGATATAACCCATGTTTATTTTTTCATTTTCATTTTTTTCAAATCCTCAAAAATGATGAAAAACGGCGTGCTATAGTATGCCGTACGATATGGGCTATAGCCCATACTCAAAAATGATGAAAAACGAGGATAAAAAAAATTCAAAAATTCAAAAAACGATGGGCTATAACCCATGTTTTTGAATTTTTTTCAAATCCTCAAAAAGGATGAAAAACGGCGTGCTATAGTATGCCGTACGGTAGGGGCTATAGCCCATGTTCAAAAATGATGAAAAACGAGGTTAAAAAAAAAAATCAAATTTTCAAAAAACGATGGTTAAAATCGTTTCCGTTTTTTGAATTTTGAATTTTTTTTCAAATCCTCAAAAATGATGAAAAACGGCGTGCTATAGTATGCCGTACGGTAGGGGCTATAGCCCATGTTCAAAAATGATGAAAAACGAGGATATTAAAAAAATCAAAAATTCTAAAAACGATGGGCTATAACCCATGTTTTTTTATTTTTTTCAAATCCTCAAAAATGGTGAAAAACGGCGCGCTATAGTATGCCGTACGATATGGGCTATAGCCCATACTCAAAAATGATGAAAAACGAGGATAATTCTTTTTTTCAAAAATTCAAAAAACGATGGGCTATAATTTTTTTTTTTTTTCAAATCCTCAAAAAGGATGAAAAACGGCGTGCTATAGTATTCCGTACGATATGGGCATACTCAAAAATGATGAAAAACAAGGATAAAAAAAAAATCAAAAATTCAAAAAACGATGGGCTATAATTTTTAAATTTTTAATTTTTTTCAAATCCTCAAAAAGGATGAAAAACGGCGTGCTATAGTATGCCGTACGATATGGGCTATAGCCCATACTCAAAAATGATGAAAAACGACGATTTTCTTTTCTTTCAAAAATCCAAAAAACGATGGGATGTAACCCATGTTTATTTTTTCATTTTCATTTTTTTCAAATCCTCAAAAATGATGAAAAACGGCGTGCTATAGTATGCCGTACGATATGGGCTATAGCCCATACTCAAAAATGATGAAAAACGAGGATAACATTTTTTTCAAAAATTCAAAAAACGATGGGCTATAACCCATGTTTTTTGAAATTTTGAATTTTTTTCAAATCCTCAAAAATTCAAAAAACGATGGGCTATAACCCATGTTTTTTTTTTTTTTTTTGTTTTTTTAATCCTCAAAAATGATGAAAAACGGCGTGCTATAGTATGCCGTACAGTATGGGCTATAGCCCATGGTCAAAAATGATGAAAAACGAGGATAATTCTTTTTTTCAAAAATTCAAAAAACGATGGGCTATAAACCCATGTTTTTTCCATTTTTTCATTTTTTTCAAAACCTCAAAAATGATGAAAAACGGCGTGCTACAGTATGCCTTACGGTATGGGCTATAGCCCATGGTCAAAAATGATGAAAAACTACGATTTCTTTTTCTTTCAAAAATTCAAAAAACGATGGGATATAACCCATGTTTTTTTTTTTTTTTTTTTTTTCAAATCCTCAAAAATGATGAAAAACGGCGTGCTATAGTATGCCGTACGATATGGGCTATAGCCCATACTCAAAAATAATGAAAAACGAGGATAACATTTTTTTCAAAAATTCAAAAAAGATGGGCTATAACATTTTTTTCAAAAATTCAAAAACGATGGGCTATAACCCATGTTTTTTGAATTTTGAAATGTTTTCAAATCCTCAAAAATGATGAAAAACGGCGTGCTATAATATGCCGTACGATATGGGCTATAGCCCATACTCAAAAATGATGAAAAACGAGGATAATTTTTTTTTCAAAAATTCAAAAAACGATGGGCTATAACCCATGTTTTTTTAAATTTTGAAATTTTTTCAAATCCTCAAAAATGATGAAAAACGGCGTGCTATAGTATGCCTTACGATATGGGCTACCCTCTGACGTTTTCCTCAATCATTGATTCACAATACCAAAATGCACTTTTAATCATAATACATTAAGCAGCCCTGTGATTAAACCTTAGAGTAAATTAGAACCCGGCAACTACCGCCCTATTTCTATTCTAAGCTCCATCTCGAAAGTGATGGAAAAAATAGTCTATGAACAGGTTGAAAAGTATCTTGCCACTAATAAATTGATGTACGAGTTCCAATCTGGTTTCAGAACATCCCACTCCACTGACACATGCCTCCTCTATTTAGCCGGATTGCTCAGTGGGCTATAACCCATAGTTCTTTTTTTCTTCATTTTTTTCAAATCCTCAAAAATGATGAAAAACGGCCCCGCCCACTCGACTGAGCGAGCAGCTGGAAGCTGTCAGAGTCTGACAGTCAGGCTACTGCAAATGTTCTCCAGCAGGGGGAGTGGTTTTATCAGGCTATGGACATACATCAGCGATATATGTGATTATTCACATTTATAATTTTATATTTCATGCATTTTTGTAGGGTGTAATTATTTTAATAAAAATAATGGTCTATTTAAAACCAGTATCAATGGACACATGATGGAGTCAATATGAAGTCCTTGGGGAGGTTTCAGTGGGTCCTCAGTAAAATGACTGAATACAGAGTCACAATCATTTGAACCACTTCATCCAAATGACCATTTACCATTGACCTCCATTATACATTTCTCAAATTTGAAAGCACCATATTTCTAAAACTATGAAACATTTCAAAGATTAATTTTCAGGCAAACATGTCCACCGCAAGATGAACCTATTAAAGTTTGAATGGGGTAGGACCTGTAGCATGCCAAAGTTTGTGCTATTGCCATTGAAAATGCATTGGGCGTTTAACTTAAATAACTCAGAAATTACAAAACATGTAAAAAGTTCCATCACGTGTGTCCACAGTAAGCTGAATTATAAAAAGTGTGAATTGAGTTTCTAGGTGAAAGTGATTTTTTTACGTGCCAAAATCTGCCATTGACCCCCATTATACATTTCTCAAATTTGAAAGCAGATTATTGCAAAAACATACTATAGTTCATGGTTTCGGACGGCATACTATAGCATATAGTATGTCATTTTTCATGATTTTTGGAGTCTGGAAAAATATAGCAAACAATAACTGGAAAAAGTCTGGAAAAATATAACAAACAATAGACAAATATCCTGTTATTTTATTTTTGTTTTCTTTTGTAATCAATGTTGTTACTCAAAGGCAAAGGTAGACTGTGTTGTTGCAGGTAGCAAGTAATTCAGTGAGTTAGCACACTGGCTATATGATCTGGTGGCTGTGGGTTCAACTTCAAACCCTACTGACCCTACTTTCAAGACCGATTTCCAGAAGAACTTAAAAAAAAAAAAAAAGCAGTGTATTGAATGGTACCAATGGCACAGTGGGCTAGTCATATGGGACACCACAGGCTATCCTGACGGTTCAAACCACGTGTCGGATTTGTAATAGCCGGGGAGCCACAGGCCCAAAAGAAGCTCAAGGAATAGAGATTAATCTGTGATGTCATGACATTTGTGTTTTCTCTATTCACTTGGTCATTAAGGTCCACAGAATGAGGTCTGCTCTTATTCGGCCATATCCACTTGCCCAAATGTTCTGACCTCATCACATTTGTGATGACGGCTAACCCCCTAGTTTGACATACTACTTAACCCGGCGATGTCAAATTTTGCACTCACTTCCTGGATGCTAACGATGAACCTCTGCCCCAAACCTTCCAGAACGGCCTGTTATAGCACCACCAGGAGGCCGACTTTTGTAAAACACATTTTTTTATATTACTCCTCCAGATTCTGTCAAAAATCTCTACACACAGTATCTCTCTACGTGTTCAAGACGGATCTGTCCAATATTTCATATTCCATCATAATTGGCTAACATTGGCTTTCAAAGTTTGCAGGATTGGCCCGTTTTGTATTGTATCGTTTTGCAAATAATACGCATCGAATCATTTTGCAATGTAAATCATAAATTGTACCAATACTAAGTACTTGTGCATTGTATTTAGCAATTTTAAGAAGAAAAAAGAAAAATATGTTTTAATTACTCTTAGAGCTGGGACTAGATTAAAAAAATTAATCTAATTAATCAGAGGCTTTGCGATTAATTAATCTAGATTAATCGCATTTTAATCGCATATCAATATTCAACCCGAGAACAGAGAGAAACCTTTTTTTTTAATGTTTTTTGGTATCCTCATTTTCAACATTTTACTGTCATTAATATACCCGTTGTGGAAATAATAATAAAAAGTCACCCCATTCTGTGTTGCCTAGAACTGGAGGTCTGAAAAAAAATAGTAACAGTAACAAGTACATCTCAGTGACATCACAAAGCTGTACTTACTTACTTCATATTGTTACTGTTTTTTGTCAGACCTCCAGTTCTAGGCAACACAAAATGGGGTGACTTTTTATTATTTCCAGTTTTCAGTACTATAGAAAAGCGCCCAGTGAGAAACGTTCCGCGGTGAAAAAAAAGGTGCGATTAATTTATCTGTAGTTAATCGCGATTAATTCTTCTGTAGTTAATTAATCTAAATTAATCGCAATTAGTCCCGGCCCTAATTACTCTTCCATTCCATATAGCTACACTTGGTCTATCGATAAATGTGTGTATTATCCAATTATCCAATTTCAAATCATTGAATCGTATATCGTATCATCAACCATGTATCGTGAATTGACACGTATCGTAGTTAAATGTATCGTTACAGCCCTACTCAACAGTGTGTTTTTCGATGAATTGAATACACAGGACCCCAATGGAAACAAGCCATAGTGTTTTTTTTTTGTTTAATGAATCCTTTCAGCATACTTTTGTATAGAACAGCACTCTGTGCTTTTTTTTTTGCAAACTGTTAATACAATATTCAATCAATCCATCAATGAGTGTGCAAATGGAACCAAATGGACCCTTAACATGTCTGACTGTAACTGTTACAGTTAAGCGTCCATTTGGTGCCATGCGTATACTGTCAGGAGTTGCGAGGGTCTTTAAAATAAAAACAAAACAGGGTTTTGAGAAACAACGTCCTGAGGATTTCTCACCGATCAGTCATTTCTATCAACAGGTCAGACTGAAGAGGTCCTTTGTCCATCAGTTGACTTTGAGGCTGAATCAGGAGTTTGGTCATGGGAAGGCTAAGCTCTTGTCTTTATGTATGTGATCTTGTTTTTTGTCTCCAAACAGGCTGAAAGCTTGGGGGGAGAGTATGTTTTGCAGTCCGTCCGTCCGTGTGTGTCCATCCGTCTGTGTACAGCTAATCTCCCGCACCGGTGGCCCGGCCGATGATAAACTCTGCACACACACTTTACACTCCCTGGATGCCAACGACGAACCTCTGCCCCAAATTCTCCAGAACGGCCTGTTATAGCGCCACCATGAGGCCAATTGGCACAACACATTTATTTATATTTTACTTACACATTTTATCCATACATCATGCAAATCTGTACACACTATCTCTATGGTCAAGTGATCAACATGGATCTGTCCGATTTCCCATATTCCATCCGGATTGGCTAAGATTGCCTTTGAAAGTTTGCAAGATTGGTCTATATTGAACAAAATGCCTCATATCATGAACGCAGCGTGCAATTTATGTGAAATTTTGCACACACACGACACATACCCACTAGGCAGTAGGCAGAGGACAAAATGTCACTTGAAAATATTCATATCAGCCTCATGGTGGTGCTATAACAGCATAATAGCATTTTTACCTAACAGCACCAATCTGTGTAAAACTTTACATGCACAGGAAAAACGTTTGACCTGCCCTTTTCACATCTGCCTTTTATAGCGCCACCAAGAGGCCGACTTCTTAATACAACTCCTTTAGATTCTGTCCATAACCTGCAAATTGGTACACAGTATCTCTACAATCATGACTTTGAATGTCGATTTGCCATAGAAGAAATGGCACTCCTTTTCACATTGGCCTGTGCTCGAAGGAGCACCTAAAGGAAAGGAAAGGTACCATGTTTACCCAGGGTAACTGGACTAAGCTCAAGAACTTGTTGACAGCCAGGCCCTGCTCATAGAACATTTCATGGTAGAGGTTCAATGCCTTGTCCAAGGGCACTTCAGCGGTGGTAATTTTAACGTGCCGGTCCGGGGATACGAACTAGCGACCTTCCGATATCAAGACCGCTCCGCAAACCGTTCGGCCACCGCTGCCTCGCGTTTCCTAGTGTTCTTTGTGTTGTGTCAAATGTGTAGACAAGTGTTTCGCATACATGGCTGCTGGGTCGCAAGACACATTTCAACTATAGCATATCACATCATAACAGTTCACAGAAAACCCCCCTAGAAAATATGACCGCGTGTTTTTGAGCGGCGTCACAGTGACACACCATCTCCAGCATGTGACTTTGTCTGTCCCTATGACTGTCTGTCTGTCTGTCCCTATGTCGGTCTGTCTGGGGAACCAACAGGTGAGAAAGTGGCACTGTTGAGCTTCACGCTGTGCACAGATGCATGATTGGAAACCATGTTTTTAATGGAACACCAATGTCCTTCAGTGTGACTAAAAAGTGTGATAAAAGTATAGTTCCACCGCTCAGTTCAGACCAGGGTCTGATTTTTCGGGGGGAGGAATGGGGGTCAAATTTGGGACTCCTCGTCGATAAACTGCAGTGCCTCCCCCACACCACCGGTGGTGCTGTGGTTGTTGTTACTACTACTGCAGTTCTCCGCTCCTCCAGACGCCATCATGAGGGGCTTGCTCTCTGGCGCTGCCGTGGCGGAGCCCACCAGCGCCCCCTGCTGCTGGCCCTCCCGCTCTTGCCGCCGCGCGGCTCCCTGGTCGCCCGTCGTCCCCTGGTCGTCCTCCCCCCCGCCGCCCCCCCGGCGGCTCCAGGGCAGTGGGAGGTGGCCCTTGTAGAAGTTCCACACCAGCAGGGCGGCGAGGAGGATCACCAGGAGCGCCACGGCGGCCTGCAGCCCGGCCACGGACGGCCCGTCGGTCCGGGCCTGGGGCAGGCGGCCGCTGCGGCCGTCGCCGCCCGCCGTCACCAGGAGGCGGTACTGGGCCACGGTGGTGGTGTAGCGGCCCGAGCTGGAGCGCTCCTCCGACAGGCAGCGGTAGAGGCCCTGGTCGGCCGCCGTGGCGTTGAGGATGAGGAGGCCGTCTCGCAGGAACTGCAGGCGGCCGCTGGGTGTCAGGGCGCCGTGGTCGGCACGCTGCCAGCGCGTCACTGCCAGGTTGGAGGGCGGCACGCAGCGGAGCTTGGCGTTGCCGTCGTGCCACACCGACCAATCCAGCGGCTTCGCAGGGTCTGGCGGGAGAACGGAAAGAAAAGCACAGTGCCGTTTCTATACATCGTTGCTGTCGGGAAGGAACCCTGACTGTATCTCCATATTTCAAGACGTAAATTTTTTGTTTAATATATTAATGAGAACTAGCAGATCTAAAAGCTCACAACGAGTCGCAATGCAACAAGTGAAAGTAGATAGTCTTCAGGTTTTATAAACGTTGCCCGGCGTTATTTGATCCATTACATTATAGCGCCCAGTCGATTTATAAACACGGACCACTTTTACCGACGGACCGGATGTTGTTGTGAATGTGTGTGTAGCAGCTAACAATAGCCACTCCACTGTAGAGGCGATCGACAACAACGGGAGGTAAGAATAAATCTATCGCGTCTAGCGACTGGACAGCGGAGGGCCGTCTAACACAGGATGTTTTTTTATAATTAGAAGGGATGATTTAGATCGCGAGTTATTAACGTTTTAAGATTTTCGTTGTCGTCGGCTAAACAGGGGAGGGAGTTTTTCTATGACGTATCACTCTTGCGCAACAACAAGCGATACTATCCCTTTTCATATCAATAAACATCGTCCTGGGCGATGGGGGTGTTAACAAGAGCTAAATAATAACTACATTGGAACACAGATTAAAAATTTTGACCATTTCCTGAACAGTAACTGTTTCGGGCATACAAGGTTTTCCACCCCAGAGTGACGACAACCAGATACTAAATTCACAGTTAAACCTGGCCTAAGGCCAATTCTAAAAACGCCTTCTAAAGCCTGACCTAAGTTTTCTGAAAAACTTCAAATATTTATATAGCAGCATCAATTTTTTGTAATTTTTGAATACTGTACATACTGTACAGAACCCAAAAATGGGTTCCCGGCCTGAGGGGGTAAAACACCAAAAGGGGTTCCTTTCCTAAGAATGGGTTAACATGTGTTTCATATCCAGTGGTTCACACTTTGAAAGTTGGCAAACACCCAGAACATTGTGCTCTCATATCATATGACTTTGTACCATAGTCCAGCAGCCAACAGACATCTTTTGTTTTAAAGTGGGAAATTTGGTAGAAGTCTTTTTTAATTGGCCTAAAATATTGTCTATATACATACATTCATGAATCCACTTGCTGACCGGCTGTCAGTATTGAGCAATTTCTTTTATATGGGTTTCTTGTGACCGTACCATTAACATCCTATGTCAGGCAAAAATGTCAAACTTTCCTTATGCTTTAAGTAGCATGTGACATGTCAAACTAGGGGGTTTTCATGATTCTGAATCCATTCAGCAAGTGGATTCATGAATGTATGTATATAGACAGGGCTGCACACAACTTCTTTGGTCTAGTACTCAGAGGAGCACCTGGAGGAGTTACTTGGTGCTCCTAAAATGCGGCGACCCGTCTCACCGGATGGATAAAAGAGGGATGCATGAATAACTTTTTTTTTTTTTTTTTTTAAGATATTTTTTTGCGGCTTACGCCTTTATTGATTTTTTAAGGGATAGAAAGTAGGCTGACAGGAAACGGGAGAGAGATGGGGGGATGACATGCGGTAAAGGCCGTGTCGGGTCCGGGAGTCGAACCCGCGGCACACCGCGACTGGATCACCAGTCCGGTGCCCAGACCGTTACGCTACGGCCTGGGCCGCATGAATAACTTATAGCAAAACGATATTTATTGGATAAGTTGGGACTGGGGAGTTAATGGAGAGTATTGCAACTGAACTCTAGATTCATCCCATTATTTAAAAAAAGAGTTGCAAATTGCAGCTATAGGTCCATGTGTATTCCAGCCCTATATGCACATTCTAATACAAACTTCTTAATACTTTCTAAGGATAATATGAGCATCAAAGCCATATTTAGATACTTTATTTATTTTTATTTAAATAGCCAATCTACTAGCTCACAACGTGTTGCGGAGGCGACACGTTGTGAGCTTGCAGATCGGCTGTTTGTTTAACATACGACACGTCGTACGGCAAAGCATACGTCAGGCTTCCCTTTTGTTTTTAGCCGAGGCGACATACACAGTCAACAGAGTCAGACAGTCAGACACACATGGCTCCTCTGTGCAAAATAAACAGTGTACACTACCCGACTTTACGATAATAAGGGACAGTATGTCGGGACACGCTGTTGTCATGTTGATAAGCTTCATATTGTGCAGCAGCAGTGCCAGTCCGTGAGAGACGGCATCGCACACGAGCAACTTGCTCCAGTACCCAGAAAACAAGCAGTGAGCAGCATGGAATCCTCCCTCGTTTCGACTAAGGACGCGCTGTGATTAGCCTAGCCACAATGGCCAGTGCACTTGTGCAAGACGTGCTGTCATTAGCCAGTAGTAGCTACTTTGAGTGGCAGTCAGTGGGAAATGCTCTCGCCACAAATTTACTAGTATTCTGGCCATGATAATCATTCTGTGCGGCCCCAGCTGTTGGTACGCAGAAGCGCTTCCCGGCGCTTGATTGACGGCGCATGCGCACTGGCGCACCGCTTATGTGCAGCCCTGTATATAGACAATATTTTAGGCCAATAAAAAAAGACTATATAACAAATTTCCCACCGGTCCACCTTGGCTGCAGGACTAACAACATCCTACCTGGCACTCTGCCTACCGTGTGTTTGTGTACAAAACTTGCAATTAAATTAACTGTCCTGCACACACACACATACAGTATATCTCTACAAACTCATTGAGTTTAGATTCCATTATTAATGTATGCCAGTGGTGGTGATTATTGACTAGATTCAGATCAGATGTGCTTTGGGTTAGTTGATCGTATCTTCAATGTGGTTTGGGTGCTACTGGTTTGGGTTCCCAGACATTTATACCAATGAATTTCCCAATATTTAACCCAATTTCAAGGCCTACAATCATTCAGCGCAACAATGAGTCTCTTACTCCTATGTGCAAAGACAGGCAGTGTAGCAACAATAAAGCGTTCCAAACTTTGTGCCAAATGCTTTGCTACACCACCTATCCTAAGGCATAGGATCACGCTGCAGCATGTTGTGAGCTTGTAGATCTGTTCTTTTTGTCTCATACTGGTACACATTAGGGCTGCAATCATGCTGCCCGTTTGGCGAATAATGACTTATGGTGCATATTTCGTAATGTTATACATGTTTTTGTATTAACAAAATCAATAGCCAAAAACAATGCATAGCCAACAATCTTTCCATGACCTTTGACAAAATTCCAAACCTGGAAGATGTTTTTCTAATTTCTAAATATTTCCACTCCAGGAATGTCATGACCGTGGGAACCATGCCACACAGATTACGGCTGTAGATTAGATCAGGTTACAACCTGCTCACCCAGGCCAGGACGCTTGGGAATGTCAGGTGCAAACAGGAGCAGAGGTCTCGGAACTAACCGTATGCATTACATGTAATTAAACACACTTCCTAAAGCCTGCTTATGTACTCATGTAATGACTGATATTAATTATGAATTGAATATTAATTCATATTTATTACAGTATACTACAGTATAGGTCTCATACTCACCAGACTCTGGGCACACAGAGGCATTTCCCTGTTTCACACTCTGGAGCAGTTCACTACTGGAGAGAGGAGAGGAGAGGAGAGGAGAGGAGAGGAGAGGAGAGGAGAGGAGAGGAGAGGAGAGGAGAGGAGAGGAGAGGAGAGGAGAGGAGAGGAGAGGAGAGGAGAGGAGAGGAGAGGAGAGGAGAGGAGAGGAGAGGAGAGGAGAGGAGAGGAGAGGAGAGGAGAGGAGAGGAGAGGAGAGGAGAGGAGAGGGGTGGGAAGGAGAGGTGGGAAGCATCACTCTAAACACACTCACACTCAACAATATAATATAATAAAAAACATAACATCTAAATAACATGTTAACCTTTTTTCCTGAGACTGCAGTGCTATGGGCAAAAAATGGAGTCTGAAGAGGTGAGAACTTAGAGTATATATGAATAGAGAAGGCCCCAAACACATGAACGTACTGGTCCGTTGACTATCATTGTGCACGTTCACGGTGCACATATATATATAAATATATATATATATACTGTACCTCTGCGAGTCCGTCAGGGCGACACATTGTGCCGTGGTTTTGTCCCAGCCACAGTATGGGTCTCTGGCCAGGACACAGTCCACACAGGAGGCCGACCGCCCACAGCTGGCCAGAGGCATCTGCACCACTCCAAACTCTGACCCAGCATACAGATGACCCTGTGCACGCAAGCAGACGCACGCATGCACACACGCACGCACTCACACACGTTAGTGACGCAGTAAACATCATTTAGTAAAATATTAATTTCATGAGGTGATTGGTTTAAAGGTGGCATGCAAGTGATTCTATTTACTTACTTTTGTTCAAATAAGTTAAATTACTTTTTTTGTCCAGGAACAGGGGTAAACAGAAAAAGAAAAAAAAACATTTTCAGGTCAGGATACCAATTTGATCCAATCATGGTAGAGAACTCAGACAGGATAAACAAGTGACATTGGTCGCGATGAAACGAAAAGTTAAACTGGAAGGCATACAATAGCAGCCCATAAAATTAAATGATCTCTGTGCTCGAGCGAGTCGAGGACTTCAAGTACCTCTGGGCCTGGACTGCCTCAACTGAACAGGATCTGAAGGTTCGGAGAGCGAGGGATGAGGAGAGTGTGGAAATCAGATATGTTAGAAGACCTTAAGAGGCGGCTGTTCATAGTTACTGTGGAGTCAGTACTGCTGTATGGGGCCGAGACATGGACCCTCACAGTGGAGTCAGTACTGCTGTATGGGGCCGAGACATGGACCCTCACAGTGGAGTCAGTACTGCTGTATGGGGCCGAGACATGGACCCTCACAGTGGAGTCAGTACTGCTGTATGGGGCCGAGACATGGACCCTCACAGTGGAGTCAGTACTGCTGTATGGGGCCGAGACATGGACCCTCACAGTGGAGTCAGTACTGCTGTATGGGGACAGAGACATGGACCCTCACAGTGGAGTCAGTACTGCTGTATGGGGCCGAGACATGGACCCTCACAGTGCAACAGGAAAACGCCCTGGATGGAGTCTACACATGAATGCTACGAATGGCACTAGGTGTCACATGGACGGACCGCATTAGTCAAATGTGAACCTCTATGGGGAGTGGGGACCTACCACGTGTCACGGACAAAGTCAGAGAGAGAAGGATGAGGTTGGCAGGGCACTGCGTCAGGCACCCAGAACTTGAGGCAAGTAAATTGACCCTATGGGAGCCAACCCAGCAGGGAAAAGCCAGGAGGGGAAAGAAGCGTACCACCTACGTAGACGTGCTGCGGCGCGACAGCTTGGCTAACAACACTGAAGAGCTCAAGAGCCTGATGTTGTTGCTCTCGCAGTGAGGTTCTCTCTCCTCATTGGATAGAATTGGTATCCTGGCGTGGAAACGTACACGCTGATTATTAAAGAGTTTGAGAGTTGGGTAGACCCGTGCTACTGAACAAGCATTCTATTGAGAGATGGGGAGACCCATGCTACGGAACAAGCATTCTATTGCCAACTATGAGGATCACAACATAGAGCTTTGACTTCATAACAAATCTTGTTCTTACAAGATTAAGAGGGCGGGGCGCGCACCGCGGTGCCTTACCGTGGCGTCGGAGAAACGGAGGACTTTGATTGGCTCGTCGGTCTGGAAGAGTTTCACCTCCTCCACGATGAACATCTCGTCAGCGAAGTTCACCGCTTTCACTACGGTCCCACGTTCTGTGAGAACCCAAAACATTATCACTACAGTCCCACGTTCTGTTAACAACCCAGAGATTAACAACACTACAGTCCTGTGTTCTGTTAGAACCCAGAGTAATGAGTAGGGATGGAGCCCGAAAATCGGGTCCATTACAAACCCAGTTCGGCATTTATCGAGACCCGAGTATCAATAAGCTTTTGGCTTGTCAAGCATGTTATCGGGTATAGCCGCAGCAGCTGACGTCATGGGCCGCTCGCTATATAATAAAGGGCAGGTGCGTAGCGTGGATTAAATGATTGACAGCACATCTCCGACCGAGGTCAACTAGTACCAACAAGGTCGACTAGTGGATTTATTAGTCGACTAGTTGCGAGAGCCCGTGGCTCAAAGGACCAATAAATAATGTGCCTTGGCATGAAAAGGGCTGAAAACCACACACACACACACACACCCAGTGTTGGGCAAGTTACTTTGAAAGCGTAGCTTGTAAAGCTACAAGTAGCTCACCATGGCAGTAGCTTGATCAAGCTACATAGCTACCCCTGGAGAGATGTAGCTTGTAAAGCTACAGCTACATGGAAAAAGTAGCTCAAAGTAGCTCAGCTACTTTTTATTTTTCAGTGTTAAATTGAGAATGTACATGCGGGAGACCCCTCCTCCCCTCTGGGAGACCCCTCCCCTCTGGGAGACCCCTCCTCCCCTCTGGGAGACCCCTCCCACCCTGCTCCCCTCGGGGAGACCCCTCCTCCCCCTGCTCCCCTCTGGGATTCCCCTCCCACCCTGCTCCCCTCTGGGAGACCCCTCCTCCCCCTGCTCCCCTCTGGGAGACCCCTCCTCATCCTGCTCCCCTCTGGGAGACCCCCCCACCCTGCTCCCCTCTGGAAGACCCCTCCTCACCCTGCTCCCCTCTGGGAGACCCCCCCACCCTGCTCCCCTCTGGGAGACCCCTCCTCACCCTACTCCCCTCTGGGAGACCCCCCCACCCTGCTCCCCTCTGGGAGACCCCTCCTCACCCTGCTCCCCTCTGGGAGACCCACCCACCCTGCTCCCCTCTGGGAGACCCCTCCTCCCCCTGCTCCCCTCTGGGAGACCCCCCCACCCTGCTCCCCTCTGGGAGACCCCCCCACCCTGCTCCCCTCTGGGAGACCCCTCCTCCCCCTGCTCCCCTCTGGGAGACCCCTCCTCCCCTCTAGGAGACCCCTGCTCCCCCCTGGGAGACCCCTCCCACCCTGTGATACCAGGGCCAATCAGAGGCCAATTAGAGGCAGCTGTCAAGTGCTGATATGCCCTCAAAGCAATCAGAAAAAGGAACAGTCCTTGATTTTTCAAAGGGGGTTCTAGTACAAGAATTAACACAGCAACCAATGGTCAAAATTAATATATTTCTTTCATGTTATTGCCCAAAATTGTAGCTTGTAACTTGAGTAGCTAAGCTACAAAAAATGACCCAAAAGGTAGCTGAGCTACTTGACGAGGTACACAAATATGAATGTAGCTAAAATACCACAAGCTACAGCAAAATGTAGCTCAGCTACGTAGCTCAGCTACATGTAGCTTAATACTCCCCAACACTGCACACACCTATGAACATAACATGCTACACACACACACCTGTTCCTATGAACATAACATGCTACACACACACACACCTGTTCCTATGAACATAACATGCTACACACACACACACACACACACACCTATGAACATAACATGCTACACACACACACACCTGTTCCTATGAACATAACATGCTACACACACACACCTGTTCCTATGAACATAACATGCTACACACACACACACCTGTTCCTACGAACATAACATGCTACACACACACACCTGTTCCTATGAACATAACATGCTACACACACACACACCTGTTCCTACGAACATAACATGCTACACACACCCACACACACCTGTTCCTACGAACATAACATGCTACACACACACACACACACCCCCTACCTGTTCCTATGAACATGACGTGGTACTTGTCTTGGTCCGCGGCCTGCACCTGGTCCACTATGATGCGCGTGAACGTGGCGCCCCTCCGCACCAGCAGGGGCTTCTCTCCTATTGGCTGCACGGCCTGGTCCATCAGCGGCCTGTCTCTGATGAACTGCAGCGTGCGGTCGGGAAGATCCAGGGTCCGGTTGATGCCCTGCTTACGGGCCTCGGCGTCGATGCACTGGAGGAGGAGCACGAGACACACAAGATGTTTTACCCACTGCACACATGACGTTCTGAAAGGAGAATAAAGGCATTAGGTTGTTGACCTCTATGTTTGACACAAGTACAGGGGTAGAGTACTTTGACCGTACATCACCACTGTGGTGGAGAACTTTAAACATGTGGTTCTCAAATGGAGGTCGACCGCCTCCCCGGGGTCTGTGAGGGGGTCCCTGGGGTCTGTGGGGTACAGGCTTTAGTTCCGACATACTATTAATCCGAAACCTCAATCCCTAACCTAACCATAACCGCAAGCACGGGAGCAGCGCATGTCGGACCATCGCATTTTCACATCGCATGTCCACCTTTGGTCTATCGGATCTGCGTGTGCACCCCGGTCTGTGAGGGGGTCTGTGTGGGAGTCCCCGGGGTCTGTGAGGGGGTTCAAGGGGGTCCCAGGCTAAATCATGCTCTATAACACACGAAGGATTAGACTTCCTCACCCAGGAGTCAGCCAAGCTCCTTATCCAGTCATATCAAAATTCTCTCCTCTCTCCTACACCATGCCGGTAGTCATGTGTCAGTGGTGCTCAACCTTTTTCATGTCGAGGACCTCCAGAATTATCTGTATTTTGCCACTGACCCCCCCCCCATCTCAAAATATGTTGTTCCAGGGACGCCCCAGAAGCAAAGATTTTAGTTAAAAACGTTCAATCTGAAAGAATATATAATATTCAAAGATTTGCACCACATTTTTAAGATTTTTCAAAAACAGCAGATCTACAAGATCGTAGATCGTGTAGTTTCTGCCGGCACAGAGTACAAAACTCTGATGTTGGCCAACAAATGAACCAGGGGTATGACACGCCCATATCTTCAAAGTCTGATCCAACCCTACAACACATCCTCTGTGACATCGTGTCTGTATGTTGTGAAAGTGAAGACGTGCTCTTTCCTGTTATCACAAAATGAATGAATGGATGGATGAATGAATGAATCCATGTAACTAAGTTACGAATGGAACCGTACGGGTCCATTTGGATCCATTTGTATGGACTCAAGAGTTATGGGGGGGGGTCCAATGCCCTATTCTATTGCATTACAAAAATCAGCCCGATCCTTGTAATAAGAAAAGGTTTTAGAAGTTTTTTTTTAATCCATGGGAACGGAGAGGACGAGGGGGCGGGGACGGAACCAAAGAGGAACGGAAACACGAACCATTAACTTCCTGACCAGCGCACACACACACACACAGAGAGAGAGAGAGAGAGAGCAGGCTTTTGGCCGACTCACCGCTCCGGGCCGGGGGGAGGGCACATCTTTGCTGTACATCACCCACTTCACAAAGGAGGTCTCCACGGTAACGGGGGTCTTGTACTTCCCCTCGGAGAACACCTTGCTGATGTCCAGCACGTTGTACGCACACACCGCCGACAGGCCAGACGAGTCCCTGCACGAACACATGCGTGCGCACACACACACACACACACACACACACACACACACACACACACACACACACACACACACACACACACACACACACACACACACACACACACACACACACACACACACACACACACACACACACACACACCAAGGTTATTATAGTTTGGGATTTTTCATTTTAGTTTGTTTTGACATGGTTAGTTTTAATTAGGTTTCTAGAGCGGATTTACTAGTTTTGGAAATAGTTTAAAGTATAGCAATACACAGCCAACCAGCTGAGGAAACTGCAGATAGAGGTTTAAAGCAAAGTATACTATCGCTAGTTTGACCACTTCAAAGTTCAAACACTCTTTTATATCTTAAAATCACTAGGAATAAAACCAGAAATGACAGTGTTTCCGGTGCGTGACAAGCTTCCAGACTCATCGACATTCAACCCGCTTCGAATGTTATCAACCGATAATCACCAGTAGGTTTAGGTTACTGATTAGGAAACTGCCGCCGAAGCGAAAACATCGTGATACTGACTCACGTGGCCGGTTAACACTGATATGAGGTTAAGGGAATTACGTGGCTGGTTAAGACTGAGGTTAGGTTTCTGGTTGAAGGTCTGAGGCTTAATTAAATAAATTAGTTCTATTGTTTTTTTCCTGGCTTTGCTGGCTGGTCCTCTGTCAGAAGCGGTTACATTCTGCAGATGGCGCGTGTCTACGATAAGTTTGTTCGGGTCAGATTTAGGGTTAGGGTCAGTAATAGTCGGACAACGCTTAAGAGCGAAGCCTGCTGGCTCCATTGCATTCGAGGGACTGGTGATTATCGGTTGATTTTCATTCGAATCCGCGATTCACACAAATATAGATAATTCTCTCTCTCTCCCTCCCACTTACGACTGTGGGGTGAAGACGGCGTAGAACATGCAGTGCTTCCAGTTCCTCAGCGGGTCACACCAGAGGAAGGTGTCCTGGATGATGTACGGCAGCTGGGACTCCAGGACGGGACAGTCCAGTCTGGCCTTCAGGAAGGAGGTCCACTTCTTCTGCAGGGTCCGCTGACCTCCCAGGTCCCCCTGGATGACCACAGTGCACACACACACACACACACACACACACACACACACACACACACACACACACACACACACACACACACACACACACACACACACACACACACACACACACACACACACACACACACACACACACACACACACACACAAACAATGAATGTCGAGCACAATGAAAACTGCCGGTAAAAAATGAAAGTACAAACACTGGAGTTTCCTGAAAAGATTCTTAAAATACTTTGACTACTAAACCCGAGTTGCTCAAGTTAATTAACCCATTTAGGCCTGACGTCGAAATAAAAGAAAGTCACGTCAAAGTCAATTTCACGATTTTTCGCCCCACTCGGTGGCGTGCTATGAGCTTGTAGATCTGCTATTTTCTAATAGCTAAAGTATAACATAATGCTTAGTTAAAACACCAAAAGGGGTTCCCGCCCAGAATGGGTTAATTGTATAACACTTTCCCTGCGATTCGCGAGTTGCCAGAGTTATGTTTTCATTGTTTAATCCACGTTTTTTAATCAGTTTTAAGTCACACGGGCAATCCACCAGACAGAATGGGATATGGGACACGTTTTGATGACGTCATCGCAAAAAGGTCTGTCGCGCCAGCAAAGGGTTCTGGGAAATTGAGTCCCTATTCATTACAATGGAGGAGGAGGGGGTGGAACGGTGCGGAGCGCTTCCTGCTCCGTTCGGTTGTTGTGGTCGGCACGTTGGAATACTTTTCTACACTACAACAAGCCATTACACCGTTTTAAAGTGGATTTTCATGACAAGCAACTCAGCGGTCGGTGCAGTGGCTGTTCAAAGGTAACTTTAACCAACTCAGCGGTCGGTGCAGTGGCTGTTCAAAGGTAACTTTAACCAACTCAGCAGTCGGTGCAGTGGCTGTTCAAAGGTAACTTTAACCAACTCAGCAGTCGGTGCAGTGGCTGTTCAAAGGTAACTTTAACCAACTCAGCGGTCGGTGCAGTGGCTGTTCAAAGGTAACTTTAACCAACTCAGCGGTCGGTGCAGTGGCTGTTCAAAGGTAACTTTAACCAACTCAGCAGTCGGTGCAGTGGCTGTTCAAAGGTAACTTTAACCAACTCAGCAGTCGGTGCAGTGGCTGTTCAAAGGTAACTTTAAACTTCCGCAGTCAACTGGTCCGCAGTCAAGCTGTTAAAGTAGGCATAATAATTAATGAATTAATCAAGATGCAAGAAATAACACACAAAGATAGCCAGACTATGTACCAGACTATTTTCACTCCATAAAGCCCAGATTAATTCAAAATAAAAAACTTATACACATTGCCTCCAATGTTTCCAGGAGAATGAGAAAACCAAAATCACTCCCTGTTAAGGCCATAATGAATACATTCTTTGACTCCTTCAGTCTACACATAAATCTAAAAATAGAATTCCTCAATACAGCATGAAAGGTGCATTACTGGTCACAAACATTTTACAGGCTCTGGTCCATCTAGAGTTTCAGGAAAAAGCTTTTGTTTGCACTGCTATAACGGCACTAAACCGGTGTTCTGCATAATGAGACACATTTGAGTTCCGCGGGATATACAGCCGATTCCGACCCGGCTCCGTGTGATTATGATAAAACACAGATCCGAACCGCATGGGTCTCAGGTCCTGTCGGGTATTTACGGAATCGGGAGGCCCGTGCAGAGCTCTACCTTGTGCACACTCGCGCACGCACACACACACATGCACGCTCACCTTGCAGACGCGCGCCACCCTAGACACCAGCAGCTTGTTGTAGAAGTCATACTCCACGGCGGTCTCGCTGAAGAAAAGGTAGACCTTGTCATCGTCTCCCGCCTCGCTGGCATCACTCTCTGGCATCTGAGACATGGAGATGAAGGTGGGCTCTGGAGAAAAGAACACATGCATGTAAAATATTCATTCTGATCTTCACTGCTAAGGTCAGTAAAGATACCAGACAAGACACTCTGCAATACTAACAATTATGGTTGTCCCGATTGGATCGGGTGATCGGAAATTATACACTATTATTATAATCATCAGCGGTTTCCACCACTGATAATAAAAACCCATTCTGAATGGGAACCCCTTTTGGTGTTTTAAGCATTATGTTATACTTTAGCTATTGAAAAATAGAAAATCTACAAGTTCATAGCGCGCCACAGAGTGCCGCACTACGAGCTTGTAGGTCTTTGAATATATATTCTTTCAGATGTTTTTAACTCAAATCTTCTGGGGGGGGGGGGGGGGGGTCCCTGGAACAACATATTTTCAGATGGGGGTTGGCGGCCAAATACATATAATTTTGCGGGTCCTGGGCATGAAAAACTTTGAGAACCACTGACTGACATAGAAACATGGATTTTTCAGAATACTTTCAGGATTTAGAAGGCATTTGTAGAATCGTCCTCAGGCCTAAATGGGACAATGTATCAACGCATCCCCATTGGGTTCCATGCAGCATTGCATGCTGGGAGGGGCAGGTCTTACCGTTGAGCCAGGAGCTCTTGAAGTCGGTGCGTACCGAGCTGACCGCAGAGGCTGCAGAGCTGCGCATCACCACAGGCTCAGAACCCAGGAAGTTCATAGAGGTGGCCGAGTAGAGGTCGTCCCCTGGCGCGCGCGCAGACACACACACACACACACACACACACACACACACACACACACACACACACACACACACACACACACACACTTAGACAACACTTATCGGCAACATAAAACTGTGTTGGATGATTACCTGTCTCAGGCTAGTTTCAAGTCTCTTGTACCAAATGAATGGAATCCATAGTCTATAGTATATACTAAAGTAGCGTCCTTATTCTGGGGGTGAACATTCGCCGAAAATATCCAATTAACAAGCCCACAATTTGTCGTGTTGCAAGCTTGTTTATCAAAGACATTCGGTGTAGAGTGGAAAAAAAGGATTGTCAGCATTCAGCATTGGGCCTAGTAGTGCCCTGTGGGCCTCCAGTCAAGGAAAGTATATACAGTAACAGTAAGGTTTTTTTTTTAAACTATCTTTTTGTTCAGCACCCGAAAGGTTTTTAGAGATGTGCGTACTTTCCTTTGTATTCCGGTTTAAAAAAAAAACAATGCCTCAAATGTCATGCATTTTCTGTGTTCTGGCTGCTGTGAACAGAAGTGAAGCCAAATCAGAGTAGGGGGAGAGCGATGGATAGAGGAAGTTAGATTTTTGTCAGTGATATATTTATCCCTCTTAACTTGCGGCTCTGTCGCAAGTTAACACCTCCTCCTTTCAGTGGGCCAAAGGGAGAGGAAATGATCACTTCTCCCTTATTAGTGTCTAAGGTAGTGAAAATAGCAATCTCACCCTTTAGAGCGAGGTCGCATGCACGCATCTGCCTCGTTGACGGCAGAATGCTGGGCGAGCGCTGGCGCTTGGCATGGGGGGTCAGATCAACATGCAGATCAACTCGGGCGGGGCTGAGTCGGCTCAAGCCAACTTTGCAACATTCGACACGACAACTTGCACGCTTTAGCGCACTCGGTGGTGTCTCTCGTGGCTCAAGTTCGCTTGAGACGGCGTCACGGCGCCCCTCCGTCGTGGTCTAAAAATATACTCTATCGGACCAAAATAGTAGTCTGTGGTTGTTGGAAAAATAGTGACGTCAGCATGATTCGATCCCCGGAGATATGGCCTGGGAGGCTATAAGCTGGCTGCCAGAATGGGGTTTATGGATTGGGAGGCTATGAGCTGGCTGTCACTCACCAACCATGATGGAGGAGTATCTCTGGAACGGGTCAAAGGGACACTTCCCTTTGCCGTCTTCTTCTTTGTCCTCCAGAGCCAGAGTTCCATCTGCGTACGACTGCACAAGAAACGTCCTGGTTAAAATCATCTGTGTACGACTGCACAAGAAACATCCTGGTTAAAATCATCTGTGTACGACTACACAAGAAACGTCTGCATTAAAATCATCTGCGTACGACTACACAAGAAACGTCTGCATTAAAATCATCTGTGTACGACCGCACAAGAAACGTCTGCATTAAAATCATCTGTGTACGACCGCACAAGAAACGTCTGCATTAAAATCATCTGCGTACGACTACACAAGAAACGTCTGCATTAAAATCATCTGCGTACGACTACACAAGAAACGTCTGCATTAAAATCATCTGCGTACGACCGCACAAGAAACGTCTGCATTAAAATCATCTGCGTACGACCGCACAAGAAACGTCTGCATTAAAATCATCTGCGTACGACTACACAAGAAACGTCTGCATTAAAATCATCTGCGTACGACTACACAAGAAACGTCTGCATTAAAATCATCTGCGTACGACCGCACAAGAAACGTCTGCATTAAAATCATCTGCGTACGACCGCACAAGAAACGTCTGCATTAAAATCATCTGCGTACGACTACACAAGAAACGTCTGCATTAAAATCATCTGTGTACGACTGCACAAGAAACGTCTGCATTAAAATCATCTGCGTACGACTACACAAGAAACGTCTGCATTAAAATCATCTGTGTACGACTACACAAGAAACGTCTGGATTAAAATCATCTGTGTACGACTGCACAAGAAACGTCTGCATTAAAATCACCTGCGTACGACTACACAAGAAACGTCTGCATTAAAATCATCTGCGTACGACCGCACAAGAAACGTCTGCATTAAAATCATCTGCGTACGACTACACAAGAAACGTCTGCATTAAAATCATCTGTGTACGACTACACAAGAAACGTCTGCATTAAAATCACCTGCGTACGACTACACAAGAAACGTCTGCATTAAAATCATCTGCGTACGACTACACAAGAAACGTCTGCATTAAAATCATCTGCGTACGACTACAACTATACAAACGTCCTAGCTAAAATCAATCACAATAAAAGGGGAGACGGACATAGACAATACCGTAGGTCCTACAAGGCACACCAATATGTTGCTCTGGCTGACATATCGGTCATTAAATGTGACTTTTTGGATGAAGAAATTCTCAAGCATAGCCGATCTACAAGCTCGCATTGCATCGATGCGTGCGCTGTGTGAATGTTGTTTAATAGGGCTTAATTGGTTTGCGTATAAGTTCGATGTTCACAAATATTATTATTTTTGTCTTCCTTTTTTAAAGTTGCACACAGGGTCTGTAACTCCAAATGTACTTACAGTACCATAACTCCACGAGTGTGCAAGGGCTCTATTTGTACACTTTCTCTGAGTCATCGTGGGGTCGTTGGAATTAAAAGTTTGAGAACCATTGCTATAGTACGTACTGTCTGCTACTGACGTGTATCTACATGCTAAGTAGGTAGTGATGTGTCTCACCAACATGCATCTACATGCTGTTTCTCACCAAGTATCTGCATGCTATGCAGGAATTAGGTAATGATGTGTCTCACCATGTATCTGCATGCTATGCAGGAATTAGGTAATGATGTGTCTCACCATGTATCTGCATGTTACTGTATGTACAGTAGGTAGTGATGTGTCTCACCATGTATCTACATGCCGGGTCGAAGGCGTTGGTTCCACACACATACATTCTGCCATCCTCCATCGCATGAAGTGTCCGGATGTAGTTCTTACAGTCTACCTGTAAATACATTAATAGTGTAAGACAAGTGATGTTATTTTTTGGTTAAACAAAATCAGTTTGATATACTGATTGTAGTCATGTTGCAGTATGGAATTCAGTATTGGGGGTCTTCTCTCATCTCTCCAGCTCTTTATTAAAATAGAAAGGTTACAGTTCAGGATACCAATTTGATCCAATCAGGAGAGAGAACTCATACAAGATTAAAGAAAGAAAAATGTGGAATTGGAAGTTTAAACAGAAGATTAAACAGTTTTACTGTTTAATCACCTGTTTAATTAACTGTTTCATGTTGTAAAACTAGCAGGCAACAAAGTCTTATGCTCTGAGGCACGTGAGTAGGCAGGGCTCAATGTACCGTAATTTCCGGACTATAAAGCGCACCAGCTAAATTTAGGGGGAAAAAAACAAATGTGTACAGATATACAAGCCGCACTGGACTATAAGCTGCAGGTGGCCACTGGCCATAGAGATAGATTTAGAAGGTCCCCTAGTGGCCGTTAGCTGTAAAGATCCATAGATTAGCCACACCTGTTGTATATAATAGGGCAGGGTTCAAAGCATGGGGAAAAAGTAGCGGCTTATAGTCCGGAAATTACGGTATTCAGAAATGGAGAAAAAGACTATGACAAAAACGAAATACGAATGTGCAGTCAAAATCAACACTGGTCTGATCTGAACCTACCTGAGGATTCTAAACACTGATTTGAACCTACCTGTGGATTCTATAAACACTGATCTGAACCTACCTGAGGATTCTATAAACACTGATCTGAACCTACCTGTGGATTCTAAACACTGATCTGAACCTACCTGTGGATTCTAAACACTGATCTGAACCTACCTGTGGATTCTAAACACTGATCTGAACCTACCTGTGGATTCTAAACACTGATCTGAACCTACCTGTGGATTCTATAAACACTGATCTGAACCTACCTGTGGATTCTAAACACTGATCTGAACCTACCTGTGTTATTCTAAACACTGATCTGAACCTACCTGTGTTATTCTAAACACTGATCTGAACCTACCTGTGGATTCTATAAACACTGATCTGAACCTACCTGTGGATTCTAAACACTGATCTGAACCTACCTGTGTTATTCTAAACACTGATCTGAACCTACCTGTGTTATTCTAAACACTGATCTGAACCTACCTGTGTTATTCTAAACACTGATCTGAACCTACCTGTGTTATTCTAAACACTGATCTGAACCTACCTGTGTTATTCTAAACACTGATCTGAACCTACCTGTGTTATTCTAAACACTGATCTGAACCTACCTGTGTTATTCTATAAACACTGATCTGAACCTACCTGTGTTATTCTAAACACTGATCTGAACCTACCTGTGGATTCTAAACACTGATCTGAACCTACCTGAGGATTCTAAACACTGATCTGAACCTACCTGTGTTATTCTAAACACTGATCTGAACCTACCTGTGTTATTCTAAACACTGATCTGAACCTACCTGTGTTATTCTAAACACTGATCTGAACCTACCTGTGGATTCTATAAACACTGATCTGAACCTACCTGTGGATTCTAAACACTGATCTGAACCTACCGGTGGATTCTAAACACTGATCTGAACCTACCTGTGTTATTCTAAACACTGATCTGAACCTACCTGTGTTATTCTAAACACTGATCTGAACCTACCTGTGTTATTCTAAACACTGATCTGAACCTACCTGTGTTATTCTATAAACACTGATCTGAACCTACCTGTGTTATTCTAAACACTGATCTGAACCTACCTGTGGATTCTAAACACTGATCTGAACCTACCTGTGGATTCTAAACACTGATCTGAACCTACCTGTGTTATTCTAAACACTGATCTGAACCTACCTGAGGATTCTAAACACTGATCTGAACCTACCTGTGTTATTCTAAACACTGATCTGAACCTACCTGTGGATTCTAAACACTGATCTGAACCTACCTGTGTTATTCTAAACACTGATCTGAACCTACCTGTGTTATTCTAAACACTGATCTGAACCTACCTGTGTTATTCTAAACACTGATCTGAACCTACCTGTGTTATTCTAAACACTGATCTGAACCTACCTGAGGATTCTTGCCTTTGTTTTGACAGTCCTCTTGCTGCTGCGACGTCACCTCCCAGCTCACCTGGAATGAGACGCGTTCATTTTGTACATCAGTGCTTCTCAAACTGTAATGAATGTAATGTTTTGTTTAGTTTTGTGTTTTTTTTATTTTAATTTAACCAGTAAAAAAAAAAAGAAGACACATTGAGACGGTCTCTTTTTTTAGTGTGAACTGGCCAAGAGGCAGACAAGAAGTAGAGGATACTAAGTAAGTGCATACTTAGTTTAGACTAGTCATTGGTTAGACATGGGTTAAGGTTAGGTTTAGGTGTGCTTCCCCATGGGAGGTTAGGTTTAGGGTGAGGGTTTGAGATAGGTTGTAGTCAGGGGCGGCCTTAGGAATCTGGAGGCCCGTTTCAAGACCAAATATGAGGCCCCGAATATACCTATGACATCATTATTTTGTTGATACAGCCGTATATTGATACGAATAGTTTGACTGTTCAATATCACACGCAGCCATTACTCTCCACAATTAACAACAACACCTTTCCTCATCCTGTCGTCCCTTCACAATTAAAGTGTCTCCCCTTTACCTCCCAATGCTGCACATTTGACCATGTTATTTACATAGAATAGGTGTAACTTTACTAACATTAACATTGTGGGAGAGAGCAAGGCAGTGAGTGAGCGAGAGATAGAGAGAGGGCCAAGAGTGGCGGGGGTTGACTGAGGGGACTTCAGTGCACTGTACACTCTTGCTTCGTGTCCCAGGTTGGCTTGGTGTGGAATGTGCTAATTTGTCCCCTATATTCAAAGTCTGATTTCCATTGATTGTTGGCTGTGTTTAGCATGTATATGGCTGTGGAGTTTTGGCATGTTTAAACCTCCAGGAAAATCCGTGTTGAGGTTCTTAATCCACTGTTTTCCATTAAAACGTCTTTGTCCTACTGTCCAGTTGGGATTGTGTTGAAGTCCAGATACTTTTAGAGCTTCAATGCCATGTGCCATGTAATGTTGAACAATCCTTTTAGTTGTCTTTTTTGCATTGTTAATATTGTATTTGTGTTGTCTCAGCCTTGTAGCTATTGTTTTACTCGTTTCTCCGACTTATTGTAAGATTAAATAAACACAGTTGCTGGTTCTGGCTGTTATCTGTCGTTTAATCTCCAACATGCGTTTTGTAGTTCTATTCTTAACTATTTGTTTGGGTTTGAACTATTCTAGTCTCTGGCGTGCTGGTGTGTTGATTCCTTTTAGCTTGCTGTATACCAGATACTTTAAGATTATTTCTTTTCTGTAGGCCAAGTTTTGTGAACATACAGGCACAGGTTTGTGTTTCCACCGCATTGTGTCGGACGGAACAATTGTCATTGTTTGATGCCTAGCTGAATGGTTGGAGAGCTTGTCTGGAGAGAAGGAGTCTCCTGAGGTTTGAATATCAGTAAGTGATGCTGAGAGGTGGCTCACCATCAGGTGGGATGAGATGTTGATCCATCATTTCTTGATCTTTCTGCTGTTCCTTCGTCTGGAATGTGCAGGTCTCGGTTGTTGTTATTGTTGTTGTCGTCTGTTGTCGTTGGTTGCCATGGCTAACAGTTCCCACCTGATGTTGTGTGGGAGTTCTGATTGGTCCAGAGCGTACTGAATAACTTCTAGCTTGCATAACGTCTTAAGACAAGGACTCAAGTCTAAGATGAACAGCTCATCAGAGAAAGTGAGATCTCCTTTGTATCCTCCAAATAGGATCTTACGATCTCCCACAATGCAACAGCACATACCATGCATTGGACATGGTCCTTTCCCCTTGGGCTCAACCTTCTTCCAGGTGAAGGTCTCTGGACTGAATTTCCACACATCATTGAAGTTCTGGTTACCGTTCCAGCCACCAAATATGTACAGCTCTCCATTGTAGGTTAATGCTGAATGACTCCTGCGTCCTTCTGGTAGAAGTTGAGCAGAAGGTGTGTCCAGCCAGACGTTGGTCTCTGTGTCAAACACTCTGATGGTGTTGTAGCCCCCCTGGGACCTCCTTCCCCCGAATACAAACATCTTTGTCCCGATGACGGTGGCAGAGTGACAGTATGTAACAGGAGGTGGAGTTCCTCTGGTGTTAATTAAAGTCCAGACCATTGTGCTGGTGTCCAGCTTGTACATGTCATTAGTGTATCCAGTCAGCTTGGTGTATCCTCCATGGATAAACATGACCTTTTCCAACACACAGACTGAGTGGAAGCTCCTCTCCTCTGGAACAGTCCCAGAAACCCTGGGTTGGAACCATCTGTAGGAGTCAACATCAAATGCATAAAGCACATTGCAGTAAGGCTCCCCTCCCCAGATGTAGACTGTATCTTCAACCAACACAGCTGTGTGACCGTAGCGCATGGATGGAACCTCAAGGTGACCGTCACCTCTTCCAGGTTCCACTGGAGGTAACTTCTTCCAGCATAAAGACACTGTGTTGAAGACATGGACATGGACCATGTTGTTGAAGGTCCTTCCATCACAGCGGCCTCCAAAGGAATACAGTTTGTTCCTCACTGCTACAGCAGCATGATAGAATCGCTTTGGTCCTCCTGCTTTGGAAACGGTCCAAGACAACATTGCTGTCTGTCTGTCTGTCTGTCTGTCTGTCTGTGTGTCTTCTCTCTCGACGTCTACAGTCATTTTCAACACGGTGCATCATCTTATATCTTCTGGTGTGATATCACACGAGACACAAACTGTTGCCATGCACGCCTTAATGACGTCAATTAGTGCAGCTGTTCTTCATCTGCACCCTTTGAACTCTATTGCTATATGTATTACTTCATTGCGGCTACCTTGGGGTCTATGGATCTATGGGTCTATGGATCTATGGGTCTTCCACACGTATAGCATAGTATAGTATATATGTATAGTTTATAATATAGTTTCATTATATAGATATTCCACTGTTACATTCTTAGCTTATGCATGTTTCATGATAAATGCTTTTTATGTGATGCATTCCCATGCTTTTTTGTTCTTGCTTAATGTAAATCACTCTGGATTAAGAGCGTCTGCTAAATGCGTAAATTGTAAATTGCTACAGCGTTCCCTAACACTGATCTGTGTTGTGTTTTGAGGCTGTGTTTGTGTGTGTGTGTGTGTGTGTGTGTGTGTGTGCGTGCGTGTGCGGAATGTGCTCAAGCTGACTGGCTGAGCACGGAATGTGATGTATGGTGATAACAGTGCCGCTCGCGTCACGCGGGTGTGATATTTTTCTCCATATCGCTGTGTGAGAGACAGTCCACTGAGCAACTCAAAGTGAGGCTGAATGACAAGCATTTTGCATTCTGGCTCTTTGAGGGGAGCTAGCGCCCCCTATGGCCAGCTTGGTGTGTTTTTGTGTTCTCAGGGGCGGCCTTAGGAATCTGGAGGCCTGTTTCAAGACCAAATATGAGGCCCCCATATACCTATGACATCATTATTTTGTTGAGGCCCCCCTGAGGGTGGAGGCCCGTTTCAATTGAAACTGGTGAAACATACTTAAGGCCTCCTATGGTTGTAGTTGAAGGACTAATGACTGGTCTAACCAAAAGCTGTCTAAACTAAGTACTGCACCCTTAACAGGCAAATCTATAAATAGTATCGCCATAGTCCAGCTGGGACAGACATAAGACCTGTAACCAACCGTGGGGAACAAGCCTTCGGTCTGTAGAATAAACTTTAAGTGAATTTAGATCTGCTTTTTTATTTTTTTATTTTTCATAATCGTGTTATTGATTAGAAGTAGTATTGGCCAGTGGCCACCCCTGGTACTGAGAATACAGACCGAGTTGCTCCAATCCTGAGAGCTCGATGTCAAAAAGACATCATTCTCACCTCAACCTGCTTGTTGAAGAGTTCTGAGGCACAGGGCTTTCACTTATAGTGATTTTTACTAGTTGACTAGTTATGTTATGTTATGTTAACCCATTCTGACCTGAGATCAGATTCATACAAGGTTTCCGCCAGACACACACTGGTCTGATGAACCCATTCTGACCTGAGATCAGATTTAAAAAATGTCAGTCGCTCTTCGATTTTTCAAAAATAGCAGACCTACAAGCTCGTATCGCGCCACTCGGTGGCGCGATATGAGCTTGTAGATCTGCTATTTTTAAATAGCTAAAGCATAACATGATGCTGACACCAAAATGGGTGCCCGGTCAGAATGGGTTAAAGAACTATCAACTAGTCAACTAGTACCAACGAGGTCAACTAGTGGATTACTAGTCGACTAGTTCAGGGGTTTTCAACTGATTGTGAACCAGGGACCACCACCTTGACTAAGAATCAACCTGGGGACCACTGTTGTGTTGCAATGGGATATGGGCTAAGATTAGTGCTTTCGTAATACTTGCTATGGAATACTGTTTCTAAAACCATGGTCCACGGACTTAACTGATATACAGTACTGACACATGTGGCCCTATCTTTGGCGTGCCTTAACCTTTATCCCTAAACTTTTTTGCCACATTTTACTATAATAATGTGTGTGTGTGTGTGTGTGTGTGTGTGTGTGTGTGTGTGTGTGTGTGTGTGTGTGTATATTTTATAGTAAAAATGGCAAATACGTGCAAGATATAGCACATGATGACATGATTATATGGGCACATTTCCTAATAATGATGACTCAATCAGGCAAGCTTCACCCTTCTTGAGATTCTATCTCCCTTTTCTGTAGAATTTCTTAACCTCAGACTTCCCAGTAATTCTAATAACATTGACGCACTTCCACAGAACAGTGCACAGACGTTTAGTGCACTGTTCCCTTAAGGGAACAGTGCACAGATGTTTAGTGCACTGTTCCGTGGAAGAAAATACAAAATCTTCACTTTGCTACATTACTAAATGCATGGTCAGGGACCACATGCAATATCTCCACGGACCACCTGTTGAAAACCCCTGGACTAGTTGAATAGTTGACTAGTTGCATAATAATACTAATAGCCTACTAATACTAAAACTAATTGTAGGAGCCGTAATGTGTTGCATTCTAATGTGCTATTATGATTGACGTAAGGTATGTCACTTTAATGGGCACTGCACAGGTAGTGGGCGTGTCACCGGGGCTGGGGCGCTGCCACTCTAGTTTCATGGCGTTACCCGTCACTTGGGTGAGGGAAGTTGGACAGAGAGAGGAGGTGAGCGTGGGAGAAGACATTTCTGTTGACCGTATCAAACGCACCTTTTATCACCTTAACAACCACGTTCAGTTATAGCTAAAGCCTGGGAACTGTTGTGACTTACGTGTGGTGACAGAATAAACAGTAAAACTTACAGCTGGAATGGACCTGAATTCATTGCGTGCGCGTCATACAAGCGTCTCTTTACTCTCATGTTTAGCTCCTCGCGGCGGCCTTTAAACCGCCGCAACACTAATACTAATACTAATACAGACCTCAGCCTTCTTGTTGGAGATGTCCCTGAGGTCCAGGGCGTACACAGCCTCCCTGGCTCCCACCAGCAGCAGACCCAGGTCTTCTCTCAGCAGCATGGTGGAGTAGTTAGTCACCCCGTCCTCACGGAACAGATGTCCATTGGCACCTAAAACAATACAGAGGAGTTAGCACATAATGTGCCACAGGGGGCCAGGAATCAAACCAGGAACCTTTGGGTTTTTTTGGCCATTCCAGCACATCATGTGCACGAATCTTAGCCCTCTGAATCGGAAACGAATCGAATAGACGGGTACCTGGAGATTTCCGCCCCTACTCGTTAAGAGTCGTTACCCATTCATATTTTAGATGCGCGGTCATGGGGAAGAGCTATTGAGCCACTAAACACAGTCGCTGTATTTATCCAGCACGATTTGAAATGGAAAACTCTTAAAAAGGCCTAGAAAGGCCTCATCCACAACCTTGCACTTTTTCCAATGCATTGAGGCTGAAGGGGAAGCAATGGAACACGGAGCCATCGCTCGAGGGGAGCTTTGATTAGCGGTGAGCCAACTTTATAGTTTTAGCATTAATTATAGCGCTAATTAACACGTTAAAGACGTCGTGGGCGGTGCGGGATCTCATTAAAAAGACGTTAAAGGAGTCCTTAGCCAGGGTTGAGTTAAAAGCTAAATAAATTAAATAGAAATATAACAGGAGAAAATAGGGAATATGATATTTCACTAGATACTTTAACCGTTTAAAGCAATATCAGGTGGAAACTATTACTTTTCAGCATTAAAAAAAAAGTAGCAGATCTACAAGTTCAAAACACGACACATTGCGCCGTGTTTCGAGCTTGCGGATCTGCTACTTTTGATGCTTTTGTGTGATGCCATAGTGTGACCAATTGGGACGTTACTGTTATGAAAAACACCAAAAGTTAAAACCTGGAGATAAGACATTTCTGCCCGGCAAAAATCATAAAAAAATAAACGAGAAAGACTCAGCCATAAGTGCCAGGTGCAGCAAGCTCTCATTTATAAACATTTATAATTAGTGTGTGTGGCGCAGCCTCGGCCTATGGGCCGCAGCGTTCAGAGTATGGGTTTTATGGGTAAATCTCCCATTGGCTTAGAGGCAGAAAATGTTTTTCATGTCATATGAAAGCAGGGAATCATAGCTTCAAATTGACATATTGGTTGTTCAGTTTGACCCACCAGTTTTGGAGATATGGCTTATAGAGTAATGTCTTGCAGAGAAACAGCGAGTTGAGAAAACAGGCTTGAAAGGCTCACTTCTGTGGACTCTTAACAATACACCTAGCTACATGTTTAAGCATTTATTTCATATTTACATGTCGATTTCAGCTCTGACACTTTTTCAGACATGCTCTAGTATGTGAAGAGTCTGCCTGTGCTATTAACTCATAAACTCTCAGTCAAATCTGGTCACAAATGTAATCCAGGCGCTTTTCAAGCACCACCAAAACAACTGTACCGAGTCTAAACTACAGACAAAGCTGGGACAGGACGACGGGATGGGACAGACTCACTGTGATAGGGCACCGTTTTGCGGGAGTCCAAGTCCAAGTCATCCAGAGCCGCGGCCAGGGGAAGGGGGCGGAGCCAGGCGACACACAGAAGGGCCAGCAGCAATAGAGGACGAGGCGTCATCATCATGGCCCCCTTTTCTTTTGGACTTTAATCGAGCGCCAACGTCCTGACGTCACTCGCTCATCTCCTGGTTCCAAGGGTTTCGTGGACGTTCTTCCTCTATGGAGAATAACATTGGGGTCATCTTAAAATCGTCTCATATAAGAATTGTGGTCCAAGAATAAACAAACTGTCTCTGCGATATTGTCAGGGAAGTGTCTCTGTATCGTTTACGACAGTCAGTCACATTTGATACAGTCCGTTTCTAGTGAAAATGTAACTAATTCGGCAGCAGTAACATCAGCGTTTTCTCAGTTGATTCTTCAAATCCATAATATGAGTGAAACCGCTGGGATGATTAGTTTGTTTTTCAAACACAGTTCTTATATGAGGCGCTCTAAGATCCCCCTATGGGGCTCTTAATACAAATTAAGTACACAAACTCTAGCGATATTGGCGTCAGACTTCGGTGCTCTATTAATGTGGAGGATACTGTTGTTAATGTAACAAACCTGCCTTTAACCGTAGCAGGAGGAAGGAGGGAATGCAATGCAATGCATTCACAGTGCAACGCATTAACTGGGGGAGGAGGAGGAGGAAATGTGGGCTGACTGGATGAGGGCACTGCTGGCCCCTTCACTGGCCCCACTCAGCAGGCTGTCCATAGCGAGAGACGGATGGCACTGACCTACCCAAAACAAAGAGAGAAAAGGGGGGATGGTTGAGAGACATTAAGGTTGCATGGATATCATGGGTTTCTCTCTCTCAACAGAACATCACAAACCGCGGTTCACATCCGACAGAGAGAGAGAGAGAGAGAGAGAGAGAGTCAGAGGAAGGGATACGTGTTGCAGAGGCACAAAGACAAAAGATTTAACACAGGGCTAGAAAAGCGAGACTCGGGTGGAGGAGGAACGGGTGAACGTGTGCGAGAAGTTTAAAAAGAAGTGCTGCAGACGAATGGGCCGAGCGCGCCGAGAGCTAAAGTCAGTGCGGCAATAATTCTGTCAGGGCCATAGTGATGGTAATGCAGGGCCATGAAAGGCATTCAGCAGGGGTGCAGGGGTGTGTGTGTGTGTGTATGTGTGTGTGTGTGTGTGTGTGTGTACCGCTCTCTCTCTCTCTTAGCTGAGCTCTCCTCTCCTGCAGCACCAACACAACATAACACACCACATCACATCACCCTACAACACAACACAACACACTACACCACAACACAACACACTACAACACAACACAGCAGCAAATAGGAGAGGCAGCGTTTCCTTTCTGTGCACCACAACTGTGGAGCATACTTCCTGGGGAACTAAAGGCCCATTCACACTGAGCACTACAAGCATACAAATATAGTTTTAAAAATCGTGCTTAGTCAAGTGGATGGCAGAATTCACACCGATATATATACACACGTCACACATAATGCAGTTATAGTTATCTTTTATATTTATAGTGCTCAGTGTGAATGGATAACTAGAGAGGCTAACTGAACTCAAACTTATATAGCGCTTTTCTGAGTACCCAAAGACGCTTTACATGGGGGGTCAACACAAATAAAAACAACTTTAATAGAAAAAAGAAATAATCACTAGAAGCTAAAAAAACATTAAAAGACAAATGTTTGCACATAAGCGGACACACCTTCTAGCACTTTTTAGGTTAGCACTCTCTAAATTAGCACTGTATATATATGGTCCCTCAGCTCTTGACTTTATTAATAATATGTTTCTAGTCTATGGTTTTAACTTTTAAGCTATTGAATGTTATTTCTCGTGGCCGTTTGGAATGGTTACGGAGCTATATTTCGATATGTAACATGTTTTTCGATATGCAACCATGTGGACCTACTGTATGTGTATTCATTGCCTCAGGTATGCTGCAGCTGAGCCACGTTGAGGGTTTTAGTTGTACGTTCCCGTTCGGTGTTCACCATATGCTGTGTTTTTGTTTGGTGTTTGCTGTAAATGTCTATATCGGTATCTCTGTGTGTGAAGCACTTTGAACTGCAACCCTGTATGAAAAGGTGCAAACAAATATTATTATTTTGTATTATCAATATTAACACAACACAAGAGATTCTTGCAGAATGGCCTGCCACGGCTTGTGCAAGATTAAGCTAAAGTTGTGTGTGTGCGTTCCCCAAAAACAAGGAATTTCACAAGATATTAAGTGTGAGACTCTCTGGGTTTGTTGCACAACAAACTCACAACAATTAAGGGCTCATCTAGAGTGGAGTAAAAAGTTAAAGTAACTAACTACTCATGTTACTTCACAGTATGGACTACAAGCCCAATTAAACAATACTCTGGTTTCCAGTGACTTGACTTTAATAGCAGTAGTAGGATATTAACCAAACCACTACTACTACTACTACTGCTACTGCTGCTGCTGTTCTTACCTGCAGACATGCATGCTTTGTCTCTGCAGATGAGCCGTAGCATGTCAGAGAACGCCCTACGGATGAGATGTTTCACATACCCTGTCAACGACGTCAGACAACACCCAACAACCAAATACCTCTGCATCCTACACTCTGTATCACCGCTGTCGGGCAGAAACCTCCTATCTCCATATTTTATCCTTTAAAAAAAAAACATTTAGGCCTGACGTCTAAATAAATAAAAGTCTTCTGAAAGAATATATATTCAAAGATTTGTGCCGCATTTTTACGGCTTTTCAAAAATAGCAGACCTACAAGTGGCGCGCTATGAGCTTGTAGATCTGCTATTTTGCAATAGCTAGTAGAACAGAATGCTTAGTTAAAACACCAAAAGGGGTTATACTTGACAATGAATTGTCACACAGATGATTGCGATGATATGCAATTATGCAATAATTGTTGTGACAGGCCTAATGCAAAGCTATGTCTTAACCTGTTGACAGTCACAGATGTTGAAAACTAGCACGTACTTGTCTTGTGCTAATATAGACTTTTTAAGCAACGCATCTGGTTCGTCCGTGATTGTGGTTTCCACATCAAATAAGTGAATGTCAAGTCCAAGTGCGTTGACACGTCATGGGTTGCAAAAAGGATTGGTACATTTTCAGAAAACCACAGGACTTGAACCCTAATACAGTGGTTCTCAAAGTGGGGTACGAGAACCCCCAGGGGTCCTTGATTTGGTTCAAGGGGTCCCCAACAAAATGACGTAATATAGTATCAGAAATTAGCACATTTAGCCCTATATAAATAGAGTACTTGAAAAATAGACTTCACAACAAATATATGATGCATTTGGGGAACGGATTCAACACTTTAACAACACAAATGCTGGGGTCCCTTGCACAAAATATGTTCAGATGGTTCTCTGCGGCCAAATACAATATTGTGGTCCTTGACATGAAAAAAGGTTTGAGAACCCCTGCTTTAATAGTGAACTAATATGGGAGGGGATACACATAAAAATGCAACAGCCTACTTTGGGTCTTGTTTTGGTTGAAATTATGCCCGTTTAATTACGTATGTGCATGCAGTGCATTCAGCAGCCGCTCTCCTCTTATACCAGCGTCCCATTAAATAGGAATTCAACTTAAATTACAACCATCTGCATTCTCCCACTATTGTGCAGTGCAGACCGCAATGCACTGCCAAGCTATAAAAGTCACATGGCTGGGCTAAGAGAAAGCATTCCTTCACCTGACTGAATTGATTTTAGATTTTGTTTATGTCGGGGAGAAACCAGCTAACTCCATTTGTGATGTTAATATTATAAAGACACACATTCAAGTCTGACAATTTATAAAGTTACCATGCCAACTTTGACAAAGCAGTAGCCTATATTGTGTTGTTCTAAAAACATGTGTTTTGTTTGTCTTTCCTGAAAGGTTAATAATTTGGACAGCAGAGTTGAATTATGATAAAAGATTAGATGTTATGTGGTTATTCTTTTGGAAGTCCTGACGTCACTCGCTCATCCCCTGGTTCCAAGGGGTTCGTGGACGTTCTTCCTCTATGGAGAATAACATTGGGGTCATCTTAAAATCGTCTCATATAAGAATTGTGGTCCAAAAATAAACAAACTGTCTCTGTGATATTGTCAGGGAAGTGTCTCTGTATCGTTTACGACAGTCAGTCACATTTGATACAGTCCGTTTCTATGTGACTGACTGTCGTCAGTCAGGCACTATGTGACTGACTGACTTGTGTCGTTTCTATGTGACTGACTGACTTGTGGTAAGTCTCCACCTAAGAATTTCGGCCAAAAACAGTAGTTCTCAGAGTGGGGTATCCAAGCAGGTATGCCCTTGCCCAGGAGTTCCTTAAGGGCAAACAATCCTAAGGTTTCTCAAAGGGTGTCGTGACGTCCAGTGGTGCAGAATACTTTGATAGCATTTGGAATCACTTCAGTTTAACCACTCTTAAAAACACACCTAAGTTGCACTGTACTTGGCGAGTTATGTTTCCACATCTACACCAACTCTCTTCATATGGTGAAGAGCCTTTATATTATATATAGCATATATACCATAGGCTACCTACTTTTTATGCCAATACTTTTGGACTACATTTTAAATACCGGCCTTTCCTTATAGTTGCAACTGAGTATTTCCAGATTGTGGATTTGTGGTATTGATACTTTTACTTAGTATACTTCCACTAGCTCTGGTCCATAGCCTTGAAACAGTAGAAATCTATGGACCAGAGCTATACTTCCACCACCGACTGCGTGCATAGCAGCAGGTGTATGAACTGCAATCATGTGTTTTAAAGACTATATTGTTTACAACAGTGTTCTACTTCTATCTAGAGTCATAACATGCACTTTGCTTTCACAAACACAATGACACACTCACACAGTGTGACAAATAAAATACTCGATCGCCAGCTCTGTGTGTACTGTGTGTGTGTGTGTGTGTGTGTGTGTGTGTGTGTGTGTGTGTGTGTGTGTGTGTGTGTGTGTGTGTGTGTGTGTGTGTGTGTGTGTGTGTGTACAGTGTAGCAGCCTACTGACTGTATAGTACTAGACACACCCTGACACAGAGCTAATTCTGCAACACCAACATTACACCATACATACACCAAACGTCTTAAAACGAATCAATCCATAATCATTCACACACACACGTATAGTTTACCTCATACAGCAATTATCTTATGACCATTATGATGTGATCACAACAAGAATAATAATACAAATGCACAACAAATCACAGTTCTCCCAACACAATGACGCTTTTTACCGCCTTACCTTCTAAAGTGAAACTTTTCCTTCAATGTTTTGCATGCAATGATGCAACAACTGAACTTCCTTGATAGATTCCCAGATTAGGTTGCATTGCATGAGGAACGCCCCAGGCTGCAGCAGGTAGGTAGGTAGGTCGCCTTTTTTTTATTAATAATATAAAACCGGGCGTACTTACGGCAAAGACAAAGTGCAGCGACCCCACACCATTCATTCATTCATTCATACAGACAGACTGTGTACAGGACTTGTCCCCGACCCCGCCGGCTGTCCCCAAAGTGTCTTTTTGTTGTTGTCCTACTCCTGTGAACAAGTCTCTTTTTGTTGAGGCGAGTTGAAACGCATGCCGTCCCGTTGTGATTGAAAGAATGTGTGAGACACAGAGACTTGCACAGACAGCTTGCTTCTTTAACCCGGGTTCTTTTTTTTAGTCGAGATTGAGCATATTATGCAGAGTAAGAAAGACGGTAAGACCCCTCAGACCCAGAGCGCATGCAAGGTGCTGATCTGAGACCTCTCCTCTCTTCTCTCTCTTCTTTGTGTCACCAGAAAGAACAGCGTCTGTTTGTCACCAAAACACTGTGATTGGACGAGACGAGAGCAGAGGGAGTCGTTTGAAGATGAGCGAGGGAGAGGGGTGTGTGTGTGTGTGTGTGTGTGTGTGTGTGTGTGTGTGTGTGTGTAACACTGACTGTAAAACAACAAGTCCTGACAGGATGAGACTGAGACATATAGCTTAGCCTACTGCTGAAGCATGGACAACATCTGATCTCTAAACCGGTGGTTTTAAACCTGTTCATGTCAAGGTCAAGGACCGCCTTAATGTTAATATTTAAGATTATTCAAAATAAATATTCCAAACATTTTCAAGATTGTTCAGATCACAGACAGGCCTGATAGACAGACAGACAGACAGACAGACAGACAGACAGACAGACAGACAGACTTAAAGTACTAAAAGTACTCATATTGCAGAATGTCCCATTTCACAAGGTCCAAATGTGTACAAAGTCTTGTGATAATAGCAGATCTACAAGCTGACAATGTGTTGCATTGTGAGCTTGTAGATCGGCTATTTCCAAATGGCCAAAATGTATATAGGGCTGGAGTGGTTAATGGATGTTTTATAATCAAAATTACAATCTCCAAAGTAACTAAAGTTTTCAAGTAAAAGTACAATATTTTGATCCAAAATGTAGTGAAAGTGAATTTATTGGAAATTGGAAATACTCAAGCAAAGTACAAATTCCTTACTAAATTACTTAGTACTTAAGTAAATGTATTTAGTTACTTTCCACTACTGCCTGTGGCCAATCCACCCCTGGCAGTACTTGAGTAAATGTACTTTTCTGTAACAACCTTGTAACAACCTTGAACCGTTAACATCATTGGTGAGCAAACAAGATTTCAAACGTATCTGGCTAATATAATGGTTATTTTTATTGATGGACCACAATGGAGAAACAATTAAGCCCCCACGGGCCTTTTTGTGTTATCCTTTTAGCATAACCTTTGACTGTTCTACGACCTGGCTGTACTGTCAACAATCTGGTTAATAAAATATTCAATCAATCAATGCAAGAACAATGGTTTCTGTTTCAGCGTGCTAATGACTTACCAGGAAGAGAAAGGCTGTATTTATTAGCTTGGAATCCTCACTGTTAGAATAGATGGCAGAAGCTGTTGGCAAAATTACGGGCTACAAATGCAGTGGTCCAGCTAAATGATGGAGAGTTGGTAACCAAATGGATCCTTATAGATCTTTACAGGTAGATTTATTGTTTAATATCTGTAATGCATTACTTAGTTAATTTACAAGAAGTAACACACCACAACATTCGCCTGTTGTGGGTTTTCAACTGATTATGAACTAGGAACCCCGACTAAGAATCAACCTGGGGACCACCACCTGGTTCCTGACTAAGGGCCGATTCATACTCCTATTTTACCGCTGTTTCGGCGCTGTAGTGCCGAAATGATTTCGGCTCGTCAGAAATTTTCAGTAGCACCGAAGAGCCGACTTTAGGACGGTACCCGCCGACCCGAACCTCAAATGACGTCACATTGTAGGCTCTACAGCGCCGAACCGACTTTTATTCTGCTCTAAAATAGGAGTATGAATCGGCCCTAAGAATGAACCTCATGGGGATCACTGTTGTGTTGGGTGGGGGATAGGGATATGGGCGTGGTGTGGGGGGGGGGGAAGCTTGAAATTAAATATTGACTGTTAAGGGCTTCATTTAATTTGATAATTTGAGGTGAATTAAATCAAGCCCATAACAGTCATTATTTAACTATCATGCTAGTGGTCCGGAGCTCAAAAAAGATTGAGAACCACTGATCTATTCCTTATAGGTTGCCCTTATTCTGTTCTCTTAACTTTCCATGATAAACTCATACAGCAGACATAAGCGATTGCATGATTGGGGACATTTCCTAATAATGGTAACTCCAGTCTCCAGTCAATCACATGCGATTGCATAATTGGGGACATTTCCTAATAATGGTAACTCAACCAGCAGTAGACCTGTACTTTCCTTTGACATTCTAATTCCCTTTTCTGTAGAAGTTATTGATATCCGACTTCCCATACTGACAACATTGATGTGTCATCATACATCATCAGGTGCACAAACTAGCTGGTTGATAAAAACAAATCTTCAATTTCCTACATTACTAAATGCATGGTCAGGGACCACATTCAATAACTTCACCCGACCACCAGTGGTCCACGGACCACCAGTTGAAAACCTATACACATCAATACAGCATGGAATTGTGGCAAAATCTCATCCAGCGATAACAACATAATTCAAAGTCTTAAGTGGTGGTCTGTGGCTGTGGCTCAAATGGCAAATAAGTAATGGGATTGGGCCTTGACATTGAAAGGGTTGAAAACATGATAGCATGTTATGTAGACAGATGACCTAGATAGTGTTCATAGTTTCTATTATAGATTTTTTGAAGTGATTTTCTGTTTAGACTGATAGGTCCTTAATTGTCTCCTGCTGCCGGGCCTGGCTTTAGGCCTACTTATGATAGGAGATGAATATTTCTATGCATTTGATGTATTACCTTGTGTTGTCCTTGCTTACTATAATTACTCTGGATTAAGAGCGTCTGCTAAATGCCTAAATGTTTAATTGTAAAACCTTAAACCACTGGGCTACATACATACACTGCAGACTACACAGCTGTGCCATGCTGCTTCCTACCCGCGGCGGCCTACAGCGCCTTAGACCATGAACAGAAATATTATGGGAATGCTGAAATATGCTCCTGGCTTTGCCAAGCTGTCAAAGAATCACCTCAGAATTTCAAAGTACCTGGCTGGCACAGTGTTATCAACAAAGCCTCCCATTGTGAAGTAACCTGATAGAGAACCTCTCGCACTGTGAGTCCTTTAAGTCCATGTAAGGCAAAGCCACGATATGTTTGTATCACACAAAGTGTATCATAAGGCATAAAAGGCCATTTAAAGAGAAATAAGGAGTAGAAATTAATTAAGTAGAATACAATATTAAAGGCAAAAGTACATTTTTAGGCTATGATCTTTTTTCCCCCCAGTTAATCACATAAACCATAGTGTCCTTGGAGTCAAAGTGCTTCTAAATGATTAGATTAATCAAAATGTAATAAATAAATAAATTGATTATCACCTGGGCTGAGTTGACTTGCAGCAATACAGCATATGGTGAAATAGTGCAGAAAGGGTAGGTTAATTGTACTTAGGCCATTCCATTTCTACAATTCCTTACAATGTTTTCTCTGTCATTCAGAACATTGTTGCAATTAGTGTGAGGTAGTGTGAAATGGCTGGTTTTGCATGAAATGGCTGGACTAGTAGGCCTATAGTTTGTTAGTCGTCACGTCAAACGTCATCACTATAGAAGTCCAGTCACATGCCTGTACTTCTTGTGCCTCATGTGGCTGGACCCCATACAGTGAAAATCAGACTATATATGGCTCAAAAGAATAACTTGAACAACATCCCAGATTCTGTGCACCGGCGCCGTGGAAAAACGGGCCCCGGTGAACAGAAAGGTAGCCCCTGCTGGGATGTCCTGACGCCGGCCCGTAGGGAGGGAGTTGTTTGAAAACACACAGCGTGTGGCGCTGGCTGCCAGCCTCACCATGACGCAGGCGTTCTGAGAAACAGCCAAAGGCCACTGTTTTACACTCTGTCCATGTACTGGTTTCTTTTGGAAATGGCATATGTTGACCATCACAGTGTTGGCATAGGTATGCATGCAGTCACTCAACTATCTTTTTAGATTATGCGGTTTTCGCAGAATGAAATGCAAAAGAAAGATTATTGTATTCACCTCATACTTGCAACAGAGTGACTGTTTCTGAGCTTTTGCATTGGTAATGTTCGGTGTTGATTATCAAATTGCCCGAGCCTATATTGACGCGGACCCATTTTACAGGGTCCGCCAACATAAATTAATTCTTGGATAAATGAAGACTTTCATGCAAAAAAAACAGTTTAATGCACCTCGAGATGTAATGAACAGCAGTGTTCTAGTATGAAAACAGACAACACAGAAGATATAATACAAATGTACAAGAGAGAGAGCGGTCAGAGTACGAAGACAGTCTCGCATGAGCTCTAGTGCCTATACGGCACTTCATGGAGTCTTATAAACATTTGCACAGTTACAAAAAAGAATACGAAAAAAATAGATGACACAAAGTCATCCGTTTGGTCTTGGTAAACATACCTATCCATTCTGAGATTAGTTTTTATTGTTGCTTTTTACCCATCAGATCTGCATTAAGGAGAATACCTTAATTAATACTTTAATCTGATGTGATTGTATCCCAGAACGAGTGGTACAGGTGAAAGATGTCATAACTCCATCGATCGGATCGGGACACATCAGCTGCATAATCGGCGAAACCGATGTTGTGAAGAAGGTCAAACAATGGTCAATATATCGTCTTCCAAACCGATATAGTATATTGGTCAGGCTCTGCCATTGTGGGAAGTAGCCATGGTTCACATGACGCTCGTACTTCACGAGCGTCACGGCGAAACTGCTTTTTGGGATTGCTATTTTGTGTAGGCCTACATAAACGTTCAGATTTCAAATATAAAGTGCTCACCCCGGGGCTACGGATGTTACAATTTTAGCACCTGTGCATTCCGCATTTTTATCCGAGCTGCTTTTTCCGCCATAGGCTTTCAACTACGCGCACCTATAGGTTGGGAGGTGTGTTGCACTCTGATACACTGGGTGTGTTCGATATAGGCACACTGACCACACTGCGAATAATAGGCGAGTGCGCGAACGCACCCAGTTTGAGAAAAATAGCCGGGGCGCAGGCACCGTGCATTCGGCCAGCAAAATTCTCACATCCGTGGCACCCATGGTAAGTACTTTATATTTACAATCTGAGCGTTGCTCTGTAAATGCATAGCGGTCCCAAAAAAACAGACTGAAGTTGCTTATGACAGTCATGTTTCAGGGCTAAGTGGGAAGTAAGGTTCTGCAGCATAGGAGAAAGGGAATGATATAAACTTAACACAAAAGCCTAGTTTCCTCAGACTATTTCACAGTTCATATAGTAACCAAACATGTCAGTAGTAGTTCAACATCTATTCCATCGGAGGGCAGCCTTGCGTATAAATACAGTGTACTCATTGAGACAGTTATGCATTAAAAATTACAAGCAGCAACTCGTTTCTGTTGATAAACAAACAGAACAACACTTTAAAAATGCACCATGTGACTCAATTTATACTTGAATAAAGTGTCTTGCACCAAAAATAACAGATTTAAGAGCTTGTGTGTGCACAGGGACGGAGTAAAGTAACGCCCACGAGGGCCCCTGGGCCGCTAAATTGTTTGGGGCACCCATAGCGAAATGTGTTTTTATCATCTTTTTGACCTAAATTTAACCAAATCAAGCCCTTTTCAGGGCCTCAAACCCAGTACCGTGCGATCCAATTTCCCCAAAGGGCCCCTGGCCTGACCAATGGCTAATTTGGCACTGCTTGTGGCTATTTCTGAATAGCTGACATTTTAAATTGGGCTTAACCCTCTCAAGGACCCCTGGCCCTAGGGTGGGTGGGGGGGGCAGATCCCACTGTGTCCTAGAACAGAGAATATGAAATATGTTTTGACCTATATGTTGTTTGACCCATATGTTGTCAAAAGAGAACATTTAACTTCAAGCAAACCACTTTAAGAAAGAATCACATTAACAATATAGCTCTGCTATTTTTGTGGTGTGAGACACCGTCCGGCCGGCACACACAAGAGAGTACAAATCAGGAAAGCATACTTCCTATACTAGGATCCAAGGTATTTGAGGTCAGTTATATTATAGCACCATTACAGTACAGTACAGTACAGTACAGTAGTATCACATACAGTACAGTAGTAGTATCACATACAGTACACAGCATTACAGAGGAGAAGTATTGAGTGGAATGTCAGCAGCAAACCGACAGTACAGTACAGATCTGAGCCCTGTAGGTTTCAGGCTCATTAAAGAAACAATGCAGTCAATGAGCTGGAACAGGGATTCTAGGTCAGGGCAGGGCAGGGTTCCCAAAGCTCTCCGTGCCAAAAAGGAAGGACCCCAAATAGCCAGTGGGTCGTCCGTCGCCATGCTGGCGACGGACAGGAGTTAACAGGGTCTGTAACTCTGATAGAGTTAACAGGGTCTGTAACTCTGATAGAGTTAACAGGGTCCGTAACTCTGATAGAGTTAACAGGGTCCGTAACTCTGATAGAGTTAACAGGGTCCGCAACTCTGATAGAGTTAACAGGGTCTGTAACTCTGATATAGTTAACAGGGTCTGTAACTCTGATAGAGTTAACAGGGTCTGTAACTCTGATAGAGTTAACAGGGTCTGTAACTCTGATAGTTAACAGGGTCCTTGCAAATAAGTGTCTTTACATATTTTGAAGAAAACCAGAAAGACTTCACTGATTCAGTAATTGGGTCTCATGATCAAAATATGAACATTATAATTGTGTGTAAAAAAATAAAATTTGCCACGTACAAAATCCAAGTGTTTGCCACGTACGGACCCATTGATGATAACCCCTGGTCAGAGCTTCTGGCTGCGGCCCACCGACCTCCAAACGCTTTAAAATAATACAAATAAAAAACAAAAGAATAGCGGAAAAAGGCAGCACTATAGTGTGTCAAGATGCAACGCCAGGGTTGTTACTTAGCTTATAGCTCAGCTATTTCCAAAATAAATAATTTAAAAAGTTTGAAAGTTGAAATGTAATTGGCCTCTAGCACCCTCTGGTGGCCATCCTGGTGGCTGCAGCCACCACTTTGATAATGTCCTCGGTTGACTGAATTATTTCCATCCAGATGGAATAGAAGGCACCGATATGAATGTTTAGCTGCAGATAGATAGATAGATAGATAGATAGATAGATAGATAGATAGATAGATAGATAGATAGATAGATAGATAGATAGATAGATAGATAGATAGATAGATAGATAGATAGATAGATAGATAGATAGATAGATAGATAGTTGTGGTTGGATCATGGTTTGGCACTGAAGACAGTGAGTTGTAGGAATGCAAACAGTTTAATCCAATTTATATATAAAAAAGCAAGAATAGCAAAAACAGCTTGTAAGATCGTCTATTTTGCAAATTTTGTCAAGAACATTAATTTTTTTAATGTATTTTTAATCATTGATACTTTGATTTTATATTATGTAAAAAATAAAAAAAATACCCCAAAAGACGCTTCTTGAGTATTTGATGAATGTAAAAAGTCGACCTGGATAGAATGATGGCTCAGAAGAACATAATGGAAGGTTGCAGCGCCGCTGAGCTGCCGTGTGGCAGGAAGTGGTACTGCACTCTAATCCTGACTGGCTCGTCTCTTCTCCAGCTTCAACTTAAGCTCCTCGTTGAGCGCTGTGGATAAACACGCACGCACGCACGCGCGCACACACACACACACACACACACACACACACACACACACACACAGGCCCGGATTAACAATGGAACCACGCTGGGCAAGACCTATGCTGTAGACGCTATCATTTGTTTTGGGGCGGTATAGTTGTGGGATTTTGGCAGAAGAACCGCCCAAGGAAATGACGTTGACGCTTTAAAAATCAGTTTATATTCTCCGTGAATTAAACAAGTATTGTGATTGGTCGGAAAAATATCGTATCCGGGAGAAATACATCTGACGGATGTTCCGGACCGACACTACTGCCGATAGCGCCTCTGCCTTAGGTTGTGACCAGGCTTTTCTCTTTGCAGAAGAGTAAGGCTGGGACTAGGGGGGACAGGGAGACTCACTGTGTGCTAGGGGGAGGGGGACAGGGGACAGACACTAGGGGGGGACAGGGGACAGACACTAGGGGGGAGGGGGACACTCACTGTGTGCTAGGGGGGAGGGGGGGGGGACAGACACTAGGGGGGACAGGGGACACTCACTGTGTGCTAGGGGGGAGGGGGGGAGGGGACAGACACCAGGGGGGACAGGGAACACTCACAGTGTGCAAGGGGGAGTGAGACAGGGGACAGACACTAGGGGGAGGGGGACACTCACTGTGTGCTAGGGGGGAGGGGGACAGGATGAGCCTCCTCATGGGGTTGGTGGGGGAGGAGGGCACTGAGGATGTGAGGATACGGCGGTCGGGGGCGGGGCTTCTGGAGACCGCCGCTTTGCTGCACCACCGATCTGAGGAGCAAACACACCGTTAGTGCCACAGCACGCACGCACAATCGCACATGCACGCACGCACGCACACACAGACAGATGCGCGCAGGCACAGACGCACGCACACACACAGACGCGCATGCACACACATACACACACACACACACAGGTTTGTACAGGGGTGATGGAGAGGGTCACTAAATGTCCACACTCACCTCACTACCACACCAACAGTGTTTTGAGCAGGAGCACAGGCACGCAGTGCGTTTACCTGCTAGTGATATCAAGGGTGTGTGTGTGTGTGCGTGCAATTTCTCATTTTACGATTTCTCATTTCTCATTTACGATTTCTCATTTCTCATTTACGATTTCTCATTTTCGATTTCTCATTTCTCATTTTACGATTTCTCATTTCTCATTTTACGATTTATCATTTGGTTACGATTTCTCATTTTACGATTTCTCATTTACGATTTACGATTTCTCATTTACGATTTCTCATTTTACGATTTCTCATTTCTTATTATTTCTCATTTCTTATTATTTCTCATTTCTCATTTCTCATTATTTCTCATTTCTCATTTCTTATTATTTCTCATTTCTCATTTCTTATTATTTCTCATTTCTTATTATTTCTCATTTCTCATTTTCCTATTTTTTTCTTATTTTTTTTCTTATTTTTTTCTTATTTTTTTCCTATTTTTTTCTTATTTATTTCCTAATTTTTTCCTATTTTTTCCTATTCTTTCGTATTATTTTTCCTAATTTTTTTCCTAATTTTTTCCTATTTCTTTCCTATTTTCTTCTTATTTCTTTCCTCATTTCTCATTTCTTATTATTTCTCATTTCTCATTTCCTATTATTTCTCATTTCTTATTATTTCTCATTTCTTATTATTTCTCATTTCTCATTTCTTATTAATTTCTTATTATTTCTAATTTCTCATTTCTTATTATTTCTCATTACTCATTTATTATTATTTCTCATTTCTTATTAATTTTCTTATTTTTCTTTTATTTTTTTTCCTATTTTTTTCTTATTTTCTTCCTATTTTTTTTCTTATTTTTTCCTATTTCTCATTTTACGATTTCTCATTTACGATTTCTCATTTTACGATTGTGTGTGTGTGTACCCTGTTTGGGGGGCAGAGCGGGGGCTCTGGGCAGGGGGCTGGAGGGGGCGGTGTGCAGCATCCGCTCTCCGTTCTCATCGTTGGACGAAACGTACGCTGCGGAAAATGAACACACAAAATTAAATTCAATAAAGACAATCTTTGTCTATGAATAAAAAAAGTCAGGCATAGACGTGGGGTTGGAAAGAATAAGCGCGTGCGTGTGTGTGTGTGTGTGTGTGTGTGTGTGTGTGTGCGTACTCACTGATGTTCTCTTCATAAGGCTCCTCCAGTAAGAAAGGTTGTAGCGTTCCTGCCGTCTTCTCTACCAGAGCGTCTATGACCTCATGGAGCGAGGAGCAAGGGATCTAGTGGATCACACAACAACATGTTCACTGTGAGAGGAGCAGGGATCTACTGGATCACACAACAACATGTTCACTGTGAGAGGAGCAGGGATCTAGTGGATCACACAACAACATGTTCACTGTGAGAGGAGCAGGGATCTAGTGGATCACACAACAACATGTTCAGTATGAGAGGAACAGGGATCTACTGGATCACACAACAACATGTTCAGTATGAGAGGAGCAGGGATCTAGTGGATCACACAACAACATGTTCAGTATGAGAGGAACAGGGATCTACTGGATCACACAACAACATGTTCAGTATGAGAGGAGCAGGAGAGGATCACACAACAACATGTTCATTATGAGAGGAGCAGGGATCTAGTGGATCACAACAACATGTTCACTGTGAGAGGAGCAGGGATCTAGTGGATCACACAACAACATGTTCACTGTGAGAGGAGGAGGGATCTAGTGGATCACACAACAACATGTTCACTGTGAGAGGAGCAGGGATCTAGTGGATCACACAACAACATGTTCAGTATGAGAGGAACAGGGATCTAGTGGATCACACAATAACATGTTCATTATGAGAGGAACAGGGATCTAGTGGATCACACAACAACAAGCAGGTAAAAGAGTAAGGTTTCAGCAGACTAACACCAGTCACTTTCCCATTCAATGTAGTAGAAGAGCTGACTGATTACACCACAGATATGTCGTCTCCGCCTACAGGAAATACTGTAGACATCTCTCTTGCTCTCACCGGAGGCGGTCGCATATCTTTTCTCTCTCTCTATTCTCCTCTCTCCCTCCCTCGTCCAACACCCCCACCACACCCGCCTCGCCTACCCCCCCACCTTTTATTTTTATTTATTTTCCTCTGGAGATGCAAGACAGCTGAGGGCAGGCCCGAAATATGGCTGCAGCTGTGTGCCACTGAAACAAGTTCCAATCAACTCTGTTGACATGACCATGAGTCCCGTTTCTGAATCGGTCTATAGAGAGACCATGCATCATTATTTAGCCAAGCGCCATCCAGTGTAAAAACCAAGACACTCAAAGTCTGTCTCCTTTCACTGCTTTTGAGTGTTTGATTGTCGTGGATGATTGTCAAACTTTAATTTTATTTTATTTGCATTCTTTTTTAATCACGAACACGGAAGGAACAGCTCTCTCATTACCAACGATCCGGGGTGCAACCATAGTGAAGATGAATATTCTTTGACTATTTAAAGGTGAGGTAAAAAACTAAAACTAAACGCCAGTGAGGGCCTTTTTGGTTAAAAACTATTTGGCAGACGTTATTATGACTGACATTAAATAGTATTATTTCCTACGTTAGGATACTTACTGGATTTTCTACATCGATGATGTAACCACCCTGCTCCCTCTGCGTCACTCTGTAGTGTCTGAAAACCGACCTACAGACAGACAGACAGACAGAGACAGACATCATCACAGTACAGTATACAGTGGTACATCCTACCCGGCCTGTCGGGTGGTGACAGTACAGTACAGTACAGTACAGTACAGTGTCCTACCCGTTGAGGTCCTGTCTGGTGGTCACAGCCAGGGAGCATCCATCTCTGCCTGGACGCAACAACATGTTCCCACAGTCTGGATGTCTCTCCAACAACACCTCCGCCTCGTTACGGGACACAGGCCGGAAACACCTGCGCACACGCACACACACACACACACACACACACACACACACACACACACACACACACACACACACACACACACACACACACACACACACACACACACACACACACACACACACACACACACACACACACACACACACACACACACACACACACACACACACACACAAATAAATATAGTATAACATTTACCAACACAGTCATTCCTACCTCCGCCACTTTAACACATAAAGGCCTGAGGCCCAATCTACAATTGTTTGTGACATTATTTTTTTTTTACAATAGAAACGCTGGCCACTGGTCTGCATTTCTATCGTAGTGTACTGGCATGGATTGTGTTAAAATATGTTTGCTTTTATTATACAGCATAATATCTACAAGCTCATAGTGCGGCACAAATGTGCTATGAGCTTGTATATCTGCATAACGCATACAAAATGGATAAAGGGGTTGAAATGATTATGTTGCCCTTGAACCCCCTCAAGGACCCGGGGTCACTCCCAGCCCGGACCCCACTGCCGTAAACAACCGTTTAAAAATCCTAACAGTTTTCTGTATGTCGCTGCTATGTATTATATATAGCTAAACGGGATGCTTTCCTGGTTTTAATGGCTTAACATGAATAATGAATGGGGGGGGGGTGGACTCACGCTGGGATCTCCCCCACCAGGGGCACGGAGAGGGGGGAGGGCGGGGCGCGGGTGGGGGTGCTGCGTGCTCTCCTCCTGGACCTCTCCTTGTCCACCACCTCCCTCAGCATCTGCAGCTGCCCGGGCAGCAGGGTCAGGCAGGACGGAGCGTTGAGCTGGACGGGAAGCACATTTCATGGAAAGTTCATATTTTTGGCAGTGGTGTAAAGTAACTAAGTACTTTTACTTGAGTACTGTACTTAACCCATTCTGACCTAAAAATGTCTTCTACATCCTGACAGTTTTCTGTCGTTCTTCCATTTTTCAAAAATAGCAGACCTCCACGAGTGTCAACAACAGAGTGTGGAGGGGTGTTGTCCAGGTGTTTTGTTTTTTGTTTGTTATTTCTTGTCTTTTTCTTTTGTGTAAGTCATGTGAATTTTGTATGCTTTATTGAAAAATCATAAAAAAACTTTGATGACAAAAACAAATAGCAGACCTACAAGCTCGTAGCGCGCCACTCGGTGGCGCGCTATGAGCTTGTACATTCACCACTTCAACCCTATACATTTCGGCCATTTGAAAATAGCCGATCTACAAGCTCACAATGCGTTGCAACATGACGCATTGAGAGCTTGTAGATCTGCTATTTTCAATAGATTTTCAAAAAAAAAAATATTTGTGAAATGGGAAAACTTTTACTTTGAGTACTTTAAGTACATTTTGATGCTGATACTTTTGTACTTTTACTCAAATAACGAAGTAGTTCGTAAAACAATTGAGTACTTTTTCCACCACTGGAAAAGGGTGTTCTATAGGAGTGACCCCCAAATTGACAATCATTAGCCCGCGGACCCCCATTTGAAAACATATGCCCCCATAAGAGAAGATTCTACGACTCTAGCAGTGATTTTCAAGCATCAATCATTTCAATCAGAGTACGGAAGCGCTCGTTATCAGTAAAGCAACCTCCTGCTGCCTCCTGCATTATGTGCACATTCAAAACAGGTGGTACGCCTGGGCCGTTGAGTGATAGTCAACGAGCGCTTCCAAACTCCAGCACAAAAAATCATCTGCAAGGAATTTATTGACAGGAAGTAGTTCATAAAATGTCTACGGTGGATTTTTATGAAACAAACACTTTACAGATTGAAAGAGGATAATTCAAGCTTTCCCTAAAGCTGCAATGTTGGTGATGTTGATGTTGTTTAATATAATTAGAGAGGACTTTTCTGTTTGGATGAATGGGCTGTCTATGGGAAGTGTCACCTAGGTATCACTTTGCTGGCAAGATGGCTGCGGTCTGAATAAAGAGAATTGCTACGCGGTTTGAGCTTGTAGATCGGCTATTTTTGCTACGACAGTAATATGCACTGTGGCCCTCTGGAGTGAGTGTGGAAATATATTGGCCCTCGCCATCGTCAAAGTTGCCCACCCCTGACATGGTGTACAGTATAGTGATGCTGATGTTAGCTGTACTGTGTGGAGAGAGAGAGAAGAGTCACTTACATCTATAACAGAGTAGAGGAAACCTTTCCATAGCTCCCTTGCTTCTAGGTTTGGAGCCTGAAACATAACAGCACATCAACATGTTGTAATTGTTCATTATGCTAGCCTGAACGCTCGCCCCCATTTGTCGGAGTGGACCACTCGACCCCAGCAACAGACCACTCGCCTCGCTTGAGCGGAACTCTCGCCCCGCTTGGTGTGAACAGACCCGGATATTAACTCATTTAACACATTAACACATGTTGCTATTGACAGGTATACACGTCCTATAAATTAATTACGCGGGGCGCTCCTAACGAGCAGGCTCGTCTTGAGGCGTTTGATCGCTATAAGAAAGCCTCGCTGTGTTTCATTTTTGGAATCGGTGCCTAGACAGACACGGCTGCTAGGGCCCCGCCCACCCGCACTGTTTCTGTTTCCCCATATAGCCATTAGCTTCTGTATTAGTCGCGGCCTTTGCACACTCTTTTCTCGGAAACTACGCTGCTGTCGGTGGTTTCGAAAAGATCAACTCATAGAACTGTACAAGAGGCAGATGCTTAAGAGAGCCTCCTCCCTCCTGAAGGTATCGGATCACCCACTTCGGTCTGAGTTTGAACTGTTGCCCTCAGGTCGTCGGCTGAGGGTGCCCACTACAAAGACTAATCGGTTCAAACTATCCTTTGTCCCGGCTGCTATTCAACTGCTGAACAGCAGATAGCACTTTATTCTTGCCTCTTTGCACATACTGCCCACTAATGCACTTTTGCTGACTTTGCTACTATTGGATGTCATGAATTCTCTGTCTCTAGTGCCCTGTTCTTAGATCTTAGTCTTGTATTGAATGTTGTTGTGTGTGTTTTTTACTATGATCTGGCTGCAGACCAATTTCCCGCAAGGGACAATAAAGCTAACCTTGATGTTCGGAGGTCATTTCTTGTTTATCCGGTGATCACGATTGGAACATTGTCGTTCTTCTCGATCAAGCATTGGCCTCACTTTAGCGTTGATGTTATTGCTTTAGCATCTAAGATGGACACGTGTCATAGTGGAATTGCTTCTCATCACGTGGCACCCAAGCGCCACCAGGTGGCATTCAATGTGTTTAATAAATAAGTAAATACTGTACATAAATTATCCACCTACTGCCAGGGACTTTGTTTGTCCTTATAACCTTTCAAGTAGTCACAGAATATTTATATACTGTGCGATGGACCCCTCGATCGTTGATAAACACGCAGGTTTTCTCTGTGCTTCTGCAATTTTTGGCGGGTCAACCGTTCAATAGTTATAGGTTCCATTGGGAAAAAAACATGCTGATGGACGCGGAAGAGGACAGAAACAAAAGCTGAGACAAAAATCTCAACTGGTTAATGCCCTAGTGTGTATGGATGTGTGTGTGGTCTGGTCAGTGGTATTATCATTGTGTATGGATGTGTGTGTGGTCTGGTCAGTGGTATGGATGTGTGTGTGGTCTGGTCAGTGGTATTATCATTGTGTATGGATGTGTGTGTGGTCTGGTCAGTGGTATTATCATTGTGTATGGATGTGTGTGGTCTGGTCAGTGGTATCATTGTGTATGGATGTGTGTGGTCTGGTCAGTGGTATTACGGTGAGTTTGGTCTCTCCGTCCTTCATCCTCAGGATGAGTCTGGCTGCCTCCAGGTTTCTGTCTCTGCTACAGTCGTCTATCAGCGAGACGAAGCCGGCCAGATCCAGCTTCTCTATGTACTGTACAACAAACACACACACACACACACACACACACACACACACACACACACACACACACACACACACACACACACACACACACACACACACACACACACACACACACACACACACACACACACACACACACACACACACACACACACACAGGCTCGTCAATAGAATCCATTTCCAAAGTTTTACATATATTTGAATGATTTTTCAAAAACAATTCTAACACAATGACATTGTGGCCCGGGCCGGCGGTGTGGCGGTCCGGGCACCCTAGGCTGCAATGCCAGTCTGACAGCGTGTCGCGGGTTCGAATCCCGATCCCCGGCGACCCTTTGCTGCGTGTCCCTCCCCATCTCTCTCTCTCTGTTTCCTGTCAGTCTGATGTAATGGTATATATATTATATATACAGTACAGTATATACTCACATGTGTGTCCTTGGCGTTATTGAAGAAAAACAGGGTGTTTCCACACAGGCAGGTCCAAAGTCGCCTGGAGGCCTGTGACAGAGACACGCGCGCACACACACACACACACACACACACACTTTAATTTGGATCTGAAACAAAAAGTGCAATACATCTATCTAACTATATTATGCCCCTAGTCTCTGTGTGTACGTGTGGTGGGGTCTCTGTACGGGTCGGGCCAGCCAGCCAGTTAGGCGCCTCCACACCGCTGGGACGAATCATATCTCCAATCTCCAAATATGGAGCTGGCCTGTTCTGACATCTGCATAGACTCCATATTTGGGCATGCCTGACGAAGAACTCCATATATGGGGCACATACATAATAACTGGGGACTGGTGGTGAGGCATGCGTTTCCCACTTGACCTGCATCGTTTTAAAGTAGGCCAGTGCCCAACGGGCACCGCTCTAGTAGATCAGAATGCCACATTATGGTCAAACACAACGGCTGCATGCTTATCCCATGTTGGGCGGGAACCCCTTTTGGTGTTAGCATCATGTTATGCTTTAGCTATTGAAAAATAGCAGATCTACAAGCTCATAGCGCGCCACTCGGTCTGCTATTTTTGAAAAATCGAGGATGTAGAAGACATTTTTATACTGTATATTTAAATAAATGTCACATGGTCTTCTTCTCCAGATGTAGACACACTGCCTATGACAGCTGATTCAGAACAGTATTTAGCCAACTTTTTTTGCATTTGTCTTTTGCAATCGTCCCGATATCAGTGTGTGTGTGTGTGTGTGTGTGTGTGTGTGTGTGTGTGTGTGTGTGTGTGTGCGGCCCGAAAACTTTGAGAACTACTGCTCTGGGATTGGGATTGCCACTGGAGCCAAACCTCTGGCATGAGTCTGTCTCTATGGAGTCACATGTGTGCAATATTGACGGTTTTAGTGTTTTCTAAATGATGTTTGTTAAATTGATGGTTTTAGTGTTTCTCCCAGGGGGATGAGAGCTGGAGGCAGCCTGGAGCTCAGCTGTTATGGAAATGTTCTCATGGATGTGTGGCTGTGTACACTTGAACCCCTCTCCAAAATGAGGGAAAGAGTATCCATTCCCTTAAAAATGCATAATGCATCCCTGCCTGCATGTTCTAATAGCCCTCATAAATATACATGCTATTAACATGCATCACCATATACCTTCTAGCCAATGCTCTCTCTCTCTCTCTCTGCAACTTTGTGAGAGTGAGTGAGGCCACCACCATTACTGTATTGATTTGACATTTAAAGAAAGATTCAATAGACTGATTATTGCCAGAGGAAATGTGTTTAGGACACCACCTGCACCATTGCACCAATTGTATTGCATTCCTGATGTTTCAAGTAGGCTAAATCAAATTAAAATAAGACTAGTGTATAGCCTTCTAGTGTACTGTCTAATACTGAGACAGTATACAGAGAGAATGGCTGTAGCTATGTAGCCTATATGGATACAATTATGTTGTCATTAAATGACACGTTTAGCAGTCCATTCATAAAATGTACATGCGTCTCCAATGTATGTCCACGCTTTGCTTTTATGGATGAGAGCAGCGGGCTATAGACGCTGTGTGTGTAAACTGTAAAGCAAATAAAATCCCCCATAATAACAGCAGGTCGGTGTGTGTGTGTCTCGCCTCGCCCTGACTCCAGTCAGACGCCCAGAGGAACCGACACAATAAGGGAAGTTGACAGACAGCTCTATTAATATAGAACGAACAGCAGGGGATTGTTAATAATATGAGATATCCCCCTCCACAGCAGCCCACTGTACTGACTGACCGACCACAGCATGCATGCACTCATTGCACTGCCTTATAACAACACGGAACCGGCTTAGGCTAGTGTGTCACACTCACACCGGCACGCGATGGAAGCAAAACCCTTCCACCTTACCTTCTCCTTCGGTCCTCGCTTCTCCAGGTATCCCTCGTAGTAGCAGGGCGGTAGCTGCGCCCGGGGTCCCCCCGGCCCCGAGCGCTGTTTGACGGGTGCAGCCGCCATGGAGTACCGCTGGCTGTCTGTCTGGATTTCTGTCTGTCTGGCTGGACTGGAGGGATGGATGGATGGATGGATGGAGGGCTTTGGGCACCCACCGAGGACAAAGGGGCGCTATTAGTAATTCAGTGAGAGTGACAGACACGCCTTCCCCGATGAGATATTGCCATCATGGAAAATATCCCCCCCAACAGCTGTGATGATGAAGACCCTCTACTGTGTCTGCAGGCTGGCTGGCATGCAGAGGAAGTGGGGGGGGGGGCGTTTTAAAATAAAGCTCCTTTTATTTTCTGACAATCATTTAATAGACTAGTAAAAAGCATTAATTGTTAATTAAAGTCAAGTGATTGAAGGAGTGATGTCTATATTTTTATATCTTATTTTATTATTATTATTTTATTTATGTTTTTATTTGTATTCACTTGAACACTTTAGTCAAAAAGTGTAGCCTGCCCTACAGTCAGACAAGCTAAAAGTCCTGGGGGCTGTATTGTTTCCATTGTGTGGTCAATTCATTAATGAACATAGCTATACACAATTAGCAATAATACTTATATAATATCACAAACACTATAATGTAGCCTACAGTAGAGATGGGAGAATTACATTTATCTACCCTTTTGTGTCCCGTGTCATCTTTTTTTTGGGGCGGTGCGATTTGTGTATGAAACGAGTGTTACGCGTCCTTTAACCAAACGCACTCATGGTTCCCAAAGTGGGGTCCGGGCGGGGACCCCTAGGGGTCCTTGAGGGAGTTCCAGGGGTCCCCAACTAAATCATATTTAGGAACCAAATGGGTCTGTAACTCAGAGAGTGTACAAATTGTGTACAACACATTTGTACACTCAGAGTTAAATTAACTTTGATTTTACAATATGCATTGGGGTCCCAGAGATATAGATAATGCCATTAAATGGGGGTCCGTAGACTAATATGCATGTCAAACTGGGGGTCCTTGAAATTAAATGGGTTGAGAATCACTAGCTGTAAAAGTCTTCTCTTATGGGGGTCCCTGGTATATCTCTTCAAATGGGGGTCCGTGGGCTAATTAGGGTCAATGTGGGGGTCATTGAAAAAGTTTGGGAACCACTGCTTTAACGCACTGGTTCCCAAACAATGGGTCGGGACCCATTTGTGGCTCACGGACACATTTGTAAATACAAATACCCTAAATACAAAGGGAAAATGGTAAATGGTGCATTTATATAGCGCCTTTATCCAAGGCGCTTTACAGAGATTGTGCATTACATTCACCCATTCACACACACATTCATACACCGATGGCAGCGGAAACCATGCAAGGCACCAACTAGCACATCGGGAGAAATTAGGGGTTCAGTGTCTTACTCAAGGACACTTCGACAGTAACTCTGGGGGAGCCCGGGTTCGAACTGGCAACCTTGCGGTTACCATCCAGGCACTCTACCCCTGAGCCACCACGGCGTAAAGGGAATACATCATTGCACATAAAAACGACTCCAGGGTGTCTATAATGAAGTATACCAGGGGTCCTCAACTAGAAATGATGAAGGTCCACAATTTTTTTTTTAATAAGACCGAGGTCCGGTCCCATGCGCGTCCTTCGGAGAGCGGGGCTCTATGCCCGTTTAGTATGGTCAAGCCAAGCTTATACAAATCAGATCCCCTTCCACCCAACCAATAATGGGGTGCAGAGTGCAGGCCCGGAGTGGAACTCCAAATCAGGCCGGGAGTTATACGCCCTGGCAGGCCACACTGCGCGCGCGCCAGAATTTTGGAGGCCCTTGGGGGACATTTTGGGGGCCTTTGCAGCAATTTCACATGAGAAATGTACAATCTGATGTTATTTATATTATTAACTTAAAAAAAATATATATATATAGTTTTTTTTTTTTTTTTTGGGTGGTCCGCAAAGAGGTGGTCCGCGGTCCGGTCGCGGACCGCGGTCCGCCAGTTGAGTACCCCTGAAGTATACTGTCACCTCATTACATACACATGAAAAACTGGAAAAATACAAAAATTGTGGCACTCTTAAGTAAAAATACTCATTCAGTTGTGAAAACAGTATATGCTATGTATTGATTGATTGAATACTTTATTATTAACAGGCTTTGGGCCAATAAGTCCCATATAGGGCCTAGGCTTGTTTCCATTGTGGTCCACTGTATAATATCGGAATCGGCAGACATGACCCTGAAAATAATCGCATATCGGTCATAATTTCATAATCATGCACCCCTAATAAAAACCACTACAGAGTAGTAGAAGGTGTGTTCTAAATGTGGGCGGTGCCATGCAGGCTACTCCCTCTAGTGTTGTGGCTGTGGGCGTCGCTCACTCTGGAGAAGTGTATTAATTTGATGATGTAAGAGTGTTCAGGGCACTGCAGAGGGCATAGGAGGGTATTCAGGGCACTGCAGAGGGCATAGGAGGGTGTTCAGGGCACTGCAGAGGGCATAGGAGGGTGTTCAGGGCACTGCAGAGGGCATAGGAGGGTATTCAGGGCACTGCAGAGGGTAGCCCCTTTCGGGACCCTATATAAAGCTTTTCTGAAATTTTGATGAGTTTTATGTTGGGTCATGACTATATTTTCGTATGGGAATTCCGGAACGCGGAAGTAAACATGCTCTCTAAGATCCTATCTGCGGCGTGTGACGGCCTTTTTTTGCCTCTTTTTGCTTGAGTTATTCTGAATTCGGGAACTTTAAGTACCTATACATCCCGCTGCGAATATCTCCTGTGGCGCGGAAGCCGTTAAGTATTTTTTATCTTTGTTTGACCGATTTGGTCGCTTTATTTCTTCTTGTTTGTTTACCGTTTATTGTACCGCCTCCCGGTGTGCGGTTGGCTTGTGCGGCTACGTCCCTGCCTCTGATCTGCTCTGTCATAGCTATAGCGCCACTAGCTAGCCAGATAGGCGGTACAATGAGGTGTCAATAAACAAGGAAGGAAGAGAAGAATCAAAGCGACCAAATCGGTCAAACAAAGATTAAAAATACTTAACGGCTTCCGCGGCACAGGAGATATTCGCAGCGGCATGTATGGGTACTTATACTTCACATATTCAGAAACGCTCACACGAAAAAATGTCGTCAAAGAGCGCAGACAGGCGCTAAACATGTTGTTTATGTTTTATGAATGGCCGCGTACCAGGTGGCATGTTAGTGATGCAACAGGACCCAATGCACTGGGTCGAACAAATGTCAGAAACTTCAGTAGCATTGGGTTCTGCTTGGAGGGCTATGCAGAGGGCATAGGAGGGTGTTCAGGGCACTGCAGAGGGCATAGGAGGGTGTTCAGGGCACTGCAGAGGGCAACATCTCTTTGACTAAAACCAGTCGCAGTGAACCTTGTCCTCTACCCTGATATGAGCCATCCAAACAGCAAAAGTGTGAATAAATATACATATCACATATAATTACTATACAGTAGTTTTCAACCCTTTTCATATCAAGGCCCATTATTATTTGGGCCTTTGAGCCATGGACCAGCTAGCCTCAGACCTTTGAGCAATGGACCAGTTAGCCTCACAGACCTTTGAGCCATGGACCAGTTAGCCTCACAGACCTTTGAGCCATGGACCAGCTAGCCTCACAGACCTTTGAGCCATGGACCAGCTAGCCTCACAGACCTTTGAGCCATGGACCAGTTAGCCTCACAGACCTTTGAGCCATGGACCAGTTAGCCTCACAGACCTTTGAGCCATGGACCAGTTAGCCTCACAGACCTTTGAGCCATGGACCAGTTAGCCTCACAGACCTTTGAGCCATGGACCAGTTAGCCCCACAGACCTTTGAGCCATGGACCAGTTAGCCTCACAGACCTTTGAGCCATGGACCAGTTAGCCTCACAGACCTTTGAGCCATGGACCACCTAGCCTCAGAGACCCAAAACTGAAACAGATTATGTCCAGGATTCCATGCTGTATTAATGTTTGTACCATTAGGAGAGAAAACAGGCAAACGTTGATCAAAAATAACAATTCTTCTAGATTCTCTAATTGTGTAGACTTGTCAATGAATTAATGCAGACGTTTAACAATAATTTTAAAACCTATAAGGGTCCATTTGGTTACTAACTCTCAATCATTTAATTGGGGACCACCTGGAATTCAGGACTTCAAGGACGACTGGTTGAAATCCAGTTATTGTAAACAGTTAACCTATATAGCATCTGTCTAAATAATCTGCAAACAAAATGATAACATTGTGGTCAAGAAAAACAAGGCCATGTATCAAAAACATGAGACAAAATGACCACAGTGTAAGTCTGCATGGTCACCATAACTAGGTCAAACTGTGTGTAAATGCTGATGTAATCTCAGGTCAACACAATGCATACAGTACATGTACACACACACACACGACACTGTACCCCGATTCATTCATATTTTTATTGAAACAAGCAAACATGACAGCGTCCAAAAAACCCTTTACATCATAACAAAAATATACAATACATACAGAGATTATACAAACAGAATCTAGAGAGAGAAGAGATTAATCCACATACCCTATAAAGATAATCCAGGATCATCCCGCTTTGAGACTCTCCCCACAGAGTGACAAAAATAATAAAACGAAGGCATTTCCAAAGACAATTTGGCTATAAAGAACAGACACATGCATATAATGGCAGTAACATTGACACTGAAATATACATGAATATCCTGCGTATTAAAATAAAGTTATTGTCATAGAATAATAATACTTAACGATATTGCTTTCTAGAGACTTCTGGTGGGCTTTCAATGGTAATTCGACCCCTCGGTATAGAATATACTGTAGTTGAATTGACGGTTTGCAGCACCACAGGATAACTCTATCCCGCTGTGACACGCAGCACATCAACATTGATCTTTAGCCCTTTCGTCCGCAAGGGGGTGTGACGATACAATACAACCCCCCACACCCTCCATGTCTCACTCACACACCCTTTCATTTAGCCTAATGAAGCGTGCCAACCCAACACCTGAACCAGGGCAATCACTCACTTTCTCTTCTCTCAGCGCAGACCCAAAACAAAATAACCCCTGAAACCACCTCCCACCCTGCCTAGTAAGCCTAGCCCACCCACCACAGCCTAGTCCACCCAACACCACCCATATAACATAACATGCACCATATGTAAACATTAAGACTTCACGAGAACTTGCAGAAAATAGCCCATCTACAAGCCCGACGGTGCGTTGCAAAGCGACACACCCTGGGCTTGTAGATCGGCAATTTCCACACACACACACTATAGGGCTCAAGTGGTTAATAAGTATCCTATAGGGCCAGGGGTCAGGCATGCAGGGTGGTGGCATCTTGGGGTGGGTTTACAGCCGATGGTGGGGGTTGTGGCGTTCAGATAGAGAGAGGGTGGGGTGCATAGGCAGGTGGTAAATGAAGAGAGATGGCTGGGTGGGGGTGGGGGTCTATATAATCCGCTGCCGAGCTGAGCCGTGTGCCCTTTTCCTCAGAGAAAAGAACTGACAGCTCCCATAGCACACAGAGAGAGATGGCCCTTACGGCCGTAAGGCCATTTAACTAATCACAACCGGAAAGGCATCCGTGTCATTTTAGATTTTAACCACTTTAACTATAGTATTGTTACTTTGGCTATTCAAAGCAGATACGTATACAAACAAGCTCATAGAGCGGCACGGACTGACACGCTATATGAGCTTATAGATCTGCCATTTTTTTAAATTTGTGCAAATCTTGAACATTTTTCCTTTGCTTCTTCTGGGGGGGGTCCCTCCCTGGAACTAAATATTGAGATCGGCGGAGTCCGTGGCCAAATACATCATTTTGAGGGACATGAAAAAGGACTTTTTTTTTTGAATGGGCTTAGGTCTTAGTGGGTTAAAAGGAGGAGAAAGTTGATGCTTGAGGTGAATGAATGGGACCCAGGCCATGTCCGCACACAGTTTAGTGTCTCTTTGTCACGGGGGGCTTAAAGACGACAGCATGCGAAGCACAAGACAACAGGACATGACAACATGCACAATGGATGAGCTTAAACAGATACTAGCATTCCATAGGAGCAGCTCCACACCCAGCCTTTTAGCATGAGAAACAACAGACACGTTTAAGCCCTCTGTATTCAATGTCTGAACCGCTCCAAGCTTCAACAAATTACAGGCGTAGGGGGAAAACTGACAATTAAAGTGTTGTCGTTTTGTTCTATGGGTTTTTCCTTTTCTGTGATTATACCACCAATAACAACATATATAACATGAGTTGACAGACGGAAAGTTTAACCTGCATGAACCCTAGCGTTCCGCCGTTATCAGTCATGACATAGTAGGTGAACAATTGGAGATATAAAAGCTTGGATATTGACCTGTTCTCAGTGAAGAGATATGGTGTAGAGTAGACAAGGTATATATTAAGGTTCAAGTGGGTAAGAGACCATTTGGGGTAAAGAAACAAAAAAAAGAGACCCCATAGAGGGCGACAGACACTGCCGGCAGTGTCGGTAAAGCTGGAGACAACAGATAAACTCATAGCTGGGTGCTTATGGCTTTGGCACCATGCTCAGTACTGCTTAAATGTCTGGAAATTAGGTTAGACAAAAGGTCTCCGTCTCCCCGTTTTAGGATGTTGTCCAACATTTAACATGATAAAGATTCAGCACAATACCTGAAACACCAACCATGCACTCACACACAAAAAAAGTGCAGAGCCAAGCAATTTAGAAAAACAAAAAACAAAATCACAGCCATCAATATATTACAACTTCAAGTTCATCGTTTCCGTCGTGCATAAAGTGAAGCATTTCTTTGGCACCAGGCTTGAACTCACACCAGATAACTCAAAAGAGCTGAATTCATGAAAGGCAGATTAAGCAAAACGTAAATGATGCTCCATCGTACTGCAACAATAACACAATGCGTCACGGGCGTGCGTGCATATCACACACATCACCACACAAAGTATAAATCGTAGCCTATAAATTGTCTTTAGAATAAAAATAAATGGGGCAGTTCAAAGAAAAACAACAATTGTCAAAGGTTTGGGAAAAACGCCATACAAATAAATTCATCATCATCATCATCTTAAATACCATTTGTACCAAAATTTCCACACATGGAAAATTACTGCTGAAGAATATTTCTGTTTGGTCTAGAAGCAAGCATGCATTTTTTAATTTACACCGTAGAATCCCTGGATGATAAACTGAGACGCTCACAGACTGCACAGGAGTGTCTCTATTCACCACAGCATCTATTTTTAACCCATTTAGACGATTCTACAATTGTTTTCTATGTCAGTCGTTCTCAAATATTTTCATGTCAATGACCCCCAAAAATATATGTAATTGGCCGCCGACCCCCATCTGAAAATATGTTATTTCAGGGAACCCCAGAAGCAAAGATTTGAGTTGAAAACGTTGGCTCTGAAAGAATATATATTCCTGCCCATATAGCTCATAGCGTGGCACTTGGTGCCGCACTATGAGCTTGTAGATGTGCTATTTTTCAATAGCTAAAGTGTAATATAATGCTTAAAACACCAAAAGGGGTTCCCGCCAAGAATGGGTTAAAACATGTGAATGTCATACATCCATTCAACTGGCCAAGACAAGAATACACGCATTAGACATAGTTGATAGCAGATCTACAAGTTTACACGTCGCTGTCCTAAGCTTTCAGATCTGATTTTTGGGGGACCACGGTCGATCGATCGACCGTGTCGATCGTGTCGACGTATCGATCGACACGGTCGATCGACACGGTCGATCGATCGATCGACACGGTCGATCGACACGATCGACACGTCGACACGGTCGACACGATCGACACGGTCGACACGATCGACACGTCGACACGATCGACACGTCGACACGATCGACACGATCGACACGGTCGGTCCGATCGACACGGTCGGTCCGATCGACACGGTCGGTCCGATCGACACGGTCGGTCCGATCGACACGGTCGGTCCGATCGACACGGTCGACAGATCGACACGGTCGGTCCGGTCGACAGATCGACACGGTCGGTCCGATCGACACGGTCGACAGATCGACACGGTCGGTCCGATCGACACGGTCGACACGGCCGATCGACACGGTCGGTCGACAGATCGACACGGTCGGTCGACAGATCGACACGGTCGGTCGACAGATCGACACGGTCGGTCGACAGATCGACACGGTCGGTCGACAGATCGACACGGTCGGTCGACAGATCGACACGGTCGGTCGACAGATCGACACGGTCGGTCGACAGATCGACACGGTCGGTCGACAGATCGACACGGTCGGTCGATCGACAGATCGACACGGTCGGTCGATCGACAGATCGACACGGTCGGTCGACAGATCGACACGGTCGGTCGATCGACAGATCGGGTCGGTCGGTCGACAGATCGACACGGTCGGTCGACAGATCGACACGGTCGGTCGACAGATCGACACGGTCGGTCGACAGATCGACACGGTCGGTCGACAGATCGACACGGTCGGTCGACAGATCGACACGGTCGGTCGACAGATCGACACGGTCGGTCGATCGACAGATCGACACGGTCGATCGACAGATCGACACGGTCGACACGACAGATCGACAGATCGACACGACAGATCGACAGATCGACACGGTCGATCGACAGATCGACACGGTCGATCGACAGATCGACACGGTCGATCGACAGATCGACACGGTCGATCGACAGATCGACACGGTCGATCGACCGTGTCGATCGATCGACACGGTCGATCGATCTACACGGTCGATCTACACGGTCGATCGATCGATCTATCTACACGGTCGATCGATCGATCTACACGGTCGATCGATCGATCTACACGGTCGATCGATCTACACGGTCGATCGATCGATCTACACGGTCGATCGATCGATCTACACGGTCGATCTATCTATCTATATATATATATATATATATATATAGAGAGAGAGAGAGAGAGAGAGATCTGTGCTATATCACACTAAAGACCAATAGCCACAGTAGTTCCCTTCCGTGTCCACCAGATGGTGCTAGAGGACAGCATTCCATGTTGGCTGCAGCTTGATGACAGCATTAGCAGAGGAGTGAAGGAATGCTGGGGAGGGAACATACTGTTCTCATGACCGTGTGTGTGTGTGTGTGTGTGTGTGTGTGTGTGGACAGTACGTCTACTGCACAACCAGGATCATACATAGTCCTATAGATGTATATACACATCAGCGGCTCAATACATTCATATTTCCATAACACTGAGAGCGTCACATTGAGAACTTCTGATTACACACAAACGTTTTCCTTGTATGGTCCTCTCAACTTAACGACTTAATGGTTTCTTAACGGGGCCTAGTGGATAAGGCGTGTTGTGTAGCGTTGTGTGGAGAGAGACTAAGAAAGAAAGTGCCTCGGTGCTCGGAGAGAGTGGACTGGAACCCACACGGGGGGGGGGGGGGGGGTAGGGGGGGGCCGTGGTCCATCCTAAAACAAACGCTCCCATTGTGCCGACAACAAACCCAGCCGTTCAGAACGCCTGCGTCACCCTTGAACCCTCCTCTGCTAAACCCTGAGTGTTCATTTGACTCCTAGAGTAGGAAATGGACCCGTAAAAGGTCAGAGTTAACCACCGAAGCCCTCTCTATACAAAAAGATGATCTACAAGCCCAGAACACGCCCGAACTCGCTGCATGTTGTGAGCTCGTAAATTATTTTTTGATTTACTTTTTTATGTTTAAAGTTCGTTTGATATATATATATATATATATATTTTTTTTTTTTATATATATATATTAAGTAGGTTAAAATAACAATATAGGTCCACCGTTTTGTCCTCTCATGTTGATTCCTCTGTGTTCAACAACTGTATAAAACACAATTATATTCCATATTATTCATCCCAATTAAACATTTGAAAAGTCAGATGTCCCCCGCCTGGAGATTGTTTTACCGTCAAATATGATGATGGGGGGGAAAGAGACATCGTCCCACCCGTCTGACTCTTCACAACCAATCCTCCACCCTTATTATCCTGGGCTGTCCGTCCGTCCGTCCGTCGCCTCAGCGCGACAGAGGGACAACCACCTCCACGTAGTTGTTGGGGAAGAGTCCCGATTGGCCGCGGATGGAGCCCTCGTACCAGTTCTCGTCGATCTGGCTGATCAGGGTGATGACGTCGCCCTCACGGAAGGCCAGCTCGCCCTCGTTCTCCGCCTCGAAGTCGTACAGGGCCTTGACGCACGCCTCCGCTGCAGGACAGAGAGAGAGAGAGAGAGACAGAGACAGAGACAGAGACAGAGACAGAGAGAGAGAGAGATGTCAAGACATGAGGTGATGTCTGTGGAATACTGTGGTGGAGAGATGGAGGAAGGACAGACGGACGGAAGAGAGAGAAATATAAATAAAGAGAAAGAAAGAAGCAAAGACGAGGACAGGCAGAACTTCACCCCCAAAATGAGGTAAGATAAGTTTTTAAGTCATACAGGCTTTCCACAGGACAGAGTGGGATAGGTGACGCCTTTTGATGACGTCATCGCAAAAAGGTCCGTCGCTCTGGGGTGCAAAGGGTTCTGGGAAATTGAGGCCAATGCATTACAATGGCGGCGGCGGTGGTGCGGGTACTTCCCTCCTCCGTTCTGTTGTCGCCTGCACGAACCCCTTTTTGTTGTTAGCATCATGTCATGCTTTAGCTATTGAAAAATAGCAGATCTACAAGCTCGTGGAGCGCCATCGTGAAAAGTGACATGAAAGTGTTTGAGAACGACTAACGTAGAAAAACATGGCTTTTTCAAGAAAACTGTCAGGATTTAGAAGACATTTGGCAGAATCGTTCCCAGCAACTCGGCGGTCGGCACAGTGGCTCTTCAAAGGTTAGTGAAATCACGGCAGGGAGATCCGGAATACAATCGTTTAATCACTGCATTAAAACTGTTAACAGCCCTCCTATCATTTGTATTGTTGACCCATTTCTAAAATATTAGCGCAACTTTTGTTCAACTTTGACCCCTCCCTCTATCACATGGAACTATTTTTTGGGTGTAGTGATATGGACATAAAAATTCTGTGTGATAGAGGGCTCTCGGGCAATCAATTGCAACAACTATATTAATGTCAGTATTTCATACAGCTTAGTTAACCCATTGATGCCTGAGGCCGAATCTGGGAACGCCTTCTAGGGCCTGACCTAAGGTTTCTGAAAACCTTCAAATTCTGATGATTTTTTTTTTAATAGTTATGTTGCTACATGTATAGCAATAGCTGATGAGACACAGAGAGCGCCCCGGCATCAAGGGTAGAACAACGTATACGTTGCACCAGGCGTCAATAAGAATCGGAACTATCCCTTTAACCCATTTTGGGAAGAACGACTGACATAGAAACATAGCTTTTTCAGAAAAATGTAGAAGACATTTTTAGAACCCGATCTCAGGTCAAAATGGGTTAAAGAAACAATTAAATCTGAATGCACAAACAAAGTTTCACTGCCATCCGCATGCAGGATGCTCAGGGACTACATCAACGTCAGTCATTAGGGGGTCTCTCTCTTCCCGTTGTGTTAGTAGGGATGGGATGGGACGATAATCCTTATTTATAGTTTATATCGTGATAATAAAAAAAGACAATGCTCACAATAATCGTATCGCAGCGATTTAAATGCATCATGAAAATTGCCCTCAGTCATAAATACGCTACTAGGATGAATTAGCTTTTGTTGAGCTGGAAATTCAGAACCACTTAACCCATTCTGGTCTTTATATTATAATTTAGCTATTGAACAGCAGATGATCTACAAGCTCATAGCGCTGCACCGAGTGCCGCGCTATGAACTATTTTTAAAAAATCGTGAAAATGTGCCTCACATCTTTGAATATATATTCTTTCAGAGTTTCAGTTTTAAACTCAAATCTTTGCTTCTGGGGTGTCCCTGGAACAACATACTTTCAGATGGGGTCGGCGGCATATTACATATAATTTAATATAGAAATATTGTTTTTTCAGAAAAAAAGACATTTAAAAAAAAGACATCGTCCCATCCCTGGTTTACTAGGCCTGTCAGCGTAATCCCATAATAATCGGATTGTTAATTTGAGATAATAGCAATGATTTGTATGACAACTGAAATCAACTAAAATGTGATGACGGCGACAGGTCTAGGGGGTTTAGTAGTGCACTGCTCCGATGTCAAAACAAACAAAACATAGATCACACAGCCACGCATGCATAGTTGCATACTGTTGTCCATCTCTCTCAAAACACACACACACACACACGACAAATTTGAGTCCAATTAGTCTGAGTCACGTGGGTTGCGTGTTAGGATTCCACGCCGGATGGTCACACTCACGCGGTCTGCTCTTCACCGACGACTGTCTCTGGAAGGCGGGGCCTGGGTGGTGATGATGATGTCGTCCAAGGCGTCAGAGGAAAAGACACGGATCGTTGCGGCGGGGATAAAAAAAAACGTGAGGTGTCGGGTGAAATCAGCCCTCAGCTATATCTGTCAGAAATACAGGGAGGGGATCCCCTCCCTTACGTACTTGGCAGGGCTTTTCTTAACCCCCTTTTTTTTTTACATGATTTGGGCGTTTTTATATTCTAGTAGACTCTGGAAAAGCATTCCAACAGCCAGCTTGTAGGATGGCTCGCTAGGCAATAGACTTTCAATCCATACCTCCTGAGTTTGAATCCTGCTTACAGCATTATTTTTGTGTCAACAACCTTTATTTGCAGATAAAGTAATGTTTTTTGACCGTGACAGAGGCGCACCATCTCTGGTGGCCTTGAGGCCACGCGAGGCACCGCTGAGAGTCACTGTGGCGAGCGTTGCGGCGGCCACCAGAGCCGACTCAGCGCCGTTCGTACCAATAGGCAGAGAATAGTGAATATTTGTGCCCCATCATAATGCACTGATAACATATGAATCGACTGACACCCGTGGCTTTGTGCAGTGCCACTCGGTGACTGATGGATGCATGGTCCAACCCCTTGTATATATCTGTCAGAAGCAGCTGAGGGCAGATTTCACCCGCGTGCAAAACACAAACCAGCTGCTTTCAGACAACATGAAGCATGAATATACAGTACTGAATGGTCAAACCAGCTGCTTTCAGACAACAAGAAGCATGAATATACAGTACCGACTGGTCAAACCAGCTGCTTTCAGACAAGAAGCATGAATATACAGTACTGACTGGTCAAAAGTGATTCTCAAACCTTTTTCATTTCAAGGACCGCCAGTTGGTTAACTCTCAGAGTTACAGACCTGCAAGGGTCCATTTGGTTCCTGACCAGCAATCATTTAGGTCCATTTGGTTCCTGACCATCAATCATTTAGGTCCATTTGGTTCCTGACCATCAATCATTTAGGTCAGGTCTGAGTTACAGACGTGTCGTACAGTGGTTCCATGTTGTACAGTACACTCTTGGAATTACAGACCTAACATTAACTAAGTGTAACTATCAATACTTTAGCTGGGGACCCCCTGGAACCCCCTCAAGGACCCCTGGGGGGGGGGTGGGTTTTACCTGGAGAGTAAGACGGAGGTGCGCAGGGGGAGGGGGAGTATCCTCCGTTGGAGTGGTCCGCCTCTCCGTAGTCGACGCTGGAGTGGGTTCTGGGTCTGGGTGTGTACTGATGTCTGGGACGAGACTGGGCCTCGCTCACCCTGCATGGGCACACGCAACGTACATGCTCATTATTGCAACTGTAGGTCACAGTTACTATGAATACGTGACTATACTTTAAGTTTACGTGAATGTATTCAGTTCCACAGAACAGTACTTTAAGTGAATGTACTCAGTTCCACAGAACAGTACTTTAAGTGAATGTACTCAGTTCCACAGAACAGTACTTTACGTGAATGTACTCAGTTCCACAGACAGTACTAGAGTGAATGTACTCGGTTCCACAGAAAAGTACTTTAAGTGAATGTACTCGGTTCTAGAGTGAATGTACTCGGTTCCACTGCGTACCTTTCTCGGAGCTTCTTGGTAAGCTCCTCCAGGATCTGCGTGGCCTGCTTGTGATACTGAAGCTGAGAGTCCACCAGAGAGGACAGCTGGCTGACCTGTTCTACCTGCACACACATTTGAATTATTTTATTTGGATCTGCACAAGAGGCGTAATACAATAGACCCAATCACTGATCAGAATTAGGTTATACATTATATGGTCCAACCAGATATAGTGGCTGCACATGCTTAACACACAGAGGGAAAAGAAGAGAAAAAAAAATATATATATATATAGCACATTGTTTACATACTATTACTTGACACTACTAGACAGGATGTTTTTTTTTTTTTTTTTTTTTTTAAGCCACCTAGGGATAAATGAAACAACGCCTTCTCCAGACAGACAGACTGCCCATAGTAGCTGAGACAGAACAGTAGGCCTATTTAGCCAGCTTTTTTGCATTTGTTTTTAACAATCCACCCAATTGCAGACCCCTGAGCACAAGTTTATGGACATGGCCCAGACTTCCAAATACAAGGACAATAAGTTGACAGTTATATCCCAAGGCCATAATACGTTCCACCAGAAGCTGATATTTCATAAGTTTGGATGTAAAACAAGTGTCCATATACAAATCAAATGGGCAGCCTATTTCAAATATAGTAACAGTTTTTCTAATTTCATTGATGAACACAATATCTCACACACACACACACACACACACACACACACACACACACACACACACACACACACACACATACGTTAATTTAATACAGAATTCCACTTTACAGTGGAATTCTGGTGGGCTCACTAACCACTCAGCTACGGCTATTGTCACCGTTTACATTTTAAACAATAACACCCAACATAAATCATTTCTTTAATTATGCTCCACTACTACAGTATTCTTTTGGTCAGGATTGTTTTACCGAGCTGAACACAGGTTGCTACAGTATGGGCGTCTGTCACACAATGCATTCTCTACATAATATTATCACCAGTCATGAACGAGGTTAAGTGTAAACAAGTTGGGCCAAACAAGAGAGCAGTCGAGCAGGTTTTGAAATACAGCAAAGTCACAGTGTCAAAAAAACACGCCGTGTCACTCGGGAGTCGGGACATGTTGCCCTTAAAGGCCTCGTGTTACACACATTGGCTGGGGAAGATAACGTCGTTTTTGGGGAGCCAGCAACACACTTGTTAACCCATTGAGACCTGGGAAAAGATTCTACAAATGCCTTCTAAATCATGAGTTTTCTGAAAACCCCCCGTGTACGCAACGCAGGATCATTTATATTATGTTTTCAAAGCGTTCTTACGTCCGTCTCCAGCAGGTTGTGCATGGAGCTCTGCGCCAGGTCCATGGACTCGTGGAACTTCTCCAGAGCCTGCCTCAGGTCCTCCTCCGAGATCTTCCCATGACGCTTCTTCTTGTAGTCATAGTCCAGACGCCGGCTCTCCAGCTTCTTCAGCTGGTGCTGAGGGTGGTGGAGGAGGAGGTGGAGAGGGAGGAGGAGGAGAGGGTGGAGGAGGTGGAGAGGGAGGAGGTGGAGAGGGAGGAGGTGGAGAGGGAGAGGGTGGAGGAAGAGAGGGTGGATAAGGAGGAGAGGGACGAGGTGGAGTGTGGAGGAAGAGGAGGAGAGGTATGAGAAAAAAGCATCTCCATTCATGTGATCTGTTCCATCACCTCACCCGTGTTATTATGGATGTCTTTGTGCAGCCGATGACAACATTGACAAGATGGCGTCAGGGACACGTTTGGTTCTTACCTGGATGTCTTTGATGTCCTTGTCGGCCACCGCCTGCAGCGGGTCGATGAAGTTCTGCTTGACGTCGATGTCCAGCGAGTCTTTGACCTCCGCTAGCCGCTTCATCGACTCCCCCACGTCGGCGAGGGCTCCACCTGGCAAATAAACATCAGATGTTATTGATCTACATGGGTACGGTCTTCCTGGTAAGCTCCCAGTGAGGCCTCCGCTTCCTAATTCCTAGCTCCTTGGAGCAGGAATAACAGACTTGACACGAGTGGAAGAACGGCGGGCGGACAGAGTAGACTTCTACTTCCTGTAGGACAGAGGAGCTAGTGTAGGAGAGAGGACAGATAATCTAGTGTAGGACAGAGGAGAGACAGGCTCAGGGCTGTTAAAGTTGCAAAAGCATATGACGCTGCATGTATGCATTAGGGACAAAATAATTTTCACAAAAGTGCAATTTTCATTGGCTCATAAAATCTTCATTTTTTTCCACTTTTCCAAAAAACGTACTATACTTTCCCAGGTCCAAAGTCCACATGTTCACATTGCAGGGCGTTGCTGAAAATGAGCACCTGTGCTCAGCAACTTCCCTAGGTAAATAAAGAATAAAAAATGAAAAATGAAAAATGAAAAATGAAAAATGAAAAAAATTACATTTTGATCAAAGATCCTTGGAGGAGATGCATTTTAATTGATTTTCATATAATTCAAAATGGCGGGTGATCTAGAGGTCAGAGGTAAAAAAGTAAGAGCACGATACTTGTTCGGCATGAGGAGACGCATGTGTGTATCGAGGTTTCATTGCCGACGGTCAAACGGTTCATGAGCTATGCGTGGTCAAAGTTAGCATTTTCAATTGAGTGCTATAGCGCCACCCTTTGGCCAATGGTTGTGGGCTTCACATCCTCACCGTTTGGCATGGCCCTCTACCATATCTCAGAATTTCGCGAAAACAGACTGCACGGTTCAGCCAGAACTGCTATTTTTGTCGGAAGAAGGAAAAAGAATCACACCCGTGTGAACTGAGTGGTGCAACTCCTCACTCTCTCTCTCTCTCTCTCTCCCCCCACCCCTCCTCTCTCTCTCCCTCCATTTCTGGCACAACAGCGCCCCTACTGGTACTCCTAGTCATATACTGGTGCTCATGGCCACATAGGTGAACACGGACATTGCTGTTCCTTGGAGTGGTTGCACCACTCAAAAATGGCTCTACCTGTGCTTGAGCAATTACATTGCTGATCTGTGTCAATGCCGAGATCAGAGTTGTAGTTCTCTCCATTTTTTCAGTCAGAGGGAGACATGTTTTGAACTCATCATTTCTACGGCACAGTAACTGAGTGGTGTAACTTCCCTCTCTCTCTCTCTGCTTGGTCCTTTAAATACAAGAACCGAACCGATGACGGGGGGGGGGGGGGGGGGGGGGTAAATCTTACCAAAGTTGGTGTCCTCTCCCATCTCGCGGCCGTACTTGGCCATGCTCTCCCCCAGAAGGCCCTCGGCCTGCGGGTAGCCCGGGCTCTTCACCTGGCCCCGCATGTTGGACACCGTGTTGAGCATGAACAGCTTGGATCTGGAGACCGGGTTGGGCTGCAGGTACTCTGTGGTCTTGGCGATCAGGTCCACCACCGCCTTGCTGGTGATGTCTGCTTTCTGATGGAGGAGAGAGAGACCCGTTTTATTCATCCATCCATCCGTGACATGCCTGTCACAAGCATTATGTAATCAACTAATCTTAATTATTTTAGATGATCTTTTTTTTAACGATTTTGTAACCCATTTTTCACCCCCGTGTCAATTATCGAATAATGTGATCCTGGGCTCTACACACCCTCCACCAACCTAGTCCCTAAAGGTAAGGTTCTTTTCTTTTTTTTTTATTATTATTGTGAAAATAGCACATCGACAAGCTTGCGGATTGACTATTTCCCCCATTTAATATTGATTACCGGTGTCGGACTCTGCAATTGTTTGTGCATTGTTTGTGCATTTAGTCACATCTGCAACCGTGCAACTTTTGTTTACAAGGCCTAAAAGCCACACATTTAAATCGTCAATCACAATTATTTCTAATACGACACTTAATCGTCAAGTAAAAAGCCATAATCGTGACAGCCCCAACCATCCATCGATCAAATAGCCGATATATCAGATTGTTCTTGTTCAAACATATTGGGTCAGACCAATATGGGATTTTTGGCACCGATCTGATACCAAGTGTGTACTTTTACTGTATCTATTACATATAGTATGTGTGTGTATTCAAGACATACATACTGTATATACATTGTGGGAAGCTGATTACTGTGAAAACCTGCAAAACCTGTCAGTCCGTCCGTCGATCAGTCACGCCGCCCACCATAGCCGACAGGCGAGGTCGTGTGCACGCATCGGCCTGGGTGAGCACTGGTGATTTGGTATGGGGGGGGGGGGGGGGGGGGTCAGAACAACATATGGAATGAATTCTGTACTGGCCATATCATTTATGGTGTCTTGAGCGTACAGGGTTTGATGGTCAGATCAACATGTGAAATGTCAGAACAGGTCAGCTCCATATATGGAGATCTAAGGGTGGCAGCGGGGGCAGCGTTCTTTTGTGTACAGGGTTTGAGGGCCCAGGTAGGGCCGGGCCTTAATTTTCGGGCCCGTTTTAACTCACTCTACTAATAACTTTGGGGCAGGCCCGTCTAGAGTTTGAATGGACAGGTATCGGTCAAAAGGGAGACATCGAAGACGAAGGACTAAGGGTTTGAGGTCTCCATATATGCAGATCTAGGTAATGATCCAGTCTTCTCCATGTATGGCTATCCAGTGTTTGATGGTCAGTGTTGTGATCTTCATATATGGAGATGGCCATATATAGCGGCGTGACGTCACAAGGCGTGACCATATATGGTGGCGTGACACCGACGGGAAATGCAGGTTTTCATAGTAAACACAACAACATGAACGTACCTTCTCCAACTCTTTAAAGTCCTCATCGAGCTTGGTTCCTTCAGCACCTCCGACCTTCTCGCTCACCATCTATGAAGTATGAACACACAATTCAAAAGGGCTTTATTGGCATGAGAAAACATACGTTTACATTGCCAAAGCAGAAAGCACAATACAACAATACAATCAAAACAAAAATGATGTACATTTGAAAGTCAGAATCTTCAATAGATCAATTTCTATGTACCAAGATCACTCGATGCAGGTATAGTGCAGGAATATTATATACGATGATGATTAGTCTTTAGGATGGTTGTGTTCCGTTTGATCTCCTATCACAGCAACTCACGAATCTTGCTGCTGTGTTTGCACATTGTTGTACTTCGCCCAGCAGATATGGGAGTTTTTTGTCATTGGTCATGTTTTCAAAATCTGTGTGTGTGGTTGTAATCTGTGTGTATGTGTCTCTGATGTCTTGGTACAATGGACAGATGGTTAGGAAGTGTAGCTCGGTTTCCACTTCATTTTGTGTGCAGTGGGTGCATTTAACTCTTGATAATCAAGTAGTTGTAATAATGATAATGCAACTTAATTTCAGTAGTCTTTCAAAGTGAAACATTTGCAATGAATTACAACATATTGAATAATCACGATCAAATGAAATCGTGTCCCTACTGGAATGGTGATTTAACCCATTCTGGGCGGGAACCCCTTTTGGTGTTAGCATTATGCTATGCTTTAGCTATTGAAAAATAGCAGATCTACATAGTCTGTCTTCTCTCTCACACACACACACACACACACACACACACACACAGTTGCTTAAGGATGTGTTTACATGTCTCTTCTAATCCTTGGACATGTATACACATCTTTAGGGCTTTATTGATATAAAACAATATTTTAACCTACTCACCTTATTGGTACAAAATCACCTAAAAGGTGATTTTGAACACAGAGTGCCCAGCAAAATGAGATCATATTTAATCAGTTTATCCACCTTTATATCGGCTATTTGAAAATAGCTGAACTACAAGCTCACAAGGAGACGCAAATGTGACACATTGTGACCTAGTAGATCAGAGACGTTCTTGAAGTGATTTTTTAAATTATTTTTAAGAAATGTGGAACATTTATGAAACCTTTTATCAACACAAATCTTGTATATCCCCGGGACTGGTTTAAAGCCCTGACACGACCCTGTCTGCACTCACAGAGTGCAGACCAGAAGGTACCAGAAGGAATTCTACTCCAGGGGTTCCCTGCTTCCCTCCAGCTTTCCTTCAGCGCTGGATATTCCGTTGGTTCAGCAGTGTTTTTTTTTCACCCCCAGAAGCTACACAGCACACACTGCAGTTTCCTACACCACAGTCAGTCACATTCACTAATTCCACTCTGCTCTCTCTCTTCCTCACATACGGCCAACACACCACTACAGTGTGTGGGTAGGAAGGAAGCACTTGGTTCTATCGCCATTCCAGTTTAAATCACCATTCCAGTAGGGACACGATTTAATTTGATCGTGATTAGTCGATATGTTTGTAATTCATTGCAAATGTTTCACTTTGAAAGACTACTGACATTAAAGTTGCATTATCATTATTACAACTACTTGATTATCAAGAGTTAAAATATCTAAAAGAGGTCATGGAAAAAACGACAAAACCGCAATTGTATGCTGAAACAATTTGGCGTCGGTAATTTTTTTAACAGAAACCAACTGATTGGCATTGCTTCGGATGGGCCGGCCAGTTGCATGTGTGTGTGTGTGTGTGTGCATTGTTCCGTTGTCATGGCTACAGTGGCCTCGGTACCAGGTTTTCATTTTCGTCGGCGCAAAGAATGAAAGCCTGGAGGAACACATTGGCCGCTCTGGTCTAGAAGTGGGAGGAGTCAACCCTTTCCGGGTGGGTGCAGCTCCAAATGATCAAGGGCGACTGTGGCTCAAGAGGTAGAGCAGGTCGTCCAATGATCCATGGGTCGGCGGTTCGAATCCCGGCTCCCGATGTGCTGGTTGGTACCTTGCATGGCTTCCGCCGGAATCGGTGTATGAATGTGTGTGTGAGAATGGGTGAATGTAATGCACAATCTATGTAAAGCGCCTTGGATAAAGGCGCTATATCAATGCACCATTTACCATATACCAAATGATGTGACGCAGCGCTGCACTAGGGGGGAGAGGAGGGGCCGGGGGGGGGACTGACAGATCGGTGAGATCCAATCAGGGTGTGCGCAAATCTCTGCCGCGACCCGCCCCTCTAGCCCATTTTGGCCAGGAACCCCTTCTGGTGTTAGCATTATGTTATGCTTTAGCTATTGAAAAATAGCAGACCTACAAGCTCATAGCGCGCCACCGAGTGGCGCGCTATGAGCTTGTAGGTCTGCTATTTTTGAAAAATCGAAGAACGACTGACATAGAAACATAGCTTTTTCAGAAAACTGTCAGGATGTAGAAGACATTTTTAGAATCTGATCTCAGGTTAAAATGGGCTAGACCAGAAACCTAACACATTAGCTCAGGCTATATGCCTACAGTGATGGTCAATCCCTCTATTACATGACCAGGGAGCACAAGCCGCTACGCTGGCCGTTCTGTTTAGAAAAACACACGTAGCTCTGGCAATGTGGCGACCCACCGCGGTGTAGGCCGACTGACGACATGTGACACACACACACACACACACACACACACACACACACACACACACACACACACACACACACACACACACACACACACACACACACACACACACACACACACACCCCCTTCGAAAGCTTCCCATTTATAATACAGCTTCAAGTAACACTATACATTTGCATAATAATATGTGCTGTTGTAATGTGGTTCAATAGTTTTTTCATTCTGTGATCATAAGGGCATCCTTGAAAAAGAGAGCTTGCTCTCAATTATGAGCTTGCCTGAATAAATAAAGAATTAAAATAAATATGTGTTTTCTTCTATAATACCAGCGGTTCTCAACCTACGTGACAGGGCCCCACTGGCAACAAACCATTGGTAGAATACTAAGATGATAACTTGCAACTATACTATTACCACGTCAAGATCAAAACGTGTCACTTCGTGGTGCATTTGTCGTGGCTTAGTCTGCACTGCATAAAATAAGTCTCTTTCTTTTTCCTATATTTACATAGAACCCCAAACCTGATCACATCATATAAAACAATACATAGAACCCTAAACCTGACCACATCATATCAAACACAAGTAATACCAACACTTTCACTTCCTCCATCCTCCACTGACATGTGGGCCAACATGTCCGGTATTTGTCCTCCACTGCAGATAAAAATCACACCCGAGGGGCGCGCTTATCATCATAGTGATCATACATCATCTCATTCTGGCCAATGATCACAATTTAATTTGCATCCTCACGTCTTCAACATCGTTTGTGTCTACACACTTTTGTCTTCAATGTTGGTGTTTACACAGACCCTCAAAGCTGGACATATAGGAGGACTAGCGTCCCTCAAAAATGTGACAGTCACAGTTTAGAAGCTCGATAACAAGACAGTTCCCAAATGTTTTAGCTCAAGACCCCGAAAATACATTAGAGTCCCGGCCGGGACCCAAACTACAAAAAACCGCTGATCCACAAGCTTGTAGATCAGCTACTTTCACTACTTCCTTAACTCTATTTTTCCCCCGGTACATATATATGTACATATGTCGACGCTATGTGGCGTCATATACCAAGTCCGTATATATATATATATATCTATATTAACAAGTGAGAACTTGTACCCAACACATGGCAAGAAACCCAAAGCCACAACAGCTACGTCGCTATTGCAACACCCACAACACCATCTTACACACTACACCCACACACACTCACACGGCAGTGACGTCACACACTTACCTTCGCAGTGTTCGGGACCTATCTCCTCCTATCACGCCGAACGCCAAAACTCAACACCACCCGCCAAACACTGGCACTGGCACTGGCACTGCCACCAAAAATGCCTCCCTTCCACACTCACGCCGCCAATGCATTTGTTTACTACAAACATTATCGCCCGAAGCACCCACACCCCCGGAACACTGTTGCCCTTTCACCACGCTAAATTCGCCAGGTCTATGCAAGTGAGCACAAATTCCATGTGAGAAAATTCATTCACAAGCCCACAAATGCCATTCAACACACACTACGACTCGCTTACAATTCGCAAACCTGGCAACACTGCCATGTCTTCTAATAGGCCCACACTAGCTCTCAGAAACTGATTCTGATCTCCCGCAGGAGAAGAGAAACAAGGAAGGGGAGAGGAATTGTAGCCTCACGATTTTGCTTATTCCTTCTAAATCTCTGTATTTAAAATATCGCTCTCTCAGCGAATCTCTGAACATTGTACTTTGTTTGTGCCTAAATATTACGATTACACGGAACGTTTTGGCTATTTTCGCCTGCCAGCCAACTGCCGAGTACACAAGTCAGTCACTGTCACTGTCACTGAGAGGTAAAGAGTGTGTTGCGTGTTCCAATGATACTAGAGTGTGTGTGTGGCAACAGTGTGAGGAGGCGGGGCAGGCAAACACCGTCTTCTTAAAGTGAGTGTGTATGCTGGCCCCTGGAGCTGATCATTGAAAAAGATCATTGAATTTTGTTTGTTTTTTTGGAAAAGGTTTTGAAATAATAATTAGAAACAAAATGTAGTAAACAATGCCGCGACCCACAAACGGGTCCCGAGCCGGTGTTTGGGAAGCAGTGCTTTAGAATAGATCATCCTTACATGCTAAGAGGTGTGCAGGTTGACACCATTAGTTGGCATGGCAACAGTAATGTGGTCAAGGACAGCACACTTACACAACTATAGCAGTTTAATATGTGACATGATATGAACTAATAAGCATGAATGCACACTAGTGCTGCACAATTAATCAATCGAGTTTGAGGAAGAATGGTGCAGCACTATTCAGCTAATTAATTGTAGTTACTCTTAGATTTTCACTACAAGAGAGAGCACTTTGATGACTGTTTAAAGCCACAGTATTTATTTTGAAATGTAGTATAATGTTCAGCAACTACTACAGACTAAAGACAATACATATTTTCATGGAAACAAATGAGAATTGTGATCTCAATTCTCGGAGGAAAATATTGATTCGCATCTGGGCAAGAATCATGCAACACACACACACACACACACACACACACACACACACACACACACACACACACAGTGTGCTGCTGCTGGCATAATGCTGATGCTTCGCAGCATGATGTCCCTCCTATTTCTAAACCCATCCGTGGATTGATTTCAGGCTTTGGCTGAGCTCTGCAATAAGCCTGTGTTTCGTTTTGTTTTGTTTGTGTTCTTCAACAGCCAGAAGGACAAGATGTCATAATGCAGGTCCTTCACGCCAGCACAAATATGCGAGTGAAATACTAAACAACAGTTTACCACTTAACCCATTGAGACCTGCAGGCTAATTCTACAAATGCCACAAAATCTAAAATGACACGTACAGCTTTCCCTGATTTAATGGTTAAACCGTTTCTTTTGTGTTCGTTCCTTCCTGGGCGTGTCTGGCGTGACAATAAATGTATTGTGATACTTCAGACATTGTGAGCTGTAAGTCTGTTATTTTCACTATGTGTAACAAAATGTTTTGCCTATCTAATAATAGGCCCAAAACATGGATGCCAGCCAAGTGTGAAGCGCTTAAATGAGAAACAAAGTCTCAAAATGCACATAAAAGCATTGCTCACATCCGACATACTTGTGTATTATTATTCTCATATTCATTCATGCGTTAATCATTTTGTTAAGCCTTGGAACTGCATTGTTTTATAATGTTTTATGGAGTTAATTCCAATAAGATAAGATGTCAGGTGTGCTCCTACTCCCTCCCTATCATGAAATCCTGTCGGGCCACACAGACAGTAACAGCGGTGAACATGCCATGGATTCCATAGCCATGTTTCAAAGCACACGCCCATTGATTTAGAAATAAATACACCAGAAATAATGGCGCAAGTGTGTGTTTTCAAATAGTTAAAATAGCCGATCTACAAGATCACAACGTGATATGGGTGCCATATCTCTGCTGTCTGGAAGACACCGAACAAACTTCATTTTTCAATAAATGAAAAAAATAACATCCCGCTTAAGTGGAGTTAGGAGGTTTTTGTTGAAGCGCTTTATAATACTTTTCATTGGTTCAATATACATTTTTAAACTAACACACAGACGTAAAGGGTGTTCAACAGCACTGATTTATGGAAAAAAATATATAACAATAAACAAACTGGCCGAAGCACTTTTTAATAACTTACGGTAAGTACTTATTATCCTTTGCCATTTTACTTGCATAGTGTGTTGAAATCGTATCAACATAATGTATTATGGATACATTTTCAGTACGTCTCTGCTGCCCCCAGACAAATGTTTCTATGTCAGTCGTTCTTCGATTTTTCAAAAATAGCAGACCTACAAGCTCGTAGCGCGCCACTCGCGCTATGAGCTTGTAGATCTGCCATTTTTCAATAGCTAAAGCATAACATAATGATAACACCAAAAGGGGTTCTTGCCAAAAATGTGTTAACACACTGTGGAACATTGATTGACTTGGTTGCGTCAGTCAAAAATGAACCAACCCCCGGAATAGCGGTTTTCAAAGTGGGGTCCAGGGACCCTCAGTGTTCATTGAAAATGTACCTTAATCTGTCATCTCTGAGTGTACAAATGGACCCTTACAGGTCTGTAACTCTGAGTGTACAAATGGAACCCTTACAGGTCTGTAACTCCGAGAGTGTACAAATGGAACTAAATGGACCCTTAATTAAAGGTCTGTAACTCTCTCAAGAGTGATGGTGGTCCTTTGAAATGGAAAACAATCCAACCACTGGGCCAAAACACTGACCGACTGAACGGGCCAAATGCTCTGTAAGGTCCCAATGTGGACGCAGGGAAACCATAAACAGACATTTACCAAATCTATGAGTGCGATGAACAAGTCTTTTGTTTCACAACAAAGGATGGGCTGTGATGCAAATGCTAATGTCTTGGAGCCCAGTTTGTCAACAGTAACAACCGGTAAGACTAAACATTCCACATGTCCAGTAGCCTTACATTACACTTACAGGAAGACAGTAAAGACCCACGTGGTTTACCTGTTGTTGTCACTACTGAATGAACCTGTTGGTTAAACCAGTTACATCACAGGTTTCCCTACATGTTTAACCTTTTAAAAAAAGATCCCTGGCTAAGACTTAACAAAATCTAAAACACCTTAAATATATTGCGTTATAATTATATGCTACAAAAAACACCTTGAATATATTGTATTAATTTTAGAAAGAGTTCATATTCTACGCAAACTTCGCAAAGGGGACAACGCCAACGCAAGTTAAATGATGTCATTTGTGTGACGAGTCATTTTTGTGGTCCAGGCCTATATGGAATGTATGGAATTCATGAGCATATTTTATTTTTTTAATAGCGCACTTAATTTTTACAGAATCTAGGCATTTTGCATTATTATTTAATGAATAAGTGTATACTTGTTTGTTTAGTAATAAAAGTAGTAATAAAATCTAAATGGTAACCAACTAAAGATTTTCTTGCCAGCAATGGAGTAGACATAAAAGTATTGAAATTTTAAATATTCCACTATAGTAAAAAATAAAAAATACCTCAAACTTGTATTTATAAGTAGGCCTAGAGTACTTGAGTAAATGTACTTAGTCACTTTACACCACTGAAATGATTAGGCCAATGACAACAACAGAGCTTGAGTGTAGGGGAAAAAAATCATAAATCACCACAGCCATGCAAGAACTAACGTATAGCACGTATTCTTCTGGTATTTAACCAGCATGATCATAAACATTACTGTGTTGCGTGGCAGCAAACAGTACGACATGATCATAACGTGACGATATCAATATAACGTCGATCACAAACATTTCAACGTGCATGACTTCTATCAGAAGTAGTTCAGAGACTCAGTAAAACTGGACAAACAGTTAAATATAAGATTAAGAAGATACATGAAGATACATGAATGACAAAGTATCGAACAGTAACCACAACACTTTCTGGAAACAAATACTGCAACTTTGATTAAGTTATAATGTATCCAAACAAACACGTATACGTGACTTTAGCAATGTTATACTTTAAACCCCCCAAAACCACAGGAAGAAAGCGACTTTACTTTTTACAACAATTATATTCACAATAACTTGTTGTGGAGTTATGCTCTTACAATTACTTAGTTCGTTGGTTAGTTACAGCAGCCAGCCAAGGCTGAAGCTAATAAAGCTAACAGCCTCGCATTGAAAGCAACGTAAACGTTAGCACTGTGGCTAAAGGCTAAGCTAAAATGTTGCTGTGATATATCGTTAAAAAAGTTCCCAAACAAACAAAAACTGTACCTGGCTCGCTTTGTTGAACTGCTTCTTGAACCCCGCCATAGACATGATGAGCAGGAGGAGGAGGACGTGGAAGTTATGGAGGAATTGAAAGATTTACTAAATCGTTAAAACTATTAAAAATCAATGTGTATTACACTGGAAGAATGTGACAGAATGTGTGCGTGCGAGTCTCAAGTTCTCAACTAACTGGAGGCTGCTGTGTGTCTGCTTTCTGCTGCAGCTGAGCTGACTCAGAGTCAGATCAGAATCAGATGGACTGTCTTCTACTGTCTGTCTGTCTGTCTGTCTGTCCTGCTAGGCTAAGCAATTAACCACTCTGCTGCTTCCTTGACGCACACACACACGCACACACGCACACACACACACACACACAGGAAGAATACTATACTGTAGAATTCAACAAAAGCTTGTTCAAATAGTAACATTTTCTTAAAAATGTCAGCTGAGGGTGCAAATCTCAGAGCAAGTGAAAGTGCATTCCAGAGATTAGCACTGGCTATACCTGAAATGATCTATCACCTTTGGGTTTTAATTTAGTAGAGGGTGGGACCTTGTTCGGCAGACCTATAAGGGCAGGGCCAAATTAGCCATTGGGCCAATAATGGTGCCGAGGTCCAGGGGCCCTTGGCTCTCAGGGGCCCTTCAGGAATATGTAATGCTCTGTAATGGGTTTGAGGCCCTGAAAAAAGCTCCTGCATGCAGGGGACCTTCATTGTCTCCACCAGGCCGAAGGCATGGGGGGAGAGTATGTTTTGCACTCCGTCCGTCCGTCCGTGTGTCCGTCCGTCCGTGTGTGTGTCCGTGAGCAGCTAATCTCCGGCACCGTTAACCCGGTCGATGCCAAATTTTGCACACACTCCCTGGATGCCAACGATGAACCTCTGCCCCAAAATTTCCAGAACGGCCTGTTATAGCGCCACCAGGAGGCCGCTTTGTGCAAAACAAGTTTTAGCACAGTACACCTGCAGATTTTGTCCAAACATCGCGCAAATTGGTACACAGTCTCTCTAGTTTACTTTTGTTGCCCTTTTATCCAACCACCAGATGAAGGCAAGCTGCAATGTCCTACATTCCTATCCTGGTGGAGACCTGTGCCCAGAAGGGCACTTTTTCTAGTTGGCCATTGATTTTCAAAAAGGTCAAAAATTTGATAAAAACATAAAAGAAACTCGCATGCGCGCTAGGGGGGGGGGGGCAAAAATAATTACCGGCCCAGGGGCCGTTGTGGGGGTTAATCCATCCCTGCCTAAGGGCCCTTTTCTGGACACATATATAGGAGGGAAATGCATGGTGAGGGACCACCACATGCAATACCTCCACAGATCACCAGTGGTCCACGGACCACCTGTGGAGAACCCCTGGTCTAAATAATGCAGTGGTTGTGGGTCCCAAACCTTTCAGGTCGAGACCCAAAAGAGAGATTAGTTGCCCGGGACCCCGACTATAGTGAAAACAGCAGCTCACATTCGTTTTTTTTTCGTGTTTTTGAACCAGTGGTCTCATGCGTTCAAACTGAGGCGTCCTTGACCTTCTTAGAGTATATATATTTTATAGGTAAAAATAGGTAAAAATACTAGCCCTTGCCATCTGATGGACATATTAAAATTGTTCAACTATAGCCAATCTACGTCAACACGTTGTGAGCTTGTAGACAGTAGACCTATTTGAACTACCGGTAGTCAAAAATGTTTTTCAAAATACTAAACAAGGCAAAGAAGTTTAGGGCGGCATAAGGAGGTTTAGCACTGATGATGCAAATATGGCCCTTGGCGTAGTCAGTGTAGGCTGAAAAAGAACACATCATACAGTTTATTGACTCGGTCGGTTTTTACTAAGTATAGACTGAGGATCCTCTCACGTCACCCTATAGGGTGCCACGTCGTACGGCACCCACTTTGAGAAGTCCTGAACTACTCATTGATCATTCTAATGATTATGAAACTTGCCCAGAGGGAGTTCAACAAACCATTATGTGCAACCCAGATTCGGCACAAACAAGGGACTAAATTAATTTCGCTGCTATGCCACCAAAATGTGGAACGCCCTACCAACAGTCATTAAGTCAATCCCTTGACTCCTTCAAAACCGCTCTCAAAGGGCACCTACGGATGGCTGCAATTAGAAACTGGCCCCCGTACAATCTGAAACCCCCACCCACTCCTTTTCCCCCTCACTGTATATGTTTCTTTTCCCTTTTTACCTCTATGATGAGTTCCTGTTTTGACTATATAGTTGTGTATATTCGTACGTCTCTAATTGTTTTGATGAATTGAAAATGGTGAGCCCTCTTGTAAACAAGTGTAATGCTTTATGGTGTTGTCCACTCACAGTTAACAGTTGTTGTACTTGAAATGTACTGTAATTCTGCAAACTGTTAATAAATCAATCAATGAATCAAAAAGCCCATTTCCGGATCTAGGCCTACTTATATAGCTCCCCCACACACCCCTTTGTACCGACAGACACCAATTACACGCATGCACGCACACACTCACACACACACACACCTCACACACATCATTTTTCGACCGCGGTCGAGATCCTGGATTTCACAATGCCACGCCAGACTTTCCGGTCTTTTATTGCCATCCCCAGTTCCTGCTTACTGATGCATGTGTCCCTAGCGATGACATCAGGGAACGACAGTTTTCTACCTCTAGTCTGGTCTGCTTTGAGGCAGGACTCCAGAGAAGAAGGGAAGATATAACCTCATTGTCAGCTCTGTAGCAGCATGGCCGGCAAACTGTGTTCTTCTAGTGAAGAAACACGGGGAAGGTTGCCATATATTAGATTAGTCGATGGGTGGCTCTTCTAAGACAGATTTTGTGCTCTCATTAGAATTAAGGCGGATGTTGGTTTAACAACCATATAGCAACAAACAATATTATACTTTATTATACTTCGGAAAAAGCCGAACTAGAAGCTCACACAATTTATTTTGTACTTTGGTACTACACGTATATGTTGATGCTTTTGTACTTTTACTCAAGTAAAACCTTGAATCCAGGACCTTTTACTTGCAACAGAGCATTTATAGTTATACATTGTACTATTACTACTTTTACTTAAGTAAAAAGTACTGTGAGTACGTATTATTCCACCACTGTAATCTAGTCTATACACAATGTGAAATAAAGTTAAGACACATTTCAAAAGAAACAGAAATACTTTATTACATTCTTAAAAGCACATATCATGTATCCACTGAGTGACTCATTATAATCTCTTGGACTAGTCGTATACCTCTTGTACATTTTGTCATATAGGGAAAGAGAGGGGAAACAAGCTACAATTTACTTATTTATCTTTTGTTCAGACGTTTTTCCAAATCCTTCTTAAAAAAAACAACTAAAGAAGAAAGAAAGTGGATAAAAGACTCGACAAATAAATGGAAATCACAACAAAAAAAGAAATGTTAAAAAACCCGATAATGTTTTTCTTCTTCTATTCAACTGATTAAAAGAAAAACTTTCATAGATCATTATGTCTTGTAAAGGTCATGTTTCAATATCAGGAGTAAAGGGCAGTCCATACTGTCTCCGACCACCGAACTTTTCGTCGGAAAGATCAGACTTTTATTTTTTCTCCGAAGTAGAGTTCGGAGAGTCACAACATCTGGGAGTGCATCTTTCAGAACAAAAATTCTGAGAAATGCGTTTCAGAAGTTGCAAGTGACGTCATGTTGTAGTTGTACCGGAGCTTTCCGACGAAAAGTTCGGTGGTCGGAGAGAGTATGGACTGCCCTTAAGGGTGGGGGTGGGGGGGTTAGGGGGAAGGGTCTTTGACACTTTGTGAGTAACATCATTCACAAAAAAAATAGAGTTTTACTGTATACGTCATCCACAGTGATTCATGGTTACGGGTCTCATCTTCGGTGCAAAGGTAGGTGTGTTTGAGTACAAGGCTGGTAGAAGACACTGGTGAACCAACGCTAACGAGGTCACAGGGCAGAGCAGAACACCTATTGGCTCCCCGAATGGCCGGCCATACGAAAAGACGCAGGTTTCCTTTCTGACAGCGACTGTTGTCCACCGAGACGCTTTTGAGTATATACTTGAAATCTGAGGTATTATTTAAAGGACCACTTGAGCCCCGATGATGCGTACAATTGTCGCGAGACCAAAGCCCACGAAGCTCATAGACGGGGGGTACTAGACCCCCCTACGACGACACGCCCCCCCCAAAAAATAGGGGCGACAACAGGTTAAAAGTGGTTAAAAGCGCAATTGAATGCCATCGTCGTGTTATGCAAACGTAGAGCATTACAAATAACCAATCAATAAAATATACAAAATGTACAAAAAAAGAATCAAAAAAAAAAAACGTTATTAAAATCAGTAAAAGTCTTAGGAGAGAGAGGGGGAAGCCAGGAGCTCTGTTCTGTTCTGACCCCAGACTATAGTGCCTATAGTAGAGGGAAGAAGGATAAGTGCTTGGTTCATGGACAGGGTTCTCAGGGGGTTCGGGACCGAGAGAGGAACAGCAAATATACAAAAAGAAAAACAAATATGCCGTTTGCTCCGACCAGCGAGGGAGGAGCGATAAACAACACCCTGTATAGGTTCCCAAACAAGTGTGGAAATAGCAGATCTACAAGCGCACGACGTGGCGTTTCGTGCCACGTTGTGCAAGCTTGTAGATCCTAAATTATTCTTTTTTTTAATGGTTAGATTTGCGTTTTGTTTGGTAAAAAAAAAAAGAAAAAAAAAAAAGAAAAGATGATTTCTTTTAAATGCAGGAAGAGAAAATGGGATTGTGACTCATACAAACAAATGGGTCTGTGACCCACAAACGGGTTCCGACCCCACTGTTCAGGAGACTCACTGCTGTATAACCAACAGACACACACTGGGTGAAAAGACACGGCAACGCCCCCTACAGACCGCTGATTTGATGCACGCTGCACGGGGGAAAAGAAGTCCCACACCACCCTCCTCCCCTCCTCAAGTTTCTGTGTCACCAGCACCAGGAGTCCCTGCAGTCCCTCTCCTCTCCTCCGGGTGTCTCCTCCTCGTTTTTGTCAGAGTGCCACCACAAAACCCATCATCATCACCATCATCATCATCGCTCTCTCTCTCTCGGTCCGAAAACGCCAGGATGAGAGAGGAGGGTGGGCGGGGGGGTAACAACGTCTTTGCCGTTTCTTTCTTGTCTTGTCTTGTCTACGCTTGTGTCGTCGGAAAACCAACGAACCAACGAACAAACGAATGGCTCCCCTTTGCTGGTTATGTCGGCAACGTATAGTGTCCACCCCTACTTCCTCGCCGCCCCGTTAAGGGGGTGGGGGGGTCGTTGCCGTTGGAAACCTGAGAGCATCATGGTCAAGAGAGGAAGCATTGTCCTGGATGAGGATCGATTGTCCTTTTATTTAAAGTGTCCATATTCACGTTGTTGAACCTCTCCCCGCGTGATACCTCTCTCTCTCCATGTCTCTCACCCTGTCTCTCTCTCTCTCTCTCTCTCTCTCTGTCTCTCCCTGGAAACAAGCACTCGCACACAAAACACACACACAAAAGGGTTCGCACTATATACTTCTATATTCATTTATTTACATTCTTATTTAAAATATTTTTTTTCGTTTATAAACGTGTATATAAATTAAAAGATAATTTCATCTCTTGCTGTCGTCTAAGTGGCAATTTACAAAGAAAGGGAAGGGGGTTTGTGGGACTGAGGTTTGTCATTGCATTGTGTTATCTATTTTTATTATTTTTTACGAGAGCCTACGAAGGGCAGCACCAAACACCGTCTGAACTTTAATGTGTGTGTGTGTGTGTGACTAATGGTTAGCACTAAGCAGTGAGGTAGGGCTGCAGCTATAGATGACTTTATTTTCCTGATTTCTTTTTAAATGTTCGACTAAATCGATTACTCTGATCAATCACGTGAACCTTATTTAATGGTACGGGTGTCACACAGACATAGCCAATCTACAAGCTCACAATGAGTCACACTGCAACTAGTCTTGAGCCTATATATATCAGGTTTGTATTTCAATATTCTTTGAAATTGATTTGATTAAAATCGATCAACATCAAATATCGAATCAATGAAAACGCTTAGCTTGGATTGAACCGCTGCGCCCCTACAGTGAGGCATAATGCCGTGCTGTCAAGATGAAAGGAATTGAGTGGTTTGGATGAGCTTGGTCCCCTTGGAGCTGGTCAGTTCGACGACATCGCCATGAAAACATATAAACACGCACGCAACGCACGTACGCTCTGTGTGCACAGAGCGTTAAGTCGACTCAAAGAAGACCTACGGTGTAAGTATATATTGCCTGGGAAGTGTTTAAGTGTGCAGACTAATGCCGGATTCAAACTTCGTTAGTGAAGGACTGAGCTTAGGAAGGATCATGGGAAACGGAGTCCTAAAGGATCATGGGAAACGGAGTCCTAAAGGATCATGGGAAACCGAGTCCTAAAGGATCATGGGAAACGGAGTCCTAAAGGATCATGGGAAACCGAGTCCTGAAGGATCATGGGAAACGGAGTCCTAAAGGATCATGGGAAACCGAGTCCTAAATCGATTGATTGTCTCTTTAACTGCTGGTTATAGAGCGTTCTGTGTTTTCATCATCTCACTCACACACATTCTCTCCATCTCTTCGTCTGCATGCCTGCGTGTGTGTGTGTGTGTGTGTGTGTGTGTGTGTGTGTGTGTGTGTGTGTGTGTGTGTCTGTCTAACGGCGGGAGGAGTCGGGGAGAGGCATGTCGCTACCGAACACTTCGCGGTACAGAGGAGGGAAGCTGAAGGCCGTCTCGGGATGCAGCAGACGGAAGAACTCCAGCTTGTCCATGTGGAGGTTACAGATGGACCGCAGCAGCGGCAGCTTGGACAGCATCTAGAGAGAGAGAGAGAGTTGGTTTTGACAGACAATTTTGGTTTAGTTTTCCTTTTAATACATTTTTATTTAGTTTTGGTCAATGTTTTAGTCCTCGTAAATTGTTTTGGTTTTAGTCTAGTTTTAGTCGACTGACTAAGTGACTATCACGTTAGTTTAGTCGATTGAATCTAGTTGATTTTGTCGACTAAAATCTATTTTGACAGGCCTTGATGGCGTCGTAATGCCTGATTTTACACTTGGTTGCGTGCTGAAAATAGCGGATTTACAAGCTCACAACTGCAAAACACCGGAGTGCAACCAAGCATAATATTACTTTTCTTTTAGTTCTCTTCTCCACTAGTCCCTCCCTAACATTTTCGTCTAGTTTTTATTTGTTGATGAAATTGTCAATGTATTTAGCCTCGGTTTAGGTCATCATGACTTTGTTATTATTTAGTTTGAATATAGTCGATGAACATTTCTCGTAATTTCTCGAAATGAACACTGGAGAGCGAGAGAGAGAGACAGAGAGAGAGATTAATCGCTGTGAATATGTGTGTGTGTGTGTGTGTGTGTGTGTGTGTGTGTTTGTGCAGGTGCAAGTGCGGGTTACAACATGTAGAGAATCTGTGCCAGACGACCTGTGAGCGAACCCGTTGTATCTGCCAAACGGTCCTTATCACCATTCAGAGGGTAAACAGGATTTAAAATAAACGGAGGTCAATGAAAAGTTTGGTGCGATAACGAGAAGTGGACAGAGTCAGAGAACCGTATAAAAGAGGGGGAGATGCACAGAGACAGGGTTTAGGATAACGCAAGTTTAGGGTCAGAGAACGTGACTTGTATTTAAACACTTAAGCCCAATAAAAATGCAACTAAGGAAGAGTGACTCCCTATCCTCCTTCAGAACCGCCGTAGAAGAGCAGCTGTAAGTCTAAACTTAACCCCAGAAATGGTGTTAACACATTGATTGCTAACTTTTGAAATTCTACTCAGGATTGCTTCTGCTAAGCGATTAACATTGGACTTTTTAACTTTTTAGGGGCCCACAGCGAGGGGCCTCTTATAGCACATCGCACATTGCATAAATCAAAAGGAAGCCAAACTAGTCCACTTCAATTAAAAAAAATATATATGATTCTACCATCTTCCATTCTGGAGATATTGACCTTTTTCTAAAACCTGCTTTTCACTGCACGCTGCTCTTTTGAAAAAACAGCAGAGATATGGAAGGTTGAAGTTGACAGACATTGACAGACAGATATAAAAATGAACACAAATAATATCATATACATACTACACACTGAATGAAAGCCCTGAATGTCTACTTTTAGGAGGAAAACAAATACACATGGTCCCATGTATAGTTTGTCAGTAATTGGCTGTTGAATGCAGCTTGCGCCCACCAGAGAGGATTTCAGAAAATGCATGGACCTGAAGAACCATTATTCACAAAATAAGGCCTATAGCGACATGTACATACTATATACCGTATGAAACAGAAGACTCTCTGCTTTCATAAGAAAAATACTTCTACTGTAATAATAATACAAATCACACCCCTGTGAAGTGAGCAGTGCAATGTTGCACTGCTCACTTCACAACATTGCACTGCTCACTTCACATGGGTGTGATTTTTATTATTATTACAGTATTAGTTTTTTTCTTATGAAAGCAGAGAGTCTTCTGTTTCATACGGTATATAGTATGTACATGTCGCTATATGCCTTATTTTGTGAATAATAGTTCTATAGGTCCATGCTTTCTCTAATCAGACCAGTGTGTGTCCAGTGGAAACCTCGTATGAATCTGATCTCAGGTCAGAATGGGCTAAAGTTCTCTCTGAAAAAGAGAATTTTATAAATGAAATGGATTCAATAGTCTAGTATTGACAAACAGTATATGGGATATGTGTATTTTATTTGTTTTCCTCCTAAAATTAGACATTTAGGGCTTTCATTCAGTGTGTAGTATGTATATGATAATTTATTTATGTTTATATCTGCCTGTCATGATAACGTCATGATGATGATGATTCTATGCACATATGTGATCATTGTCTCAGTAAACAAAATCAACAGATCGTTTGATAGCATAACAGTGACTTGAGAGGTTGACATGTCTGGACATGAACCACAGGAGCGACTCAACTCGCAGTGGGGGGGGGGGGGTTCCACGACATGTCTGGACATGAACCACAGGAGCGATAAGCGTAGCCCGGCTGGCTGTGATTTCGACAAAATGACAGACAACACGATGGCTTCCGCAGCTTAGGATTGTATTAGTTATCCATTACAAACGGGTCGATTACGTCCCAGACGCCTTATCACTGCAATTGGCTGGCGAAGGCGCTATGGCGATTATGGTGATCAACTGCCGAGAATCTTTTTTCCGAGAATGAGAGTAGCATTGCAAACTGCAAAACGATCGATCGCAACTCGCAGTGTGGGGGGGGGTTCCACGGTGTGATATCTGCTAGCCTAGTATACTGCTTCTTTGTCCAAACATGGCTGACGCGACGGCGAAAAAAAGACAGTTGGTCAGATGTATACTGCTTCTCCTATGGCGGTCCTTCGAGAATACGTCATTCGTTTCGCGTATACCTGTGCGTGAAATGGCGATCGACCGTTGGAGATTATTCTTGGTTTATATACGGGTTTATATTTCCGAGAATGAGGCGGCAGACCGGTGAGTTGTCGTTGGAAAGAATTAGAGAGGGCTGTGTCGAGTGGATCTGTGTGAATGAGTGGGGGGGGGGGGAAGAAACTGTAATGCGATGGAGAGATGCCTCGGGAGAAACCATGTAGAAACAGGAGGGGAAGGGTAATCGAGTGTATTCACAAATTTCACACACACTAGAAAATGGGTAGTTCCATTTTAGATCCCCTGATCTGCGTTGGTCTATGCCGTGTGCAGGACGGCGATGCCGCCTCCCCAGTACGTCGTAATGGATACGGCATTTTTTTTTTTAGATATTTTTTTGCGGCTTACGCCTTTTATTGATTTTTGAAGGGACAGACAGTAGGCTGACAGGAAACGGGAGAGAGATGGGGGGAAGACATGCAGTAAAGGCCGTGTCGGGTCCGGGAGTCGAACCCGCGGCACACTGCGACTGGATTACCAGTCCGGTGCCCAGACCGTTACGCTACGGCCTGGGCGACGATGTCGATCTTGCATAATCATTGTATGTCTATAAACGTCTCGATGAATTGAATCACACGGGACCACAATGGAAACAAGGCCTTCCTTCTTGTGTTGTCCTTTTAGCACCACTGTATAATCGTACTGTTTGCAAACCGTTAATAAAGTATTGAATCAGGTTTGTAGATGTGACGAGGAGGGTTCTGGGGGCGTTCTCACCTCGTCCAGCTTGTCTTCGGAGGCTCCGCTCATGGTCAGGCTGTGCTGCAGAGCCAGATAGAGCTTGTCCTGGAGCTTTTGGACCTTCTCACCCTCCGTCAGCCACAGGCGATCTGCAGGGAACACAGCGGTCATGGTCAGCTTCAGAGCCAGGAGGAGGAGACCACAGCATGGAGACACCCAAAGTGTTCTTATAAGGACAACGGCGTTCGAGTACAATAACTCTCCCCCAGGTGAGCAAAGACATGCATGCGTGTCCTTGCATTGATGTAGACTATCTGATATGTTATGTCTTTTTGCCGATAAAACACGCCATCCTTCCATGCATTCTTTATGTAGAAGATTTAAATGGCTATGTAAAAATGGAGATATGTTTTGCCAAAGGGACTTTTGTTGTGGCAGATCTTATTTGTCAAGCTTGGGAAAGAAGACAGAGTACTCTGTATAAATCTGAGGTGTAATATAATGAATTATGTAATGTAAACATGCTGTACAGTAGATGCATGAATTATGTAATGTAAACATGCTGTAAATGCAATTGTGAAATGGTGTCTTATAAACCCATGGGGGTTGGGCACATTGTGTGCAGGACAAACAATCAATCAAAAAATCAATCAATCAATCATACTGTAAAATAACACAACAGAGAACTCTTTAAAATCTGTAGTCTGGCAATATTTCTGTGTTCCCCATCAATTTAACTGTTCACTAAATTAAATGCTTGTGAAATGTAAAATCCTTAGCGTAACCATGTGCTGTGTAGCTGAAAGCAGACATAGTAGATAAGTTGCTAAGCATCATGGTACCTTACCCGGACACAGCAGCGCAGAAGCACTGAACAGAGCCATCTCTTCATCAGACAGCTGCATGCGACACAGAGCCTTCCCAAGATCCATCACAGCACTCACCAGGTCATCACAACCTGCACCAAAACAACATCATACAGGGGTCATCAGACTTGGCCTTGTCGTGGCAACTTTTAGAATTTAACCCATTTTGGACTGAGGTCGATTTAAAAAAAAAGAGGCTTCTAAATCCTAAAAAAAAATCTGAAAAACCCGTGTCAGTGGTGCTCAACCTTTTTCATGTCAAGGACCCCCAGAATTATCTCTATTGGGCCACGGACCCCCATCTCACAATATGTAGTTCCAGGGACCCACCAGAAACCAATATTTTAGTTAAAAATGTTTGCTCTGAAATTTATATTCAAAGATTTGTGCCCCATTTTCACGACTTTTCAAAAATAGCAGACCTACAAGCTCGTAGCGTGCCACTCGGTGGCGCGCTATGAGCTTGTAGATCTGCTATTTTCAAAAGCTAAATTATAACAATGTTTAAAACACCAAAATGGGTTCCTGCCTAAAATTTGTTAAATTCTGTTTTACCTGCATGTTCTTATTTTGATCATAAGACCCAATTACTGAATGTCAAGTCTCCAGGTTTTCTTCAGAATATGTACAGTATGACACTTATTATTATTATTATTATTACTATGATACTGTACGTGGCACATTATGAGTCCACTAGTGCTAGTGGTTCTCAAACGTTTTATTTGCAAGGACCCCCATAACTCTGAGAGCATACAAATCAAACCAAATGCACCCGTAAGGGTCCATTTGGTTTCATTTGTATTCTCTCAGAGTTTACAGACCTGTCGTGGTCTAAATTGTATAATTATTATTATTATTACCCATAACATGTTCAGGATATCATGATAAAGAAGTAAAGAAAATGTCAAATCGTCTTCGTTTTAGTTCAGATGTAATGCATATTTTCATCCTCCGAATCGCAGCTTCTACAAATCAAGACTTTCCTTATAATCCTAAAACTAAGACTAAAACTAAATAAAGCATTAAACATCCAATCTGAACTGAAATCAAACACCAAACTGAAAAGAAATGAATAATGTCTAAACTACAATGACGACGGTGCGTCAGAAAGACATGGACCCTCACCGAGTGCTTTGAAGAACTGCGCGGGGGCGAACTTCCCATCAAAGAAGATGGTGGAGTTGTTGATGTTGAAGGCCCGGCACATGCGTATCAACAGCACCTCTAGGCAGCCTACGAGGCAGCACGACAGATACAGATACAGATACAGAGGGACAAACACAAACAAAACAAGAGATTGGAGACAAAAGGACAAGAAGGAACCAACGTTAGCGAGATAGATACACACAGTGACACTTTGGGGCAGGAAGGAGGACATGCTGAGCATGTGACTTCAATGTGTTTATGTTTATGTCAGGTTTCAGCGATTGGTCAGACATGGTCTCTGTCGGGTGGAAAGTTAACCACATATGTCCAAAACGTTTTAGGTAGTCTCTCGAGACAGCCTGTTTTTCCTTTATTTTTCGACGATGGGTTCTCAGATTGCTTTTTTAGGATTCAAATGAAAAAGGTAGCAGATACACAAGCAAACTTGTGGATCTGTTACTCTTGATGCTTTTGTGTGACGCTGTAGTGTGATCAAGTAGGGTGTCGGTTTACAAAACAACCCCAGAAAAATTACAATATGGAGATCGGAGGTTTCTGCGATATGTTTCCCGTCCGATGTTGACGCAGACAGATCGTCGTAACGGATTCCCACCTGACCACAAATCACACAGAGCCGAGTCGACAATACCTGACTCAGCTATTAATTGACATTATTGTCTAAATTGATTGTCTGTTTGACCACTTAAGATCTATTCTATACTTACAACGGTGTCGTGCAGAAATAATTCAGTTTTGCTACTGTCTGTGCTAAAAAATGTGATTGCATTATTTTTATAATCAATTGAATCTAATATTTTGGCGAACTGTTGCACCGCTATATATTGGACTATCCTGGATTTCGATTTATTTTTATTTTTTAAAAATGTGATTACTTTGGAGTGCAGTGAATAGGAAGGCATTTCTCTAGCGTTGGCATGAATGCTAATCAATCTAATGTGTGCGTGCACGTGTGTGTGTGTGTGTGTGTGTGTGAGAGAGAGTGTGTGTGTGTGTGTGCGTGCCACGTGCGTGCTGGTATTGACCTGCTTTAAGCAAGATGATCTGATCGTTCTGGCACAGGTCCATGAATCCGTCGATGCGTTTGGCGAACTCCACCACATACTGGATGGCGTTGGTGATGTGGTGAGCACACTGCTGCCACACCCACTCTGAGGTCTGCGCACACACACACACACACACACACACACACACACACACACACACACACACACACACACACACACACACACACACACACACACACACACACACACACACACACACACACACACACACACACACACACACACACACACACACACACACACACACACACACACACACACACAAAATTTAATTTTGCTGTACATCTTTTTGCTGATTCATGATTTATTTTTTAACCATAAGCTTACAGCCGGGGATACGAAAAAAATGCAAATCTACAAGCTATGTTAGATCTGAAATTATTTTCCTGGCGCAACTAGCTCAGGCGAAAAAAAGTCAAAAAAATCAATCAGGACCCAAAACCCAAAACCTTAAAATGAACAATCTGCGTGCGTGCGTGCGTACCTTGTTCTGAAAACCCCTGGTCTCCTCGGGGCTGTACTGTGCCCAGGTGAACCTCTTCATGTCATCTGCACTGAACTGGCACGTCTCCAGATGGGACTTCACTATGCTCTGAATGGTGCGTTCTGGGAAAACACACAATTTACAATTTAGGCATTTAGCAGATGCTCTTGATTCAGAGCGACAAGCATGGCATACATCACATATATAAAAAGTAGTTATCATGAATCATGTATAAACTAAGAACGTAACAGTGGAGTATCTATGTCAGCTATACATACTATACTATATTATATATTATACAATATACATATATACTATAAAGTGCTATGACTACATAAATCTAGTGCTGTCTACGTAACAAGCTATAAGCCTGTCTAAAATACTATCTAAGTCTACATAAAGTGCTATCTAAGGGGCTAGGCTAGGGCAAGTGCACACGCACACGCGCACGCGCACGCGCACACACACACGTTAACTCGGATCAGTCATCGTTTTCTGCTGGCTTGCAGCAGCTCCACACATCCTAGAGATCATGTATCGATTCCATTTCCTGTCTGTGCTCGTAAACAAACACCGACAGAGAGCTGACGACGGTGGAAAGGCATAACGTTGAGCTGCGCCACTCGTAGCCACGATGAAAAGGATACTTCTACGTGTCATTTTGACCTGACAAATTAAGAAGAAATCTTGTCCGGTCAAAATATCGTTTTATTTTATACGTTTATATGTTGCTCTTCTGTCTGCACTGCTACCCAGGCACTGCTACGTTGCCACCCACCTAGTTCCATAACAGAGCAGTTTTTAATGTCTACGTTGCCACCCACCTAGTTCCATAACGGAGCAGTTTTTAATGTCTACGCTGCCACCCACCTAGTTCCGTAACAGAGCAGTTTTTAATGTCTACGCTGCCACCGACCTAGTTCCATAACGGAGCAGTTTTTAATGTCTACGCTGCCACCCACCTAGTTCCATAACAGAGCAGTTTTTAATGTCTACGCTGCCACCCACCTAGTTCCATAACAGAGCAGTTTTTAATGTCTACGCTGCCACCCACCTAGTTCCATAACAGAGCAGTTTTTAATGTCTATGCTGCCACCCACCTAGTTCCATAACGGAGCAGTTTTTAATGTCTACGCTGCCACCCACCTAGTTCCATAACGGAGTAGTTTTTAATGTCTACGCTGCCACCCACCTAGTTCCATAACAGAGCAGTTTTTAATGTCTACGCTGCCACCCACCTAGTTCCGTAATAGAGCAGTTTTTAATGTCTACGCTGCCACCCACCTAGTTCCATAACAGAGCAGTTTTTAATGTCTACGCTGCCACCCACCTAGTTCCATAACAGAGCAGTTTTTAATGTCTACGTTGCCACCCACCTAGTTCCATAACAGAGCAGTTTTTAATGTCTACGCTGCCACCCACCTAGTTCCATAACAGAGCAGTTTTTAATGTCTACGCTGCCACCCACCTAGTTCCATAACGGAGCAGTTTTTAATGTCTACGCTGCCACCCACCTAGTTCCATAACAGAGCAGTTTTTAATGTCTACGTTGCCACCCACCTAGTTCCGTAACAGAGCAGTTTTTAATGTCTACGCTGCCACCCACCTAGTTCCATAACAGAGCAGTTTTTAATGTCTACGCTGCCACCCATCTAGTTCCATAACAGAGCAGTTTTTAATGTCTACGCTGCCACCCACCTAGTTCCATAACGGAGCAGTTTTTAATGTCTACGCTGCCTGCCACCCACCTAGTTCCGTGATGGAGGTGTCATCGGACCGTCTGTCCAGCAGGGCGGCGTGCGTGTGCGCCAGCAGCGTGTGCGTGTGCATCAGCGTGCTGTCTGTCTCGTCCATGGGGGCGGGGCTCTGCAGTGGCGAGGAGGAGGACGACGAGGGGGGGCTGGAGGAGGAGGAGTCAGAGGAGGAGGAGTCGGAGGTGTGTCCGGCGCTGGCACCGCCCCCGCCCAGCATCTGCAGGCTGCAGTAGTGGCTCATGGCCTCGGAGGTCAGCGGCAGGTCGAAGATGTCGGGCAGCGCCGCAATGTCGTCCAGGTCGCTCTGGGTGGAGGAGCCACCGTCGCTGCTGTAGGAGCGGCTCAGACCGGCTCCGCCGCCCACTGGTGGATGGGAGCATTATTATCGTTACTATCGTTTATCGTGATTTAAAAAAAATAAACACTCACAGTAATGGTATCATATGGTATGTATGCTGCGACGCGTTGTGAGCGTGTAGATCGGCTCGCCAGATCAAGGCCCGCCAAGATACATTTTGTTTGACTAAATCAACTGTAGATTTAGTCGACAAAAGTCTTATGCTATTTAGTCGACTGAAACTAGACTAACACTAAAACATTATGGGTGACTAAAATGTGACTAAAACTAAATGAAAACTATGACACTAAAACTAAAATCTGCTGCCAAAATATCGTCCCATGATCCCTTACCTCCGCCGCCACCGCTGCTGCTACTGCTGCTGCTGTCGCCGTCCTCTGGGCCGTCCTCCCGGGGGGGGATGGGCACGCCGCCGGCCGAGGCTCCGGAGGGGGCGGAGCCACCAGAGCCGCCGCCCTCCTGCTGCTGCTGCTGCTGCTGCTGCGTCTTCTGGTGTTTCTGCACCTCAGCGTACAGGCTGTCACGCTGCTTCTTGGACATGCGGCCGAACTTCACCGCTGCACACACAGAGAGAAGGAAAGAAAGGAGGTTTGAATACACAGTAAGTAAATAAGTAGGTAGGTCACAGAAGCTAAAGGCTCATTCATAACCTGGATTTTCGGTGGTGAGGTGACCACTGAACTACAACATGACGTCACTGAGGCGCGGTGAAGAGCAAACGACCGCCACCGCCCCAGCCCTTCTCTCTGTTTTTCCCCACCATGGTACCGCTCAACGTTATTTCAGCTCCGGTGGTCAGTTCACCACCTCACTGTCAATGCACTATGCATCCCTGGGAGAATATGGTGAATGTGGTGTGGCTTGGTGTGGTGGTGTGATGGGGTGTGGTGTGGTGTGGTCGGTTCCTCACCGTCTCGGCTCATTCCCAGAGCCAGGCACTTCTGCAGGCGGCAGTGCTGGCATCGGTTGCGGTTGGTCCGGTCGATCAGACAGTTCCTCTGCCGGGAACACGAGTACATGGCGTTGTTCTGCTGGCTCCGTCGGAAGAAACCCTGAACACACATTAAGAAGATTGATTGAATTGTAATTGCAATATCAGTCTGAAAGAAAATCACTTTTAGATATCTTTCGACCCAGTCGTTCAGCCCTGTGTGTGTGTGTGTGTGCCCTCTCACCTTGCAGCCTTCACAGGTGATGACCCCATAGTGGATTCCTGATGACTTGTCCCCACAGATCTTACAGGGGATGACCTCAATCTGAGCTGAAATTGGAGGAGACAACAGATGCGTACAGGTCAACTCCTGGCCCATATCACGAGCGCACACACACACACGCTCTCACACACACACGCATGCACACACACACACGCGGTCGCTATCTGCTATGAGTAACCGTGCGACTGTTGTGTAACTCTCTCTCTATCAAAGGCAAACAAACAGCTCGTGGAGGATTGCCACATTAAAACTTAACACACAGACAGACACAACAACACACAGCGTTGTGTAACGTGGAGTGAATCGAATACCATACATGAACGCAACAGGATTCATTCTGTGGACTAATAAGGGGCCGTCGTTCACGCCTAAAAGAGACAGCTGTCTCCTAGGTGTCTCCATAGGTGTCTCCTGTGTCTCCTGTGTCTTCTGTGTCTTCTGTGCAAAGTGCAATGTGCAATGTGCAATGTGCAATTAATTTTCAATGGGAGTCACATGGTTTGCCGAGACAAGCTTGCTCCCTGGCTGTCCTCTGCCCTAACACTAAATGTGCTGATAAAATGAACACTGGAACGCAATGACAGCCTCCTGCGGACGGACACACACACACACAGACACAGCGACGAAACAAAGACACAGCAAACGACGACATAGGTTTGCGTGCGACAACAGAGGAACATGTGTTTCATTAATTAATGCGCTCCATGTGGGAGTGATGAAAGCATGCAGGAGGGGAGAGGCTGCGCGGGGCCTTGAATTCACTGATCCACTCCAGAACCTCCTCCTCCTCCACCGAGAGGCTGCGCGGGGCCTTGAATTCACTGATCCACTCCAGAACCTCCTCCTCCACCGAGAGGAGAGGCTGCGCGGGGCCTTGAATTCACTGATCCACTCCAGAACCTCCTCCACCGAGAGGAGAGGCTGCGCGGGGCCTTGAATTCACTGATCCACTCCAGAACCTCCTCCTCCTCCACCGAGAGGAAAGTCAACGTTCTTTAATTATCAAACAGAATGAGAGAGATGATGATGATGATGATGATGATGCAGAACAATGCAGCGAGAACAAACAACACTTATGTATTCACACGCTTTGTGACTTTGCACAGCAACTATATGCACTCTTTGCACAACAACTATATGCACTCTCTTTGCACAGCAACTATACACTCTCAAGCGAGCCAAAAATAATAATAATTTTGTCATGCGTAAATGGCATATCTACAAGCTCACAGCGCCTCACAATGTGATGTGCTGTGAGCTTGTAGGTCTGCTATTTTCTTCCACCATGTAATATGCTTAAACCTCGGCCTATGCTGGCCTATGGCTATGACATGCCCGAAATAGATAGACACAGCCGGGTTTGAAAGTGATTCCTAAACAAACTCACCCTAGCCTTAATGACTGTGGTCTGCGAGGCTAATTTTGTTGTTGTAAAAGAAAACATGAAAGGGTGATAAACATGGGACCCATTTAAACGGTCGTTGTTGCACGGTGGAAAACAGACCCTCTCCGCGGCATAACTTTGATGAAACTGTTGACTAGAATACTTTGACTGACGATGGCAGCTGCAGACATGCAATGGAAAAAACTGACAGCCCCCCCCCCCCCCACACACACACACACGCTCTCTCTCTCGTCCCCCCTCTTTCTCTCGCCGTGCCTCCCTCTCTCTTTCTCCCCCTCTCCCTCTCTCCCTCTCCCTCTCTCTCTATCCCCCTATCCCTCCTCTCTCTCTCCCCCTCTCTTCCCCTCTCTCCCCATCTCTCCCTCTCTCTCTTCCCCTCTCCCTCTCCCCCTCTCTTCCCCTCTCCTCCTCTCTCTCCCCCTCTCTTCCCCTCTCTCCCCATCTCTCCCCCTCTCCCCCTCTCTTCCCCTCTCCTCCTCTCTCTCCCCCTCTCTTCCCCTCTCTCTGGATTATATAACGTGGGTCTAGCGTTGCTGCATACATACATTCCACCACAGACACGCTCACTCAGCTCTGCCTCAGCGAGGAGCTCCAGCTTCACTCTACTCTAGTCTAGTCTAGATCTATAGTATAGATAGACCGAGGGAGTGTTGCTATTATAGTATATAGATTCTATACTATAATAGCAACAACACTCCCTCCCGTCCACCTCCCGACCACCCCCATTGGCTGAGAGCACTATATAGGCGGGCGGCCGGAGCCTGTAGCTCCGCTGGGATTGGCTGGGTCGACGCGTCACTCAGCAGCCTGTCAGTCAGTCCATGTGAACATTTTGTCCCACTGACACAGTTCAGCAGGGGGGAGAAGGGTGGGGGGGGGGGGGGGGGTAGAGGCGGGCGAGCACACAGCACACCTTTTGACCAGCCGCTTTAAGGTGGAACTATATAACTCACCACTCTAGCTACATATACTAGTATACACATATATTATATATATATATTATATCATTGGTTCCCAACCATTTCATACTGAAGTACCACCTCAGAAAATATTTGGCTCTCCAAGTACCAAAAATAACGGTAGTGGGTCGTCGCACACACACAAAAGACTACAGTTCAAATTGTTTATTTCGTATTTTGAACAGGGACAAACGTTTCGGCTATCCAACCTTCATCAGTGTGCAGTGTGACTGAATGTAGGTTCCTTTTAAAGGAGTGGTGACAGACATGGTGCAAGTGCACAAAATCACCTGCTAAATCACCTCACATCACACCCGGTGGGTAATCACAGATCTCCAAGTACCACCATAATAACTGATGTTAAAATACAGGAGTGAATACACCTGCCCGTCGTGTTCCATTCCTATAAGCCAATAATGCTGCTGCTCTGACAAAACTCAGTCTAATCACTAATCAGCACAACTGATGATATTTCTAATGTGATTAATCCGTTCTCAAATCTTCTATATATTAACGGCTATAGGTGTGCTCAGCTCAGCACGCTTGGATGGGCCTTTTTTCAAAAACTGTTGCCGTAACAACACAGAAGAATACAGCGCTTGCGTTTCGGGAAAATAAATAAATAATGATCCACGCACAACCTGCGCACCGCAGCCGGTTTCCATTGACTATAGCGGCCGCAACGGACTCCGCAACTCCGGCCCCAGTGTAGCCCGGCCACCAAATCTCAGATGGCGGTAGATATTATTTTTGCACCACCCTAGTGTCTTAAGGCTCATACATAGTCTGGATTTTCGGTGGTGAGGTGACCACTGAACTACAACATGACGTCACGAGCCGCGGTGAAGAGCAAACCACCGCCACCGCTCCAGCCCTTCTCTCTGTTTTTACTCACCACCGCTCAACGTTATTTCAGCTCCGGTGGTCAACTCACCACCGGAGAGGTGGTCACCTCACCACCGGAGCGGTGTTCACCTCACCACCGAAAATCCAGACTATGAAGGCCTTAAGTCTCAGATAGCGCCGCTATATTATGCACACTGTCTCAGTTTTCTGCACGTATACTGTATATACTGGGAGCTTTAAGAAAGACTGCATGACAACCACCAGAAGTCGCTCACGTATTCCGGTCCCCTAGGCTGTATCATATACACATGATCCAGGCCCTATACATCCCCTATATAGAATATGACATAATGCTTGTATGTATGCAGCCTCTCTCTCTCTGTGTGTGTGTGTGTGTGTGTGTGTGTGTGTGTGTGTGTGTGTGTGTGTGTGTGTCTCTCTCTCTCTCTCTCTCTCTCTCTCTCTGAAATAAACAAATAATATACACAGATAAGTGATACAAGTGGAGGAGAAACAGAAGATGCATGTCTTATTTATTCATGTCAGAGATCTGCTTCTAAAGCAGGCCTACTAAATAATGCATTGTGCACAGAAATCTGCGCTCGTGCACACTTCATTAATGGACTAGCGCGGTAAAACGCTTGCTGTATTTACTCTTGCCAGTTTTAGGGCCAGGCGATATAATGTAGAAGAAGTACCAATCACCAACTTCAATACTTGAAACTTGAAGTTATTTTCTTTAATATATAACTTTTTGACCTTCGACTGTGACCTCAGTGACTTCCCTAGACAGAGGTCATCTATCTAGACCACAGCACTGCCTGCAGTTGAACAGAGCACGTCGCGTACACAACTCCCATATATAGACGTTCACGATTCAGTGGAACATTAACTGTAGCATCTGTCAGGAAACTACATTAACCAGAATCTATCAGGAAACTACATTGACCAGCATCTATCAGGAAACTAAATTAACCAGAATCTATCAGGAAACTACATTAACCAGAATCTATCAGGAAACTACATTAACCAGAATCTATCGAGGACTATTGAAAGAGGACGGGAAGCAAAGTCTATACGGTATGGACTCCATGTTGCTCCCTGGAAGGAAAGAAATGGGCTATATGCAGCCATCACTTCTGCGTTTAGCTTCCTTGGTCTCAATTGCGCATGTTTAACCAGAATCTATCAGGAAACTATACATTAACCAGCATCTATCAGGAAACTACATTAACCAGCATCTGTCAGGAAACTACATTAACCAGTATCTATAAAAAATATGAGTACTTTTCTCCACCACTGGACGTTATAGGATCTATAGGTGTGAGAGACGCCGCGCCCAGGTAGCACCACGCTGTGCAAGCTCTATAGGAGGAGGACGCAGCACAGAAACAGGAACACAGAGAAAGAACATCAACAGCCAACAGCCTGTTATCAGTTTAACCTTGTTATCTGCACCACAATGCTCATTCAACGTGTGTGTGCGTGCATGTGTGTGTGTGTGTGTGTGTGTGACTGTGTGTGCATGTGTGTGAGAAGGTGGGGAAGGGGTTGGGGCTAGATAGAAGTCCCCTTCTCGGTTTATCTTAACGCGGAACAAACAGAAATGATCCGCTCTTCTGTTCCTGGCTGTGTGTCAAGCAGTCAGTGTGTCAGTATGTCAGTCCTCCACACTCACAGAGAAATGTAAGACACTCACAAAAGACACAATGTTCATTCAGCATAGAGGAGGGGGACGGGGGACGGGGGGGGGACAGGGGGACGGGGCATCTCTGGGTGCGCTGCATGCTTTAAGTTAAGTCAGGCTATGCTATAACACGCTATCGGCTCAAGGTCCCACCCGTCATGGTACAGGTTGTACTTGTTTACTTGTTGCGCAAGTCAGTCAGTCAACCAGTCAGTGGCGCATGTGCAACACATGCATTGCATTGTTCGCTCGTTCAACAAGGTTATTTCTGTCATTCTGCACTCAGCTCTCTGCTCTCTCTCTCTCTCTCTCATGCTAATGCTAAGTCAGTGGTTCACAAACTTTTCAGGCCGAGATCCAAAAGAGAGATCATAGACGTTTGACCCAAACCAGTGAAAATAGCAGAACTGGCAACGTGGCGCTTCAAGCCGCGTTACAATCTTGTTGTCCATCGCCTATTTTCACGTCTAATTTATGTCGTTTCTTTGATTTCTGTACGAAATTACAGGGGGAAAAAATCTTTGAATTTGTTTTGAATTCACACAAAAGAAAACCTGTTTTTTGATTTTGTTATGTCTAATAATGATTCAAAACAAAATTTGGGAAACAAAGAAAAAGATTCAAGGGACCCATGAACCCAAAGATGTGTCCACCACGACCCAGAAATGTGTCCCCGACCCAGTGTTTTGGAACCAGTGTAATTAGAGCCAGCTGTTACTGAGGCACATGTTAAGTCATGCCAGTGTGAGCTGTGCTGCTGTGCATGGGCCTTAACGTGACAGGGGGGGCTGACTTGTCAAACTCAACAGGCGCTGAACAATGGGATGCATGCTCTGACACACACACACACACACACACACACACACACACACACACACACACAGTCTGACTCTGCCCTGTTATGAAACTAAAAAGTACACAGACAGACAGCCCCGCAGTTTATGCGTCCTCTGAGCTCCTCTCCTCACATCCTGTTTCTGGGGCTGCACAAGAAGAGGGGCCACGCGAGGCGTTGTGAGCTTGTAGATCTGCTATTTTCACAATATTTATCTGGCTACAGATGAGTAAGGCTGGGACCGAGGCTACAGATGAGTAAGGCTGGGACCGAGGCTACAGATGAGTAAGGCTGAGACCGAGGCTACAGATGAGTAAGGCTGGGACCGAGGCTACAGATGAGTAAGGCTGAGACCGAGACTACAGATGAGTAAGGCTGAGACCGAGGCTACAGATGAGTAAGGCTGAGACCGAGGCTACAGATGAGTAAGGCTGAGACCGAGGCTACAGATGAGTAAGGCTGAGACCGAGGCTACAGATGAGTAAGGCTGAGACCGAGGCTACAGATGAGTAAGGCTGAGACCGAGGCTACAGATGAGTAAGGCTGAGACCGAGGCTACAGATGAGTAAGGCTGGGACCGAGACTACAGATGAGTAAGGCTGAGACCGAGGCAGATGAGTAAGGCTGAGACCGAGGCTACAGATGAGTAAGGCTGGGAACGAGGCTACAGATGAGTAAGGCTGAGACCGAGGCAGATGAGTAAGGCTGGGACCGAGGCTACAGATGAGTAAGGCTGGGACCGAGGCAGATGAGTAAGGCTGGGACCGAGGCTACAGATGAGTAAGGCTGGGACCGAGGCTACAGATGAGTAAGGCTGAGACCGAGGCTACAGATGAGTAAGGCTGGGACCGAGGCTACAGATGAGTAAGGCTGGGACCGAGGCTACAGATGAGTAAGGCTGAGACCGAGGCTACAGATGAGTAAGGCTGGGACCGAGGCTACAGATGAGTAAGGCTGAGACCGAGGCAGATGAGTAAGGCTGGGACCGAGGCTACAGATGAGTAAGGCTGGGACCGAGGCTACAGATGAGTAAGGCTGGGACCGAGGCTACAGATGAGTAAGGCTGGGACCGAGGCTACAGATGAGTAAGGCTGGGACCGAGGCTACAGATGAGTAAGGCTGGGACCGAGGCTACAGATGAGTAAGGCTGGGACCGAGGCTGCAGATGAGTAAGGCTGAGACCGAGGCTACAGATGAGTAAGGCTGGGACCGAGGCTACAGATGAGTAAGGCTGGGACCGAGGCTGCAGATGAGTAAGGCTGAGACCGAGGCTACAGATGAGTAAGGCTGAGACCGAGGCTACAGATGAGTAAGGCTGGGACCGAGGCTACAGATGAGTAAGGCTGGGACCGAGGCTGCAGATGAGTAAGGCTGAGACCGAGGCTACAGATGAGTAAGGCTGGGACCGAGGCTAGTATTTTGGGGGTCCTGGCCTGAAAAGGTTGAGAAGCACTGCTATAAGACCACAATGGAAACAAGTCCCCACTATAGGACTTTTTTGTGTCATCCTTTTAGCCTTAATGTATGTTTGTACCACGTGCTGTTTACATTTCTGACAAATTAAATCAATCAATGAAGTATTCAATCAATAAAAAGAAGGACTCTGGCACGGTCTAAAACTGTCAGGACAGCTTTTCCAACATGCAGACGTCTCAATCTGCTTAATTGTTTTTCTTACCCTAACGCTACAGAAGATCAGACAGTAATCCTATACATAAACCCAGTGTGAGTGAGGGTCTCTGCTGCGCCCGCCCCCACCCACCCTCCAGGTACCCTTCAGAGACTCTCAGGGTTGAATTAACACCGGGGGGCTTGACAGTGTAAGTAAGCACTAAGCAGTAAGCAGTGCAAGGAGTTCATTCAAATCAGCCGGCTTTGGCTGTTCAGTCATGCAAATGTCGTCCCTCCCCCCAATCCTGACAGTTTTCTGAAAAACCTTATGTTTCTGTTTGTACACTCTCTGAGTTACAGACCCATAAGGGTCCATTTGGTTCCAAATGATCATTTAGCTGGCCTGGGTCCCCCCTGGAACTCCCTCAAGTAGGGTTATGAGTCCACGTACAGAACACAGTTGTGAACCGAAATCAATTGATATTGAAAAAGCCGCCAAAAAGGTGAACTTCCCGCAGAGTGAGTTAATTAAATACTGTTTACCAGAAGGCTCCTAAATGTCTATCCGTAATGTTACTTTTAAACCAGCTAGACGACTTCATGCTCTTCAGGAGGCGTGGCTTCTAAAAACCAACCACCGTATATGAAGACCTATGTGTGTGTGTGTGTGTGTGTGTGTGTGTGTGTGTGTATATGTGTGTGTGCGTGTACGCACATGCATGCGTGCATGTATCAGGTGGATATATTGTATTGTTCTGTATTGACGCTCCTCCTTACGTTATACGTCTTGTCTTTGTACTGCTGTGTATACGGCAGCACTTTCCGTATACTCTGCACCTGCAACTCTGCATGTATAAACCCTTAACTGCTGTGCTGCCTCGGGGCGACTGAAATCCCCCCCGCGGGATCTATAATGTCTAAATATTATCAGTTCAAACAATGACATTATTAGGCTGTTATCACACACACATATATAGCTATAGACTGCATGGGTTTCTATGCAGGACGGTGCGCTAACAATAGGAGCAGTTCCATGAAGCCACACAGACAGACACAGAGCAATGAGCTCAGACCTTCTGGCTTTTAGCTTTGTTTACATTTGGATATCCTGCCAGAAAGGGAACCTCCCTGAACCCCCCCCCCCCCCCTCTCTGTTGGCCAGAACTATTTCCTTGTCTCTCTCCTCTGCAGAAAGGCTTCCTTATGTACAACAGCCGTGTTGCTTCCCTGCACACGGATGCTATAACAACGGACGGACAAAACCACAACACCACACTGTAATGAGCATTTGTATCGTTATTATATGTAGGCCTACTGCATGTAATATTATGTATGGGACATATATGCACGCATGCCGCCAGGCATGGCATGACAACGTATACAATATATTTTAGGATGCAAGGCAAAGAAACAAAACAATGTCCTGTCTGTCTGTCTGAATAGATGTTTTGTTTGTCCTGCCTTGCATCCTAAAATCATTTAGTATTCAGGTTATTTTTAGCTCGCTCAATCAATGTCAGCTGTTACCAAATGAAATAAATAAATTAAAATAAATTAACAACCGACTCTCTTGGCCCCAAATAGATTCTAATCATGATGTCCTATACTAGGCACCCTGATGCCGTACACGTTTCATTTCATAAGAAGTGAATACATCATTAAACTGGAGAGAATCCCCTCAAAGACCCCCATGGGAACCCCACTTTGAAAACCACTAACTCTATTCAACTGTTGTTCTCAAAGTGGGGTCTGGGGACCCCCAGGGGTCTTTGAGGGGGTTCCATGGGGTCCACAGCAAAAGAGGAACAGATTAAACAGCACAAAGGTTGTCGATCTGCTATTCTTTGGGAGAAGAAAATCTGTTAACATCTTGACAAATCTATTGTAAGGGTCCCTGGCTGGCATAAAATCCTTTCAAATGGGGGTCCCGCTGCCTAGTAATCCTTGACAAGTTCAAACTGTAGATGGGAACGCTATAGTGGATCTCAAAGTGGGGTCAGTGCACGGTCCCTAAGGGTGTTCCAGGGGATCCCCAGAAAAAGCAGTTACAATCTAGCATCAAAATCAGTTCAACCAGCATATAACCCTGCGATAGGCTACTTTAAAAAACTCTTGGAACATATTTGAGGGGGGGATAATATTGTTTTTGAAACATTTCAACAATACAAATATTGTATAGGGGTCCATATATATAGTCTAATGCACTTTGCTGCAAATGCACTTTGCTGCCGTTGGACAGCAAAGTGGACCCCTATACAAGATTATTTTTTCCCCCCTCAAATCTGTTCCAAGAGTTTTTGAAAGTAGCGTCCTACTACAACTACAAGTCTACAACCTATCTCAAACCCTCGCCCTAAACCAGTAACCTCCCACGGGGCAGTCCACGCGGTGAAGGGCGCTGTTCAGATGCACAGTTGGCGCTCTCCCTCCCTCGGCTGTAAGGCTGTCTAACGGCTGGCTGGGTGACATAACTATAGCCCCCCCCCCCTCCGTCACATCACATCACATACTGTACATACAGCCATGCCATGCTGGCAACCAACCCACCACTATACTGTATATAGTCCATTAGTCCATAATACAGTCTGCCAATATAACAACCACCAACATATGCTAAAATAAAACCATCTCCACTCGGCCGGTCACGCCCCTTTACGCACAGATGTCGACCTATTATATTAATATGAAATAAAACATAAGCTATCCGTATACATTATGCTTGTATTCCTATATCATACTCAGCCTTTCATTTGAAAAAATGAAAGGCTGGGCATCGAGGGCCTCGATTCGAGGCTATATACTCATCCATCATAGACAGAAATTGCTTCGAAATTAGTCGTTATTACGCGCGCGATTACTATTACATAATGTATTCATCGGATTTCAAATTATATATTGATTACATAATTACACTTTTGGCAACCGTCCCTGTGCGCGCCCCGCCCCTCCCTCCCTCTCCTCTCGGCATTGCATAACTCCGAATGCATTCCCGGGAGGGATCGAGGCAGCCGAAATTGCGCACAGATGCACAGAGTCCCTCCCAGCCAGGCAGCCAGCCAGCCAGCCAGTCAGTCCAAACTTAACCGACTGACACGCATTTGGCATGGCTACTATAACACACAAGTTATTCTCAAACTGTGCAAATATTGTTTGCATTTAGTCTATCTATAGCTATGCATTTGCTTGTTGTCATAATTATCCATAGACCAAGCTGAGAGTGCATGCACACATGCCACATTTGGTTCTATGATGTGTGCAAACTCAAGTCAACAATTTAGCTTGGGACGCCCTGGAAATACACAATCATCCATAGCAAGCCAATTTATAAATTATAAATCAGCATTTTACACCATGACATGATTGCACACTCTTGCATGCATGCATATGTGCAAATTGTCTGTCTGTCTGTCTGTCTGTCTGTCTGTCTGTCTGTCTGATTGATTGAATAATGTATTAACAGTTTGAGAATTACAGTACATTTCAAGCACAACTCAATACAAAGACTGTTAACTGTGGACGACAACCATAAAAGCATTACACTTGTTTACAATAGGGTCCACCATGTTCAATTCATCTGTCTGTTTCTGTGGTGCTCCAGGCAGCTATAATCCACTCATGAGGGATTAATAGCACGGGGGGGGGGGGGGGGGGGGGGGTAGACGCACATATAAACGCGCGTGTGTGTGCACATTCAACACAACAACAACAACACAACTTACCTCTCATTTTGCTTAGTTTTCGTTGAGTTGACACCTCCAAAAAACGCCACTACATGTGGTTATAATCATTTAACAGCCGAATAACCGAATAAGAAAAAGCAAAACAACATCAACTGGAGCCAGTCAGTCAGTCAGTCAGTCAGTGTCAACCGACTGGCGCTCCGAATATAGAAACTTCCTTCCAACAGACAGAGTAAACACGTCAAGAAGGAGGGGGGAAAAAACCCCAACCGGTCAAAACAAGCGTTACTATTTCCCCTTTTTTGTATCGTTCGACAAAAGTCAGGAGGAGAAATCAAAGTGGACAAAGTCTCTCGTCTCGATCGCATATAAACCGTGTTCTGCCGATGATATAACTCTTCGGTACAACAATAATAATTCTCTTCGGTCCTTCTTGCTGTAGCATGGAGTTCTTTTTGCGTGTGTGTGATCCCCCTCGCTGGCTGTATAAGTCCCACACTGCTTTGCTTTCCGCTCAGTCTGCTAACCTATTTTTCTCTCACATGATCTCACACACTCACTGCCCGTCCGTGTGCACGCGTGCGCGTGCGTGCGGGGGCGCGCACTCGGGAGCGAGCTTAAGGAGGAGACTGATGAGCCCATAATAATGCCTATGGATAATAAACCTATAGAATGATGACATATCCTTCTGGAAATGATTCACAGACATAGGTGTGTTTCCTTCTTGCATATCTCTGCGCTTTGCTCATTGATTGTTGTTGACACAGGTAGATTATCTTATATTTATGGCACAATAACCTGTCTGTGTACAATTGAGTTATTAGGCCTTTTAAGCAATTGCAATTGATTTCCCCCTTTACTTATACTAACTATGTCAATGTGCTGTGTAGCCTATTCACATTCTGTGAATGTGTGCATGTTGAGGATCTCTGCTTTTGTCCGGTGTAAGAAGAGGGGGTCCAAGGAAAGAGATTGGCAACTGGCCACTGGTTTAGTCAAATTCATGACTTCATCCATGAAAGTTGCAGTTTTCCACTTTAGGTTCCATTGTGTGTAGAACTATATATAATAGAGTTCTACACACAATGGAACCTAAAGTGGAAAACTGCAACTTTCATAGATGACAGAATGGCTGCGTGATGTGGAGAGGCAGCCAGCCAGCAGCAACCTGCACTGTGTTGACTCAACTCCCTCCCCAGTCCCCACACGTACCCAGCCAGCAGCAACCTGCACTGTGTTGACTCAACTCCCCAGTCCCCACACTGCAGCCAGCCAGCAGCAACCTGCACTGTGTTGAGCCAACTCCCTCCCAAGTCCCCAGACTCCCCACACGGAGCCAGCCAGCAGCAACCTACACTGTCTTGACTCAACTCCCTCCCCAGTCCCCACACTGCAGCCAGCCAGCAGCAACCTACACTGTGTTGAGTCAACTCCCTCCCCAGTCCCCACACTGCAGCCAGCCAGCAGCAACCTACACTGTGTTGAGTCAACTCCCTCCCCAGTCCCCACACGGAGCCAGCCAGCAGCAACCTACACTGTGTTGAGTCAACTCCCTCCCCAGTCCCCACATGGAGCCAGCCAGCAGCAACCTACACTGTGTTGAGTCAACTCCCTCCCCAGTCCCCACACTGCAGCCAGCCAGCAGCAACCTACACTGTGTTGACTCAACTCCCTCCCCAGTCCCCACACTGAGCCTGCATCTTCGCTATTTTGTCTCTTTCTGTTTATACACAGTAGAATTCACTCACACCTTCACAGATTGATGTATAGCTGATGCATGAGACTTGTTTACTGATGCAAGCTCGCAATGCATTTCCAATGGGAGTCACATGGTTTGATTTGACACAACATTTTTGTTGTATGCAGTCAAAACACAGCCGAAAGCCATGCAACAAAAATGTTGTGTCCAACCATGTGACTTCCATTGGAAATGCATTGGGGCAGCCATGACACTTACCCTTTGTTTACATCTAGCTGCGAAGGTGTGAGTGAGGCCCTAAGTGGTTACAGTGCAGGTCAAATTATAATTTGTTTGTGTTGTCGTCGTAAATAAACGACGTGACAGCACGATGTGATAAACAGAATGATCATGTTGCATCGAGTCGTTGCTCGAGGAGGTAATCCATCTGAGGGCTGCAGTCTGCATCTGAGCCTGAGCCAAAAGCCTGGCTGGGCCATAAACTATTCATACTCACAGTATGCACACTACTATATGTATATATATCGTTGCTGTCGGGCAGAAGCCTCTCACAGTATATCTCCATATTATAACTGTTGGTGTTTTTTCATAAATCAACTCTGTACTTCATATTACAGTATCACACAATCATCAATCATCATCATCATTGATCGATTAGAAATTGTATTAACAGTTTGAGGAAAGCACAGTTAAAAATGGCCTATAACTGGAAATAATAATAAGATAATATACCGCACATCCTCCGGTCTTGGTGCTGGGCCAAACTGTTAAACGGGGCCGTAACTCACATAATTATGTCCTGCCTGCTGTGTTCGTGAATACAAGTTACCTGGCACGTTACAAAGTGAGTTGCGAGCCCTTGTTTTCGTCTACAACTGGAAATACCCATAAAAGCATACAGTCCGGCAGCCGACAGACTTCTTTTGTTTAAAGTGGGAAATTTGGCATAGTCTTTTTTATTGGCCTAAAATATTGTCTATATACATGTATACATTCTTGAATCCACTTGCCGACCGGCTGTGGGTATCGGGCAATATTTTTAATAGTGGTTTCTTGTGACCCTACCATTAACCTCCTATGGCAGGCAAACATCCCTTTTGCTTTAAGTAGCGTGTGACATGTCAAACTAGGGGGGTTTCATGATTCTGAATACATTCCAAGCATTAGTTTTGCACAAAATACACTTATTGGGCTAAAAACAGCCATAGCCTTAGCCATAGCCAAATGTCCAAGGAGTGGTTTTTTGTGCAAAACTAATTGGAATGGATTCAGAATCATGAAAACCCCGTAGTTTGACATTTTTGCCTGCCATAGGATGTTAATGGTAGGGTCACAAGAAACTCCTATAAAAAAGAATTGTGCGATACCCACAGCCGGTCAGCAAGTGGATTCATGAATGTATATAGACAATATTTTAGGCCAATAAAAAAGACAATATACCAAATTTCCCACCCGTCAACCCCGGCTGCCGGACTAATAAAAGATCCAAGAAGTCTTTATGTTGCCCTGTGTTATGTATTGTTGTTTTCGTATTGGTATTTTTTTAATTTGTGTCAGGTGAAACCTGACGAACAACAGCTCATGAAATGTAGAAGACCTAGTCATACATGAGTCATACTGAGGACCTAGTCCTGATTGGCCACCACACGCTGCTGCCATATATTGGTTACTCAGGTCACATGACCAGGAAACAGGTTACAGGAAGCAGGTAACAGAAATCTTTAGAGACACATGACCCAATGTTATGTAACGTAATGTTATGATTGAGACGGTTGAGATGGTTGAGAGGAGCGTTCGTTACTAAATAAACAAACCAGCGCTTCTTTCACCTGACAAATATCACTGTGCGCCCACGCACACGCACACACACACACACAAAACTGCCTCCCCTGACCAGCCGGGGCGCCTGATGGAGGGGAAAGGAACTGGTTGGAATAACGTGTTCCTTCCACGCGCTACGTCCAACCAGGGAAACTCCCCCCTGTCAGGTGTAAAGGAGCAACTTGGACACTTGGGACACATGAAGGAAGCATGAGTTCAAGTCCGTTGCTCTCTCCAGGTTGGGTGTGTTTAGAGCCCAGGATCACATTAGATCATTGACACAGGGGTGAAAAATGGGTTACAAAATCGTGGGATAAAAATTATAGATAAAAAAAAGATTTTCTCCTAATTTAGACTGAAATAATTAACCACACTAAGTGAAGGTTGGGGGGCCGCATGGGGCCACCGGGCCACACTAAGTGAAGGTTGGGGGCCGCATGGGGCCCCCGGGCCACACTAAGTGAAGGTTGGGGGCCGCATGGGGCCCCGGGCCACACTAAGTGAAGGTTGGGGGGCCACATGGGGCCCCCGGGCCACACTAAGTGAAGGTTGGGGGGCCGCATGGGGGCACCGGGCCACACTAAGTGAAGGTTGGGGCCGCATGGGGCCCCCGGGCCACACTAAGTGAAGGTTGGGGGCCGCATGGGGCCCCCGGGCCACACTAAGTGAAGGTTGGGGGCCACATGCGGCCCCCGGGCCACACTAAGTGAAGGTTGGGGGCCGCATGGGGCCCCCGGGCCACACTAAGTGAAGGTTGGGGGCCACATGCGGCCCCCGGGCCACACTAAGTGAAGGTTGGGGGCCACATGCGGCCCCCGGGCCACACTAAATGAAGGTTGGGGGCCACATGTGCCACACAAAGCCAACGTTCTATAAATCCAAAGCCCCAAGGGAACCACCGTAGAGGCCACGATGACCTCGACCCCTGAAATCTGAGGATATTATGGATTTCTGAAGGAAATTCCCAACAATAACAGCCATTTAGCCGAAGTATTTCTCACCCTGCCACCGTGGAGCGACATCTGTCCGGAGTTAACGTTCAGCCTTTTGAAAATTGAACCGCAGTTATAAGCTCCACATGCTGTCCAACCACTTAAACCCATTTTAGCATTACGCTATGCTTTAGCTATTGACAAATAGCAGATATACAAGCTCATAGCACGCTACGAGCTTGTAGACTTGTGTACAGCAATTTGTTTCAACTCTGTTGTTTTAAATGTGCGTTATAAATTAAGTGGATTGGATTGGATAGATCGACTTTTGCTACTTAAAAAAAACATTGAATCCTGAAATGTAACAGTTTTGGACATGAGGTTTCCACTCGACAGACGATATACAGACGATATACAGTGGACTATAGCATAGCACTCATCACCATGTGGAGCCCTGTGCGTTTTAATGCAGGGTAAGTGCTTGGTTGGATATTATGTTCCCATGGATGGACAGTGTATATATATAGAAGCTGCCTAATTATGGAGCCTGCATGGAACTGTATTAGCTCTGGTCCATAGCCTTCTACTGAATCGTAGAAGCAGTAGAAGGCTATGGATGTGACATCCAGACATTATGATCCAGAACAGGGGTGGGCAACTTTGACGATGGAGAGGGCCACTATATTTCCACACTCACTCCAGAGGGCCACAGTGGATATTACTGTCGTAGCAAAAATCGCCGATATACAAGCTCAAACCGCGTTGCGCGGCGACGCTGCTATTTTTAAATTGGAATCCTGAAAATTAACATTTTGATGTAATTTCAAATGCCTTTCAAATTCCGTTAATCATAGTTATGCTAACTTTATGAACTAAATACAAATTCATTGGACATAAAAAAAAGACAAAAACATTTTAATACTATAGTCATTAAGCTACTAATTTAGACTGAAGTAATTAAAGTGGGTCATGTTTGCATGTTTGGAATTGTAACAGCTGAACGAAATAAATATAATTATCAATATTCTGATGGCCGCATTCACTTAATGCGGGCCACCAGTTGACCATGCATGATCCAGAACATATGAGTGCTTCTTTACGTTGTGTGAAAATATACGGTATAGCAAATAGACCGACAACAGAGTTCACAAATATTGTCATTATCTCAGCTGTATTCGAGCCCTTTAATACTGTACATGCAGGCAACTTCATGGTAAAATAGTAAATGGTAAATGGTGTATTTATATAGCGTTTTTCTATCCAAGGCGCGTTATACATAGATTGTGCATTACATTCACGCACACATTCACACACCGATGGCAGAGGAAACCATGTAATGCACCAACCTGCACATCTGGAGCAATTAGGGGTTCAGCCAGAGTCTTGCTCAAGGACACTTCGAAACTAACTCTGGGGGAGCCCACAGGGATGGAACTAGGAACCTCACGGTTCCCATCCGGCACTTCTACCAGCCACTCTACCCCCAATCTGAGAACCCATCGGCAAATAAAGGAGAAACACCACCCTCTTTTCTTAGTTGATGCGAGTCAACAGTCTCTATACAGAGGGGTGAGAGAGAGGGGGGAATAGGAAGAAAGAATACAAGAGAGATAGACAGGGAAGGAGATACAGGGAAATACAAGTAGTAGCAATAACAATAATAATGAATGAAATAGTGTAGGATAATATAGTATGGTATAACAATGTTGTCAGATAATAATGATAGTGTAGTGGTGTAATAATATGATAGCAGTCCATGGTGACACACACACACACACACACACACACACACACACACACACACACACACACACACACACACACACACACACACACACACACACACACACACACACACACACACACACACACACACACACACACACACACACACTTTCTTTCTTTATCACTGGGGTACTGTAGGCAACCAATCTATATTCTTCATCTCAGAGGCGTCTCTCTCTCTCTCTCTCTGCCTCTGTCTAATTCCCTCTTTCTATCTCTGCCTCTCCCCCCCTCTCTCTCTCTCTCTCTCTCTCTCTCTCTCTCTCTCTCTCTATTAAATTCTCTCGCTCTCTCTCTCTCTTCCCCCCCCCCCCCCCCCTCTCTCTCACCCCTCTGTTCTCCGTTTCCCCTGACAACAGCGGTGTGACCTTTTGACCCCCCGGGACTCGGAGCCTTATGTAACTCAGCAGCTAGACGGCAGAGAGGGAAGTGGAAGGGGCGTGTGTGTGAGTGCGTGTGTGCATGCGTGTGTGCGTGCGTGTGTGCATGCGTGTGTGTGCGTGTGTGCGTGCATGCATGCGTGTGTGCATGCGTGCATGCGTGTGTGCATGCGTGTGTGTGTGTGCATGCGTGTGTGCGTGCATGCGTGCATCATGCATGCGTGTCGCCCAAGCACGGCTGACAGGAAACGACAAACAAACGTTTCCTGGTCCAACGACAACAGAGAGAGGAAAAGGGAGTGGGATTCTGGGATTCTGGGATCGGGGGATTCCGGGCCCGATCCATGAGCGCCAAGCTTACTTCATGCCTCGCTACGCACGGCGGTGTCACACGCCTTATAGATGATGCTTATAGAGCTGCGTTCAGACCTGCATGGATAGTTAGAGCCATTAGAAGCCATTATTTTACATGCAATGTCAATGCAAAGATGAGAAGTTGCACGAACGGGCGCGGCGCGAACAGGGCGATGCGAACGGCGCCCCCAGACCCTGACGGTGGAAAAAACAATATAGGCTGCTATACAAACCATTTGCCAAGACATACAGGTCTGGGCAAATGGTTTGAACGCACCTTTAATGTAATATCATGGAGAGAATAAATGTCGTTCTGCATGCCAACGAGCACTGCAGCGCTCAGACCATAGTTGTATATCTGCTACAAGGACAAGCTGTTGAACCACAACACGACAGGCTGTACCAAAACAATAGCAGAGGCATCTTGGCTCCAACCGGATAATCATATCGGTAGACTATTATAATATAAGAAAAAGGAAGGTTAGATCATATATTATGGTTAGATAATGCAGTAAATAACCAGAAATAACAACACTTTCTCACAATGCCATTGTATGACAAAGTAAACATACCTTACATTGGGCTCCAGAAGGCTGTCTAAAAGGGTTAATGTACAGTAGGCATAATGGAGACAGAGAGACATACTGTACAGTGGCTCATGGGGTAGATCTATAAAAGATTCTGCGGGTGCTGAAGGAAAACATACAGTACGTATACAGGATTAGAGGAAGGAGGTCCACACACTGTTATAGTACAGCTGCTCCCAGAGTACGTTTATTTGAAAAGTACAACGTTTCGACCCACAACAGGTCTTCTTCAGGTCCGTAATGTAATGCACAACCTATACGTGAAGCGCTATAGAGAGTCGCAGTCCCGCCCCCTTTCATGACGACGCCAGGCCCAGGAAATAATTCCCAATGCATTTTTCCCATAGACATTTTAAAAAGTATCTATTTAAATACCTTTTAAGCATCGTACGAAACCAACGTGACAAATCATGACAACAAACACAATATGTTGGACCAAACAAATAATTACAAAGAAGAAAAACAACTTCTAATCATTTGTTTGGCCCAAAACATTGTGTTTATTGTCATGATTTGTCACGACAAGAGTTGGCTTTGTCCTCGGCGTAAACGTCTTTAAATAAATACTTTTTGAAAAGTCTATGAGGAAAATGAACAGGGAATTATTTTCCGGGTCTCTCGAGGGGGCGGGACTACGACGCTCTATATCAATGCACCATTTCCCATTATTACCATACAAGGGCATTACTCGATAGAGACAGAGAAACAGAAATGACACCTTCATGTACGTGATAGCATATCATGTACAGTGTGTTTGTGTGTGTGTGTGTGTGTGTGTGTGTGTGTGTGATGTGACAACAAAGATGATTGTGATCGTGACAGATAAACAACAGGGAGGGCCGGCATGGGGGCCACACAGTACAGTACAAAATTTGTACTGTACTGTGTGGTACAGTACAAACACTGTGTGTTTGTACTGTACTGTACACATGTTGCACATAAAGCCAACACATGTTGCTTTATGTGCTTTATGTGCCTTTGGAACGTGATACGGTAATATATACTGTATTGTACATTTAATGTACATACAGTATACCGTCTCACGTTCCAAAGGCACATAAAGAAATATGAATGTGATATGATCCCATGGGAAGCAGGCCCGATGGGTGAATGACCCCATCTGCACCTCATCGTTTCCTGGTCTAACGTTTCGGATGAAATTTCAGCTCAAACCAAACCGTTCAAAACAATCGTACTGATCCTAAGTGATCACTGCAGTCTTGTCTATTGATAACAGTCGAATCGGGTGACACTGCCCTAGTGTCCTTTAAGGATCCCTTTATCTGTCTGTCTCTCTCTCTCTGTCTCTTTCTCTCTCCTTATTGTGGTTTTCTGAGTATTTACACACACCCTCCTCTCTCGGAACAGGCCTGGAGGGCAGCATAAAGCTAAACCAGGTGAGGTGAGCTCTTTGGGAACCGAGTGTCATGTTCCAGCAGAATCATGGCGTGATGTGTTTTCCTCTGCAACTCTCGCAGAATTCAATTGATGGTTGTTTACAGATGCTGCTGCGGCACGCACAGTACGTCTCCTAACTGGAACCCGCAGGCAGTGACCTCATGACAGCTACTCTATGGCCTGAGCACCTCGCTGGCTTCCCTAGTACTCGCTGGCTCGGAGTGGCTCCCAAATCCCATGTACTCGCTTCACAATTGATTTTAAGACTTTATTGTTTGTCTTTAAATCACTTTAAGTCACCTCAGTATCTCTCTGATCTCATAAAGGTTTATACTACCTCAAGGCCACTGCGGTCTGCAGGCCAGAAACGTCTCCTGTGTGACATGGCTATATACGTTCCTTGTTTTTTCTTTGAAAGGTAATGCAATGTAATGTAATTCTTGGGAAAGACGTCAGATGTACACAGTCTCTCTCTCTCTCTCTCTCTCTCTCTCTCTCTCTCTCTCCCCCTCTGACCTTGTCTGTGACCCGTGGGGAGAAGGCCCCCCATTCCGGCGTAGAGGGTCCACATTTCTGAGGTGGTCCACCCATGTGACACTCATAGCATTCCTGTGTTAGACACCATCCAGGAAACCTTTGCCTTTTCCATTTTTTTAATATTCCAAATTATTCCCTTCTTTCCAAGATGTTCTCTTTCCTTTTGTTGTTTTGCAGCCAATAGTGCTCATTTGGGCCCAGGCCGTAGCGTAACGGTCTGGGCACCGGACTGGTGATCCAGTCGCGGTGTGCCGCGGGTTCGACTCCCGGACCCGACACGGCCTTTACCGCATGTCATCCCCCCCATCTCTCTCCCGTTTCCTGTCAGCCTACTTTCTATCCCTTGAAAAATCAATAAAGGCGTAAGCCGCAAAAAAATATCTTGAAAAAAAAAAAAAAAATAGTGCTCATTTGGCCTGTACAGATAGTCGCTTCTTCAGTGTGTGTGTTTCCAACGCCCTGGTTGACCCCCTCCTCACCAACTATACACTAACATCACTGTCTGTTAGCGATGTTTCAGAGAGGGGGATGAGGGTCCTGTGAAGAACACATCAAACAGCCTTGTGACTGGATGTGATGAAGACCCTCTCCTCCTCTTCGTCCTCACATCAAAGAACCTTGTGTGGTTGATCTGCTACTATAACTGTATCTGATTGGCTGCACATGCTTCCCTCCTCCCTCCCCCCCCCGGCCCATCCCCCTCCCCATTCATATGTGGAAAGTAACTAAGTACATTTACTTGAGTACAGTACTGTGCAGTGTTGCTTTTGGCAGCACATTTTTATTTTAGTCTAGTTTTAGTCGACTAAATGTCATAAGATTTTAGTCGACTAAATGTATAGTTGATTTAGTCGACTAAAATGTATTTTGTCGGGCCTTGATGCCGTCGTAATGGCTGATTTTACACTTGCTGAAAATAGCCGATCTACAAGCTCACAACGCGAGCTTGTGAGCTTGTAGATCGGCTATTTTCAGCATGCAACAAAGTGTAAAATGACTTGTACTGGATCTCTTGTCCCTTCCTAACATTTTAGTCTAGTTTTTATCTGTCAACGAAATTGTCAATACATTTAGTCTTAGTTTTAGCTTAGTTTTCATTTAGTTTTCCTCTGTGAAAAAAGGTACTCAGACTTAGTTTTAGTCGACAAAAACAACAACTGTACTTCAGTACAATCTTGAGGTACATTTATTCCATTCTTTATATAGTTTCACTTTTACTCTGCCACATCTCAGAGGCAAATATTGTACTTTCACTCACTATACAATTATTTGATTTTTTTGTTATTAGTTACTTTGTCCCTGCAACAACATTGCAGGGACAAACCCCTTATCCCTAAACTTCCTTTGAAAAACATTTTTGAATAATTCAACTAGCCAATCTACATTAACACGTTGTGAGCTTGTAGACTGGCCATTTTTAACTATTCAAAAATGTTTTGAAAAATAGTAAAAAATAACCAAGAGGTTTAGGGATAAGGGGTTTAGCGGTGACGAAAATGGAGCCCCATATCTTCAGATGTGGGACGTGGCCAAATACCGATAAATCTGGGGGTCCTTGACATGCAAAAGGTTGAGCACCATGACATAGAAACATAGGGTTTTCACAAAACTGTCAGGATTTAGAAGCCATTTTCTTAGAATGGACCTCAGGTCTAAATGGGTATATATGGCAATACTTTAATTTGTACTCATCTCAACTACATCTTGATTATCTGGGCATTTACTTGCAACAGATTATTTCTACAGTACATTACAGTATTGATACTTTTACTTAAGTAAAGAATTTGAGTAGTTTTACCACCACTTCACCAGTGTTTGACCCCTCAACAACATTCCACTGTGGAGCCTGATTTAAAGGCATGCACGAACCCACAAATAACAGCTTCATAAGATCACAACGTGTGCCGCTGGCGAGCTGCCGTGGGCTTGTAGATCGGATGTTTTGGAGTGCGCGTGAGACGCGGCGTGCAACAGAGTATAACTCAGGCACGCACGCACGCACGCACGCACGCATGCGCACACGCACGCATGCGTGCGCACACACGGCATCAAAATATACTTAAAGCACAAAAGTAAAAAGTACTCAGGTTTCCCCACAATTTGTAAAACGAAGATAGCCAAAGTATAATAAATAATTTCATGTTCTAAATGTAAAACTGCCAAGTAATTCTTAACCCTTTTGACATATTTCAGAGTAAAAACATTTGCCTCCGAGATGTAGTGGAGTAGAAGTATGAAGTATTACAACTACTACTACTAAAAAAAATGATAATACTACAGTAAAAGTACCTAAAAATTGCACTTACAGTACTTGAGTAAATGTGCAGTACTTTACTTCATGGGATTATGTTAGAGCCGGCATATACTAGTATAATCTATATCCCCTCTTTCCAGTTTCTCTCATTGCATTAATTCAATGCACACACACGCACACGCACACACACATACATGCACACGCACACGCACACGTACACTTACACGCACGCACGCACCCTCCTTTTCCTGGTATAGTCTCTGGAACTGGCCTTGTGATCCTGCGTCACTATCAGTCAGTGACCGTGTCGGCTGCTATATAATCAAAACAACAACCCCCACCTTCCCCCCTCCCCCCTCCCGCCCGCGGCCCCCCGCCACCCCACGCCCCCTCCTCCCCGCGTCTCCATCTCACTCGTCTCGCCTCCATCTTCGTACCTCTCTCTGTCTTTCTGTTTCCATATACAGTAGGTCTCTCCATTTTCAAATGCCAGCCTCCACTTTTTCCACTCTCCATTAGGCCAGTGGTCCCCAAACCTTTTCATGCCAAGGACCCCCAAATTGGCACTCATTAGCCCCGCGGACCCCCCATTTGAAAAGATATGCCAGGGCGACCCCCCACATAAGAAAAGATTGTTATGGCTCTAGCAGTGATTCTCAACACCTTTAATTTCATGGACCCCAGGTTTGACATGCATTAGTCTACGGACCCCCATTTAATGGCATTTCTATCTCTGAGACCCCAATTTGTATTGTCAAATCAATGTTAATTTAACTCTGAGAGTGTACAAATGGAACCAAATGGACCCGTCAGAGTGCGTCCGCTATAGGGAAAGTAGTCTTTCTATAATGACCAACACCGTCTTTGTATTGGTGGTGAGTACTATAGTGAGTATTTTCACTACAGTCGAGAGGCTGGCCTGCATTTCATGCGAGCGCAGGAAGTCGAGACTGGAGAGTAGCATAGCTCTATCATGCAAAGGCATTTAGGGATATTCAATTGAGCGACCCCTTGTGGCCCCTGGAAGAATTTTGGGAAAAAAAAGGAAAAACGTTTTTTTTTCTCTTTTTTTTTGAGAATAATAAGAGGGCTAATAAAAGTTACAGGTTGGTGTGTGCGATATTAATTGTGAGATTACCATAATGACGGTAATCATTAAAGGACCACTTTTCAACCTATCTTCATATAATAGGTCCTCACTAATAATCATGATAAAATGACACGTTGTTTTCTACTCGGTCTGTGTCACATAGGAGGGCTGTCTGCAGTTCAGAAACCCACCCAACAGTGACATCAATGGAGAATCCAAGCCAATAGAAACTGCAGGCTTTCTAGTCCTGAAAAGTTGCAATGCGAAAATGGAAGCCATCATTCTCACAATAATAAACCCTGTTAGGGTCCATTTGGTTCCATTTGTACACTCTCAGAGTTACAGACCCATAAGGGTCCATTTGGTTCCAAACCATTTCCCTGGGGACCCCCTGGAACTGCCTCAAGGACCCTGGGGGTCCCCAGACCCCGAACCCCACTTTGGGAATCACTGCTCTATGTAATCTGATCTTTATAGTCTGATAAACTATTCTCACGTAAATAAATCTTGTTTAAAAAACAATCTGCCTAACGATGAGGTCACTGGTGGTCGTGGACGGGTTTCTGAACTGCCCACAGCAGAGTGAGTGTGTGTGTGTGTGTGTGTGTGTGTGTGTGTGTGTGTGTGTGTGTGTGTGCGTGTGTGTGTCTGTCCAGCTGATGGTCGTTAATGTCAAAGCAATGCTGTTTATGCACTGTCAAATAGGTCTAGGCCTACATCTATTCTAAGGTGGCATTTACCTGTATAGACATATTATCCTGCTCATTACTGTGCGGAAATATACATAAATCTTTGTGTTTGAGCACAAAAAGCATTTTGAGAACCCACAAATTTCCGCGCTTCGCGGCCTAATCTAATTGAATACCCCTACATTAGAGTAATGGACCAGAGCTACTCTCTGTATATATGCGATGCATGCACTAAACTAAAATGTGATCTAACCTGCTCGATGACATAATGTACACACTGCACTACTAAGCCCACTCGCATTATGTGCGAAATGCAGTATACACATAGCCACGCACGTATGCACACATGCACACATGCACAAATGCACGCCAGAGCACACATCTTGTTAAAACAGTGTTCCTTACTGGCCTTGCACAGGCCTTGTCCCTGCCTGGCCTGGCTGGCTGGCTGCCTGCCTGGCTGGCTGGGTATGTGTGAGCAGGAAAACAGCATGGTTGTAACTCTGTCATTTCTCAACCGTTTCAGACACGGGGCGGCTCTCCGGAATCGGGCCCTCCCCGGGGACCCCCACACGGAGTTGCACCACTTACTTATGGTCAGTGTTGATAAGGTGTGGAGTGTGTCGAGTACAGTACAGGAAGTTAACCCATTCTGACCTGAGATCAGATTCATACGAGGTTTCCACCGGACACCCACTGGTCTGATGAACCCATTCTGACCTGAGATCAGATTCTAGAAATGTCAGTCGTTCTTCGATTTTTCAAAAAATAGCAGACCTACAAGCTCGTATCGCGCCACTCGGTGGCCACTCGGTGGCGCGATATGAGCTTGTAGATCTGCTATTTTTCAATAGCTAAAGCACGACATGATGCCAACACCAAAATGGGTGCCCGGTCAGAATGGGTTAAAGCTGCTATTAGCAATAATATGTCAATTTTTTTATGACCTTTTATTTGTATTATTATTCAGACAGACAGCAATGTGTAGAACGCTCCCAACAAAAATCGAGTCTCTGCGACACACCTAGGGGCCACAATCTGCATTCAAATATTTACCTAGAAGATTTTTCATTGGTCGATTTGCCTGTCTGCTTCCTGATTGGTTAGTCATTGCAATGACTAACCTGATTGGTTAGTCATTGCGACCCGTTTTTCCCCGACCAATGACAAAGCTTCTAGGAACATCTTTGAATGCAGATTGCGGCCCCCAGATGTGTCACAGAGACTACAATAGTTTTGGGAGCGTTTTACTCATTGCTGGCTGTCTGAACACCAAAGAAATTAGAATGTTGACATATTATTGCTTATAGCAGCTTTTACGGCCCGCCATCATCAACACAACATGAAGGAACCGATATTATTATTATTATCATATTATGACTCAGAGACCTCAGAGTTATGGTCTCTGAGTCATGTACCTATGTTAGGTACATGCTGTACAGAACACATGCACGCATACACACACACGCACGCACATGCACACGCACACACACTAGCTCACATCACCTGACACGAATACTTGAACGACAGGTGTCACGGAGTCCAATTATTACACACAAACATTATGCATGCATGTGCACGTGCGGTCACGTGCACGCCGCACATACGGTAGGCTACACTGTCACAGCTATGCATATTTACATCTCTATATATGCCTAGACATGCCTTCAAACTCTCTCTCTCTCTCTCTCTCTCTCTCTGGAGCTGGTTTCGACACTGTTGACTATAGACACATGCATAGCATTGGCATGAGAAAACATACGTTTACATTGCCAAAGCAGAAAGCACAATACAACAATACACCAATACAATCAAAACAAGAATTACATTGTACGGTACATTTGAAAGTCAGAATCTTCAAATAGATCAAACACCCACACGAATAGAGGGAGGGGTGACAGGTGTCACTCGTGTCAACAACATGGAACATACAAACCACATGCTGCAAAAACACACAGATTAGTATATTCTTTGTCATATTGTTTGCTATGAGTTCTTGGTTTACCTGTGATAGAACACTGAGGCACTACACACTGTCTCTCTGCATGTGATGCATAGTGTTGTTTTTGGCATCAGCAAATTTCAGTTTTAGTCATAGTCTTTTGAATAGTTTCCATTTAGTTGACAAACAAAATGTCCAACCAAGGAAGGAGGTCTATGGGAACCCCTTTTGGTGTTTTAAGGATTATGTTATACTTTAGCTATTGAAAAATAGCAGATCAACAAGGTATATAGGTCTGCTATTTTGGAAAAATCGTGAAAATGTGCCTCAAATCATTGAATATATATTCTTTCAGAGTGAAAGTTTTTAACAAAAATCTTTGCTTCTGGGAGGGTTCAGATGGGGATCGGCGGCCAAATACATATAATTCATTAATTCTAGGGGTCCTGAAATGTTGAGCACCACTGACACAGAAACAGGTATTTCAGAAAACTGTTTTACTGATTTAGAAACCATTTTTTAGAATCTGCCTCAGGTCTAAATGGTTTGAAAGGCCCGAGAGAACAGGTGTGTTCACTGTTTTGAGTGTGCTTTTAAAAGTGTCCAAACTCCAAAGTTTCCTAGATGCAAGATTAGTTTGAAGACCTGGCACCCTATAGTGTGTATAGTTTCAATTACGGATTGTTTTTAACATACTGTTTAGACTGACGTAGGTTCTTGGCTTGCCTATGATCCTAGATTAGTACTTCTACGCATTTTATGTATTACCTTGTGTTGTCCTTACTGTAATGTAGACTATACTATTTACACATTTAACCATGCATTAGCAGACACTCTCTACACACTGTAGAGTGTCTGCTAATGCATGGGCTAAATTTGTAAATGAAAATGTAAATGTGTGTGAGGTGTTTTCTAAAAGGATGCAAAATGCAAATCATGACGAATGCAAAGATGAGGTTTCACAAGTGAGCTGAGATGGGGTTGCCTGGGCAACGGCGGCTGTGTTTGTCTCAGCGTGCATGACGTCGTGAGTCAACGCTCGCTGTGTGCCATCCGTGATGTGAGCATGTTGTGCATATGACCCACTTTACTGTGTGCACGCACGCACACACGCATTCACTTGCACACATATATCCACGCACACACACACACACACACACACACCATTTCACTCAAATGGAAACGCCCAGCTGTGCACATATACACACATAATAGCTTACGACACCCTCCACCCTGCAGGGTACACTACACACACACACACGTATACACGCCCGTGCGCACACACCCGGACATTGCACAGTGAGAGCTGTAGAAGTGAACTCATCCTGATATCCTGCCCATTTTCTCCTCCAGGCAGACTTTTCCTCTGGCCCGGTGCCCTAAATCTGCTGTCACATCGTCTGCTATACTGTACGGAGTACAGCACACACACACACACACACACACACACACACACACACACACACACACACACACACACACACACACACACACACACACACACACACACACACACACACACACACACACACACACACACACACACACACACACACA